>NC_136269.1:10734777-10844777 GCF_964187855.1 Myxine glutinosa | reverse complement strand
TTGCTGTTCGTGTTAAATTCAAGTTAAAGTAAAACGGATTTTCTATCGGATTTCACGTTGCGGAATATAAGGTTTGGCGTTTTTCTAATCACGGACCAAACAACGGAACATTAATTGGACTAATGGACCATTTTAGGTTTTGTAATAACGCGGGAGATACGGACACGGCTCGTTCGATTGGAGGAAACTCAGCCGGGAGGCGACGAGGTTCCAGCGATAAGGACGTGGGGACCTGAGCTGGACCCGCGGTCTTCGGTCTCATACATGGTGGGTTCGGCGAGGCCACCTCGGGCTATTTGTGAGAATGACAAAGCTCTCGTGTAATCGGGGACCAGAGCCGGTGCCTTGATTGCAAAGAGCGGACATGCAGCTAAACCAACATGGACACACGCCTTAAGGAAACCTTCCCCTTGGATCGAGCGCTGCTCCGAGAGAGAGGGACAACAACTCTGAATGGCAAATGGATGTTTTCATTTCCTCTGGATACACAGAGCTGTGTTGGCGAGTTTTAGTCTTTACGCTGCGGAATGTTTGAAACTCTTTATCGATTGAGCGGATTCAGGGGACGCAAGTACAAGAGGAATCTGACATCTTTCGCATTATAAATAGAGCTTATTATATTATGTTTGTTTGTTTGTTTATGTGCGACCAAAACGTCTTCTTCTTCTTCAAATAAAAGTAACACCCTCTTAATTACGTTTAGACTGCTGAGATCCCTCAGATCTTTGACGACCCTTTAATTCCTCCAAGACCCTTAAGACCACCAACACCCCTGAAGACCCAAAAGACCCTGAAGACTCCAAAGACCCCAAAGACCCACAACACCCCAAAGACACAAAATACCCTTGAAGGCCCATTGGCTCAAAAAGACCCAAATGGCCCCAAAGACCCAAAACACCCCGAAGACCCAAAAACCCCGAAGACCCAAAACACACCAAAGACCCTGAAGACCCAAAACACCCTGATGACCCCAAAGGCCCTTAAAGACCCTTAAGACCCAAAATACCATTAAAGACCCTGAAGATTCCAAACACCGAGAAGACCCAAATGGCCCCAAAGACCCAAAATACCCCAAAGACCTAAAATACCTAAAAGACCCCGAAGACCTAAAACACCCCAACGACCCAAAACACCCCGAAGACCCAAAACACACCAAACACCCTGAAGACCCAAAAACACCCTGATGACCCCAAAGACCCTTAAAGACCCTTAATACCCAAAATACCCTTAAATACCCAAAATACCCTGAAGACTCCAAACACCGAGAAGACCCAAAATACCCTTGAAGGCCCAGAGGCTCAAAAAGATCCTGAAGACCCAAATGGACCCAAAGACCCAAAAGACCCCGAATACCTAAAATACCTAAAATACCCCAAAGACCTAAAACACCCCGAAGACCCTAAACACACTGAAGACACAAAACACCCCGAAGACCCAAAATACACCAAAGACCCAAAAGATCCTGATGACCCCAAAGACATCTAAAGACCCTTAAGACCCAAAATACCCTTAAATACCCAGAAGAACCAAAATATCCCAAAGACTCTTAAAGACCCAGAGGAAACAAAAGACCCAAAAGTCCCTGAAGACACCGAAGACCCAAAATACCACGTAGACCCCAAAGACCCAAAACACCCCAAAGACTCAAAATACCCTTAAAGGCCCAGAGGATCCAAAAGATGCTGAAGACCCAAATGCCCCTGAAGACCCAAAACACCATGAAGACCCAAAATACCTAAAAGACCCAAAAGACACCGAAATGGTCAAAGATGCCTATCCCTCTGAAACGACGTGTGGTGAGAGCGCGCCGAGTCACGCTAGTACAAGGAATGTCGAAGTCGTCACAATAGCCACCGGCCATTTGGCCTGGCCAGGATATAAATGAGCAAATAATCCCATTATTTTCTCGGGCAATAGAGCCTGTGTTTGGAAGGTTGGGAGCTTGGGTCAGCCAGTTGGGATGCATCTGGGGCCAACTGAGAATCTCGCTGAAGATTCTGCGTTTCATGCCGTGTCCAAGGACAACAGCGATTTCTGTAATCGTGACGTATCGGGCAATACGAATGTGGTCCACCATTGATTGACAAATCCACCATCGGTAATCTATGCACATGAGCTTAGTATACTGCAGGGATCTTGGCGGAGCGACATAGCGGACATCCACCTCCGGTCATCGCGACCTAAGGACCTGTCTATGATTCCATTTGACATCAGGGGCTGGACGAGCAACATCTGCCAATCTCATAAATCAACATCACCTTACTAAAAACCCTCTACAAGAGTCAAAATGGCATCATCAAAGCACCCATACATTTCCATCCACTACTCCGAAGCTACGATCATTGTTGCCACAAGTTCCTTAAAGCTCGCGTTATACACCCCGTCCCCTCCACATTTGATATGCAATCCGCCAATAAGACCATCCGATTCTGCGGACCTCGAACTGCAAACTCAGAGCCATGTGGTTTGCGTCTTTCTTCTTGGAAGAGAACTGTGCGACTTTCTCTGCCGAAAACGTGGAGACGTTCATCGCCACGACCCTGTGCGTGCCCTTGCGAAGGCGCCGTGGTGTATTCCAAGAAGATTAAGTGATTCCAGACTGCTGTTCTTGGGCTGTTTTTAATTTATTTTTATTGGTACTTTAGAAATAGACCCGGAATTCTATATGTCCGGCCGCAGTACGGCTTCATTAGCATAACAATTGAAGCAGAGCACGTTTCCTTGTAATCCATGGTACTTTCAGGTATTTTGAAACTTTTCACCTTCGACCAGGGGATTGGGCCACGCGACATTTGCGTTTTTGCAGAATTGTCAGGAAGAGGCGAAGATAAACAAGTCTTTCCTTTAATAAAGAATTAGAAATTAAGTTTCCCCTGAAAAAGAAATGTAAACTCACTTTGATCACTTGGACGCAATATATAACGAACCATTTTATGCAGCTTCAGCAGGAAATTAAAATTGTGATCATGAATCATATTAATTGAAGCGTATCCTTCATCCTTTCCTTTTTCAACAATATCAATATTGTAAGGTGACCGGGTCGAGGTCGCCCACGTGGGCACGCGGAAGAACGAGCCTTGGCTTAAACAAGCCACGAGCAAGCCACGCCCTCAAAGGGGAGGAGTGAAATGGAACCCATCCCCCCCACGAGTAAACCACGCCCCCATTCACAGGGAGAGCTAAGCGCTCAGGACAGCGAAGCGATTAGAATGGCCAATTAACCCAATACTAGGCAATCAGGACTTGTGTCACATTGTCAGTGTTATCGATAATAAGCCTTGAAATCATTTACTCCAATAAGAAATCGTTAACCTCGTATTCTAGCCTTATCACTTCACCCTGAACTACAAGGACATTTAACGGAGGAAGAGGCGAATCGGTCCATCATGCCAGCGCAACACCAACACCAAATTAAATAAATCCATCAAATACAAGCTAACCACTTGATTTCATTGGTGAGTAGGGATGACATAACCGTGGCAGGCTCAGTACATCACCAGGGTGTTAAAACCCCAAAAATGATGCAAACTTTTTTTTGTGTCTTTCTTTAATGTTTTTATCATCAATAATTTTTATTTGTTTATATATATATATATAAATCTTGTTTTTTCATATATATCTTGGGTTGCAGTCAAGCGATCTCCAACGACCATCACACATATGGGACAAAACGACATCTGCGTCCGCTGGGCTCATTTGCCATGATTTACAGAATGCAATGACTGCAATGACTGTGGATGCAATGACTGTGGCAGGACACCAACAGGAATAGCTGAGCTAAGCTTATCGATGTTCCACATTTGAGACTCATTAGCACGGATCCAATCTACCCGTTTTATGGGTTAATCAGATGATTATGTGAGAACTATGGACCCGCTCTCGATGATCACACAAGGTCTCATCAAAAACAGGGGTGTCTATTACAGAGAATGGGACAAAAGGAGAAAAGCACTGCTGCCCAACAGTGATCAAAGGCAAATAAATAAATAAACAAGATAAATAAATTAATGTCGTGCGAAATCGATACTTGCGTGCGAACACGAACACTTGCGTGCGAACACGTGCGAACACGATACTTGCGAAATCCCTAAGATAAGTTGTTGGCCTCTGGTGACCTCAAAAATACTTGGTGGTTGAATTCAGTGACCAGATATGCAAATCCTCTTCAAATTTCAACTCATTCGGATGAAAATTGAGGATTTTAGAAATCTGGCCTATGTTGACCTTTTGGCCTATGTTGACCTCAAAAATACTTGGTGTTTGAATTCAGTGACAAGATATGCAAATTCTCTTAGAATTTCAAGTCATGCCGATGAAAATTGAGTATTTTAGAAACTTGGCCTTTGTTGACCTCAAAAATAGTTGGTGGTTGAATTCAGTGACCAGATATGCAAATCCTCTTAAAAGTTCAAGTCAATCAGATGAAAATGGAGGATTTTAAAAATTTGACAATGTTGGTGACCTTTGGCCTTTTGACACCAAAAACGATAGGCTTCTTGCTTATGGACAATTCCACCATTTGGTCGGTTCACCATTTCATGAAGATCGGTTGAAAATTGTGACCTGTAGGCGACTGACATACTTACAGACAGACAAACAGACAGAATAACACACAAGACCAACCAATATACTTGAAAAAATCTTCGATTTTCGCAAGTAACAAGAAAGACGTCATGTGGAGCACTATAATTGCAAAATCGATCACCCCCCCCCCCCCCCCTCACCATGAAAAATCATCCCTTTCCTTGAAAAAAGAAAAACATTTGCCATGGAGACATCTAGTAGTCCATTTCATTAAAATTAAAACATAGCTCGGGTCAATCGGATGAAAATTGACCATTTTGCAGATGAAAATTGATGATTTTATAAGTTTGACTAAGTTGAGCTTTGACCTTTGACATCAAAATACTTGGTTTTCCAATTCAGTGATGCACTATGCAATTGATCTTTAAATTTCAGTTTAATCAGATGAAAACTGACGATTTTGCAGCTGAAAATTGATGATTTCAGAAGTTTGACCTTGAATTGACGTTTGACCTTTCGACCTCAAAAATAGTTGGTTTTCCAATTCATTGAGGCACTCCAATTGTTTAATTTTCAGGTAATTGGCCTCCACCTGTGTTAAATTGTAGTGATTCCGATTATTTCAGGATAAAATCAGCTGTTCCTGGAGGTTTCCTCTGCTGGGTAGTGCATTTCACAGCAAAGACTCAACTATGAGCACAAATAAGCTTTCAAAAGATCTCTGGGATAAAGTTGTGGAAAGGCACAGATCAGGGGATGGGTATAAATTATTTCAAAGGCCTTGACAGTCAAGCACAGTTGAATGCCATTTCAGGTCTGTCTGTCTGTCTGATCCCTTGGAGCACAGTCAAGACAATCATTAAGAAGTGGAAGGTGTATGGTACCACCAAGATCCTGCCTAGATCAGGTCGACCCTTCAAACTGGATGACCAAGCAAGGAGGAGACTGATCAGAGAGGCCACCAAGTGGCCAATGGCAACTTTGAAAGAGCTACAGACCTTTATGGCAAAGACTGGTCAATGTGTGCATGTGACAACAATATCCCAAGCACTCCACAAGTCTGGCCTATATGGTAGGATGGCAAGAAGGAAGCCATTGCTCAAAAAAGCCCACCTTGAGTCCTGTTTGAGGCGTGTACATTGTCGTGAGGTGAGGTGTTTTGAATTACGTGGTGGTGAGGTGAAGTATTTAATATACAGTACATATATATCTGTGCAGCGTCTGTCACATCACTGAACTACATGCTCAAACTTTTGTTACATCGTCCCAAACTTCCAGTCTGCATCGACTTGTCCCATGTGTATGTAGTAAAGTGTTCCTTTTTTTTTTTTTTTTTGTCTTCAACATAAATCTTCAAATTAAATTGCTTATAAAAATGTAATATCATTAATATTACAAATAAATTTGTGCAAAATAAATGTTTATATTATGATTGGTGTAAATAATGACAACACTGCAACTCAAAACTCAGGTACAGTCATTATCTTCAGTTAAAACAAGCCCGTTCCTCCTGTTGTGTTGTCTTGCATGTCAGTGAACTACTCTTTCATACTTTTGTGAAATCACATAAAGCAAAAATGAAAAGCTACAGAAGGTAAGCTCTTTGCTAATTCAAACTCGACCTGAGTTCCTCTACAGCTGTAAAACATTTAAAGCACATACATGAGAATCCGAATGGAACACCCCTCCCACTTCCCCCCTCCGCCTCCATACCCAGTTACCGAATGGTTTCACTGCTTATTGGTGAATCGTCAGTGACAACAGAGACAGAAACGCATAAAACTGAGGCAACCAATCATGTACCACATGCAGTGTCAACAGCATTCAACATATAAATTAAAACAGGACCCAATCACGTCTCTTACCCGTAATTGGAGGGAATAACCAATCAGCTTTCACCTAATCAATTACCCCAGGTGGCTAGGATTATAAATAAATGGACTCCTCCCATGCTTTTCTCGTCTGTTGATTGGGGTAAGCTGCACTTGTGATACTCTCACCCTCCCTTGCCCTAGCAAGCACTTTTCCTCCACTTCAAGTCTATCATACTAAAATACGCCATTTAGTGTCTGTCCGTCTGTCTGGTGAATTTGTGACGCCAATACATTCCGTCCTTAGGAATCCAATCTCAACCAAACTTGACAGGATGACAAAGGGTTACATAATGAAGGTTGTAGCGCATTCATTTGTCTCCCTCCCCAAGGAGGTTTTCTCCCCCGAGCGGGTTTTCCCCGCCATTGCCATCAATGGTGTTGCGTGTTGAGGTGTATATCAATGTTAAGTTAGCTTTATCGTGGCGTTTTTCCAAATAAGAAGATTTATCGTGGCGTTTTTCCAAAGACGCTATGAATAACAAACTTAATGATAATCGCATATTATTAATGTTATTACAAAACAATATTAATACTTCTAGTACCCGACTGCAAAGTCGCAATGAGCCGGCGAAGCCAAAGCCTCTTGCCACTATTTTACCCATCACGATGGCATCAGTAGGTTAGGTAGTTGGTAGTAGGTAGGTATAGTAAGTACCATACCTAGTTCAAAATGACACCATTTGCATTCTGGATGAGATTAAAATTTATAAAATTTCCTTCTTGATTAATTCGGTGAATTCCGTCTCAACTTCGGATATTTCCGGACGTGAAAAACCATCCCCTACGGCCGTGAGATTTCTAAAAAAATAATTATTCGTCAATTTTAGAATATTTGACGCCGTTTTCATGGTCCGAAATGTGGTAAAAAGCTTTTTTGAAATATTTTTTCAAATGCTCGAATCTCATTCGTTCCAGTGTTTGGTGACGATTTTCGTTGAAGATAACCAGGGCCCATGTGGCCCCGGGGAACGAGGTTGGTCTTAAAGTATTTTAATTACAAATTAGAGGTGCATTAGATTGTGAATCAAACAAAGACGGGTGAAACAAACTCCTATTGAACTTTTTCGCAATTTTTTAATGCATACTTCCGCATCCGGAAGATGGCGGCCTCCATTGAGTGATTTGGTATTTGAAATATTTTTTCAAATGCTCGAATCTCATTGGTTCCGGTGTTTGGTGACGATTTTCGTTGAAGATAACCAGGCCCGTGCGGGCCGAGGTTGGTCTTAAAGTATTTTAATTACAAATTAGAGGTGCATAAGATTGTGAATCAAAAAAAGACGGGTGAAACAAACTCCTATTGAACTTTTTTCAATTTGTTATGCATACTTCCGCATCCGCAAGATGGCGGCCTCCATTGAGCGATTTGGTGCGTCAAAGCTTCGAAATTCTCAAGCCAAGGGATCCAGCAAAATCTGGCTTTTCAACATAATACGTACGCGTTCATTGACAACACCGGCTTCGCCGGCTATAAATAGCTTATCTATCTATAATTCCAGTAATCTCTGTGTGTATGTGTGTGTGTATGTGTGTATGTGTGTTTGTCTGTGACCGCTGTTTCTCGACAACCACGGGTCCGATATACTTGAAACTTGCCAGGTATATTGCTGGGGACCCGAGGATGTGCCTTTTCAAGGTTTCATATTAATCGGAGAAGTAGTTACCGAGCTATGGCGATTTATTTACCAAACTCCGCAAGCCGTTCGCTTTGGACCAAACCATTTCATGTAAATAGAGGGGGGGATTGTCACCGTACTCGCAAGCCGTTTGCTTTGGCTTTGCGAATGGACCAAACCATTTCATGTAAATAGAGGGGGGGGATATAATTTTAGAGATATATATAGTACGGGCATGCCCTAGTAGTTATAATGGCGTTTCCGTGGGAGCAACAGCTTCTGCAGGAAGAAAAAAATATTATAAACCACAAACATGTATGACCTGCTGTTTAAAACAGTCGCTAATGCTCTTTATCTATCTATAATTCCAGTAATCTCTGTGTGTATGTGTGTGTGTATGTGTGTGTGTATGTGTGTGTGTATGTGTGTGTGTCGTTTGCCTGTGACCGCTGTTTCTCGACAACCACGGGTCCGATATACTTGAAACTTGCCAGGTATATTGCGGGGGACCCGAGGATGTGCCTTTTCAAGGTTTCATATTAATCGGAGAAGTAGTTACCGAGCTATGGCGATTTATTTACCAAACTCCGCAAGCCGTTCGCTTTGGCTTTGCGAATGGACCAAACCATTTCATGTAAATAGAGGGGGGGGGGGATTGTCACCGTACTCGCAAGCCGTTCGCTTTGGCTTTGCGAATGGACCAAACCATTTCATATAAATAGAGGGGGGGGGGGGGGATTGTCACCGTACTCGCAAGCCGTTCGCTTTGGCTTTGCGAATGGACCAAACCATTTCATGTAAATAGAGGGGGGGGGGGGGATATAATTTTAGATATATATATAGTACGGGCATGCCCTAGTAACACTAAATGAAGAAATTTGGAGGAATCCCGACATCCTTGAAGTAAGGTTTACTTGCAGAACTGAGCGAAGATCTACTGTACTCTATATAACCCACAAACATTAGGTTAATAACATGGCGCTTTCTGCCCCTACCGTGGCAATTTTCGTGGCGAACTTTTGAAACTCGCTCCTGCTGTTTGATACGAAACTGAAAGGGAGAAGCTCGGGTTGTGCTCCTTTACCAAGCAGCTAGCTAGCGCTTGCCAAGCCAGCCGTTCCTTAACTGTTTTGAATGGAGTGCTTGCTCGAATGCTTAAACCACTTGGCGATTTCTTCACAAGAAACTCGGTAAATGAACACACGCCCAATGTTCTTGAGACCCGCCCATATATCGATTGTAATCTATATACCCCAAAGAGGAATGACCATCGCGGGTGTACTAGTATGATTACATTTCCGACAGCCATATTTGCATATGGGCGGATGAATTGTCAAGCTAAGTTGATGAGGAAAGTGAGGTAAATGTGACGTACATATTAGACTTTCAATAATCTTTTCGTAATTCTCAACCATATAGGAGGTTATTTGGTAAGTATAGGAGCCTTAGGAGGTAAGCTGAAGGGGTGGATTGAAATTTGGTTTTGGGTTATAGGGCAAAGAGTGCTGATAGCTCAGAATATGATTAACGAGAGTACCCTATAAGTCAGTATTGGTTCCATTGATGTTTATCATTATTGGTTAGCCATCTATATAATTCATATAGATGATCGAGTGATTACTAGGTTATCAAAATATTTTCGTAATATTAATTTGCTGTATATGGAAAACATTTTATAAAAAACAAACTCGGATGCAGAAAAGTTTGGATGCCTTCAGGCATGGAAGTGCATAGTGTGGGGGCACGCCGCCTGGGGGTCGTTATGAAGTAAAGTTTCGGTTAAACAGAAAGTGCTTGTTTCCAACGACAGAATCGAGCACGAGGAAAGTTGAGTATTTTTAATTAAAATCGGCCATTCGTGAAAAATATGTAATTAATAAAACAAAACTCATTGATCAGTGTATATGTAAATAATCACCTTAGATGCATTTAATCTATGCTTGGATTGTATGAAATAGTAATAAATATATGAAACATGGAGACTTGGAGAGTCAAATATCAGTACGCACACACAAATATCTCTCATTGATCTCCCCACACTCTCCATCAACACTCTCTTTCACACGATGTAGAAGTTTGCACTCCAAATCATAGTTTATCAAGTTAATGGGATCGACCATAGCGCATAAATAATTTCATAGCTTGAAATACAATAATCGACATTAAACAAAAATAACAGGCATTTAACGGTGGTGTAAGCATGGTGTTGGCTTAAAGGTAAAAGTGCCTTTCATAGGATCCAACATTCTTGAGTTCAATCAATGTTCAATTAATACAAGATGGGTTGACTCAGCCTATCATCCTGCCGAGGCAAAATGAGTAACAGCTAGCTGGTAATGGGGCACTGCATCAGTGGCACAGCCAGCCGCACCCATAGAAAATGATGTAACCAGCAGCCACAGGCTTCATACGAATAATATATATATATATATATCGTGCATAATTAATATCACATAATTTGCAAAATTATAATACTTGCAAAATACCTCAAGTAACTTGTTGACCTTTGGCCTAAGTTGACCTTTTGGCCTAAGTTGACCTCAAAATAATTGGTGGTTGATTCAGTGATGTAATATGCAAATTCTGTTCAAATTTCTAGTCAATCAGATGAAAATTGAGGATTCTACAAACTTCACCTTAGTTGTTGACCTTTGGCATATGTTGACCTAAAAATATTGGTGGTTGATTTAAATGACCAGATATGCAAATCATATTCAAATTTCAAGTCAATCGGATGAAAACAGAGCATTTTAGAAATTGCAGGTAAGTTTTTTTTTTGTTTTTTTTGTATACTGAATCGAGGCTCGTGAAAGAGCTAACATTTATTTCACAAACAAATCAACCAGACAAACAAAATATATAAAAAGAGGGAGCGGAAGACAAGATGGGGAAAGAAGGGGAAGCACACAAACATAACATTTGAGAGCAGGGAGATGTGTGGGAGGGAGAGGGCTTGGAGGGAGGAGGCGTGGGAAGGGGGGGGGGGGGGGTTGGGAGAAGTATAAAACACAAGGACACTAAGGACTTCCAGAACAGAAGTTGGTATTTCAAAAAAAGTGGATTTGGGGTGAAATTAGCGTGGGTAGAAAAGATCAAGGTTTTGGATGGGGGAAGATAAGAGATGGTGGTGAACAGCTGTTTTAAAGACCTGGAGGGTGGAGTGGGATTGAAGAGAGTGAGGGAGTTTGTTCCAGAGGCGGGAGAAAAGAGGAATGAAGGAGTGAAGGTGAGCAGAGAGTCTTGATTTTGGCAGTTTAACCATAAAACGGTTGCAGGAAGATCTTGTGCGACCTGTAGGAATATTTGGGGGACAGAGCCCAGAGAGAGCTGGGGGAGCAAGGCCAGAGAAGAGTCGGTAGAAGACGGAAAGACCACCAACCTGCCTGCGGTGAGTGAGTGAGAGGCCCTTGGAGTTAGCTTCATCGCGGGAGATTCCAATGATTCTGAACGCTTTGGTTTCAACAGCGTGAAGACGAGCTAGGTGTGAGGCAGGAGCACCAGCCCAGAGGGGAGAGCAGTATTCCATTGAGCTGCGGATGAAAGCCTTGTATGTGGTGCGGAGCTCAGGTGTGCCAAGGAAGGACTTCGCATGACGGAGAATGCCCAGTCGGCGACTGGCTTTGGAGGCCAGATTTGAAATGTGGTTTTCCCAGGAAATATCATGGCAGATAGTGAGACCCAAAAGCTTGAGTGACAGAACTTCTTGGAGAGGATTATTCAGAAAATGGATGGGAGGGTTGTCCAGTCGGTCTTTTCGGAGAGACATCGTAAGAGTGTGAGATTTGTCAGGATTGAAAGACATGTTCCATTTGTTTGCCCAGTCTGTGATTTTGTCCAGGTCTGCAGAGAGTGAGGAGGCTGCAGACTGCCGATCTGAGGGATGAGGAATGGAGCGACAGAGAGTAGATTCATCAGCAAACAGATAGAGAGGATTTCAAGAGAGTCAGAGAGATCATTGATGAAGACCAGAAAAAGCACAGGGCCCAGAACACTGCCTTGGGGAACTCCAGCCTGAACAGGAAGAGGAGATGAGAGAAACCCATTCAGGGCCACACGTTGACTACGACTAGAGAGGAAGTCCGCCAGCCATACGTGGAGATTACCATGGATACCAAAGGAGGAGAGTTTGGTGAGCAGAGCGGGGTGCCAGACCGTATCGAAGGCACATGATATGTCAAGGGAGACAGCTCTAATTTCCTGTTTGGCATTGAGGACCTACCATCCATTGTTGAGAAAGCAGAAGCAGCATGTCCAGAGTAGAGTGACCAGGTCTGAAACCAAATTGATGATCAGAGATCAAGCCATTGGAGAAAAGGAAAGATTTCATTTCTGAAGCAATGATGGATTCCATGACTTTGCTGATAATTGGGAGAAGGCTGATTGGTCTGTAGATGCTAGTATCTGTTTTTGCACCTTTTTGTGCAAAGCGGTGATGTTGGCTGATTTCCAAGCAGCTGGCAGATAACCTTGAGCAAAAGAGAGGGTGAAGAGAACAGACAGAGGGAGTGAAAGAGCGGAAGAACAGGATTTTAGGACCCGTGGGCTGATGCCGTCAGGTCCAGTTGCAGAATCAGAGTCGAGGGTTGACAGAAACTTTTCCACCTTGTCAGGAGGAAAGGACACAGAGTCCAGGAGCAGCTGGGTACGATTGGGTACGGTGGGTACAGAGAGGGATGGGTTTGGGACACAAGATTTAGAGGCAAACACAGAGTTGAGGCATTCAGCTTTTTCGCGTGCGGAGTCAGCCGTGTAGCCGTTTGAGGTGAGGGAGGGGATGGAGGGGGAACAAACACCAGAAACAGATTTGACCAGATGCCACCAGGATTTGGAAGAGGGAGACAGATAAGAGAGTTCGGTCTTGAGAACGGAGAGATATTGTTTCCTGGCTCTCCTGAGGGTGGACACACACTTGTTTCGGGCTTTGTGAAAGGAAATAAGATTTCCGTCCGTTGGATTTGCTTTCCAGGAGATGAAAGCAAGTTGTTTCTGGGCAACAGCCTCACCACAAGATTCCGTGCACCATGGACGGGAGGAAGGGTATGACAACTGAAGACGAGATGGGATAAATCTGTGCATGAGAGAGAGCAATTTACTTTGGAAGAATTCCCAGGATGAGTTGATGTCAGAGGTGGTAAAGATGGGAGTCCAGTCCAGATGATTGATGGCTGCTTGAAGACCGTGCCAGTTGGCCTGAGTGAAATGCCAGACTCGTCGATGCTGAGGAGGCTCTCTGAGAATGGTCAGAGAGATGTCCACTTTAACAAGCACATGATCAGATGAGCCGATTGGAGCAGAAGAGCAGCAGACATTTTCAGGGAAGTTAGTCATAACCAAGTCCAGAAGAGAAGATGCTCTGTTGACTGAGATCCGGGTCGGGAAATTGACAGATTGTGTCAGTACCAGTGAGTCACAGAAGTCCTTTGCTGAAGAGCCATGGCTGGTGAGAGAGGTACCCACACCCAGCCAACTGGCATGGTTACAATTGAAATCACCACATATGAGGAAGAGAGAGTTGGGATGGGTAGATAGAAGTTGGTCCATATTATCAGGCAGCGAGATGTAGATGGAGTCATCACTGTTTGGTGGACGGTACAACACACATATGAACAAAAGGTGTGAGCGAAGGGGAAGCCGTAGCCAAAGGTATTCCTGGGGGTGAGGTGGAGAGAGGGCAGTGCAGCGCGAGTGAGGAAGAGAGTTTTTTATAAAGATAGCAACCCCACCTCCAGGACGAGGCTCAGGTCTATCATACCGGAGGAGGGAGTAACCTGGGAGAGATACCAAGGAATCAGAGACATCATGAAGGAGGAAAGTTTCTGTTAAGCAGATCACGTCTGGTTTGTCAGAAGCAACCTGTATGGAGAGATCAGTCAAGTTTGAGCGAAGGCCCCAGATGTTTGAGGTCCATACCGTTAATGAAGAGGAAGCGGGAGCATCAGATACAGAACAGGGGGGGGAGGGGTAGGGTAAGATGTGGAAGAGGAGGAAGAGGTAGGGAGAGCTGTTGAAGGTGTGTCAGAGATTTCAGAATAGCTTGGAGAAAGGGAAGAATGTGGTGGACAAAAGGTTTGATGGTGATTGGGTGAGGCACAGTGAGGTATTATTTGAGGAGGGGGAAGAGTGAGGCAGAAGGTTGGGGGAGATGAAGGTGAAAGTTGGAAGGGGGAAGAAGCAGGGAGGACGTTTTGAGGAGGAGGGGTGAGAGGGGAGTCTAGGAGGGGAGGAGCGCGTGAGAGTCTCGAAGGGGAGGGGTGTGGGGAGAGTTTAGGAGGGAAGGGGCAAGGGGTGAGATTTGAAAGGGATGGGTGATGGGGAAGATTTGGAGGGGAGGGGCAAGGGGGAAGATTTGAAAGAGATGGGTGATGGGGAAGATTTGGAAGGGAGGGGCAAGGGGGTATATTTAGAGGGGAGGGGTGATGGGGAAGTTTTGGAGGGGAGGGGTGATGGGGAAGTTTTGGCGGGAAGGGGTGATGGGGAAGATATGGAGGGGAGGGGCAAGGGGTAAGATTTTAAAGGGATGGGTGATGGGGAAGATTTGGAGGGGAGGGGCAAGGGGGAATATTTGAAAGAGATGGGTGATTGGGAAGATTTGGAGGGGAGGGGCAAGGGTGTAGATTTAGAGGGGAGGGGTGATGGGGAAGTTTTGGAGGGGAGGGGTGATGGGGAAGTTTTGGAGGGAAGGGGTGATGGGGAAGATTTGGAGTGGAGGGGCAAGGGGGAAGATTTTAAAGGGATGGGTGATGGGGAAGATTTGGAGGGGAGGGGCAAGGGGGAATATTTGAAAGAGATGGGTGATGGGGAAGATTTGGAGGGGAGGGGCAAGGGGGTAGATTTGGAGGGGAGGGGTGATGGGGAAGTTTTGGAGGGGAGGGGTGATGGGGAAGTTTTGGAGGCAAGGGGTGATGGGGAAGATTTGGAGGGGAGGGGTGAGATTGGATTTTGAAAAGTGTACGATTAATGGGAAACGAACATTTATTGCAAAATGAGTTTCTTGAGACCTTCGAGTCAAAAATACGTTTGAGGATGCTGAAGGAGGGGTGGAGTGCAGGAGAGTTTCGGGAATGTAGAAAAGATGAACTGTAAGAGATGGATTTTTTTTTTTGGAATGAATAGATTTGGTGAGTAAGTCGAAAGCATCCTTTTATAGAAGAAGAAGAAAAAGGTGTTATAATATACGACAGAATACAGTTCTTCAGGGGAAAGTTTAAACATTTTTAACAACATGATGACCACATCACGAACAACGTGGTCGAAGAACGAACGAACAAATAAGAACAACGAATAAACGAATAAGAGCAGAGAAGGAAATAATTTTTTTTTTTTTTTGCTGAGTTGAGATTTTAAACAAGGAAGAATGGGGTGAAAGACTGGGACAAAAAACAGGGAACGAAAGTAATTGCAGCGCAATCGACGTACCGCTGAGAGAAAAACAAAGCCTCAAGGTTGGACACGGAAGCCTACCCGGCCTCAGAATACGCGACACGAATTAACCGACGATTTTGTATGCAGGTATGAAAAATTAACACCGAGAATCTTACTAAAGATACACTCTAAGTATACACACCGAAAGATAGATACAGTTACGACAAAAACACAATTGTGAAAAAATTACTTAACTTCGAAAGCGTGAGCGCATGGACAGCTTCGAAGGAACGTGTCCTCTGTGTCCATGCATCTTCTGTGTCAAGTTGTTGACCTTTGGCCTATGATGACCTTTTGGCCGATGATGACCTCAAAAATAATTGGTGGTTGAATGCAGTGACCAGATATGTAAATCCTGTTCAAATTTTAAGTCAATCAGATGAAAATTGACGATTTTAGAAACTTGGCCGATGTTGACCTTTTTACCTTTAGACCTCAAAAGTATTTAGTGGTTGATTTAAGTGACCAGATATGCAAATCCTATTCAAATTTCAAGTCAATCAGATGAAAATTGACGATTTTAGAAACTTGGCCTATGTTGACCTTTTTACCTTTAGACCTCAAAAGTATTTGGTGGTTGATTTAAGTGACCAGATATACAAATCCTATTCAAATTTCAAGTCAATCGGATGAAAACTGAGGATTTCAGAAATTGCAGGTAAGTTGTTGACCTTTGGCCTATGATGACCTTTTGGCCTATGATGACCTCAAAAATAATTGGTGGTTGAATGCATTGATCTGATATGCAAATCCTCTTCAAATTTCAAGTCAATCGGATGAAAGTTGAGGATTTTAGAAATTTGCCAAAGTTGTTACCCTTTGACCTATATTGACCTTGTGACCTCAAATGTAATTTTGATTTTAATTTTGACCTCAAAATTAATTATAATTTTTGATTTAATTAATTTTGATTAATTTTGATTTTTGATTTTGTCTTCTTCCATATGGCCTGCCATTTGGTGCCATTTGGTGAAGTTTCGTATAGATCGGTTAAAAATTGTGACCTGTAGGTAATTAATATACTAACAGACAAACAAACAGACAGACAGAATAATGCACAAGACCAACCCAATATACTTGAAAAATCTTCGATTTTCACAAGTAAAAACGGTGGTGTGGAATAGTTAGGGAGCTTGGCTTTGTCTCCCCCCTCGTAATACTCTCATCCTGCGCTTTCATCACCACGTGCCCTGAAACCTGTTCTTTCAAACTTGCATTTATCCAATCTTTGAGAGTTGTTCAAATAGCAGGTGCTTTGACAAGTACAAGTAATCTCACCAATGTCAGCATCCAGGGGCAGAAGACCACATGGAGATGACGTCGATTAGAAGTTGGAGGACTTTGTAATATTCTACTGGTAGATGCAGAAATAGAAGAAAAGCCCAAGTGGGTTCATGACATCGTTCAGAGGCTTGAGCAGCAATTGAAGTATTTCCACTTCGGACGTGAAGCATGAGTCATAGTTCGAGATTCCACCGGGATTCCTGCAGATCAAGAAAGCAAATGAAACAGCATTTGATCCTCGTGGAGGACTGAAACGCCAAGTAGGAGACATAACTCAGGCAGAGCATTTATACTCATGACAGATTTGGCCATTAAAGATTTGGGAAGCTTTCTGGAAAGTCCATAAGCATATTATATAAATAAAATGTCAAAATTATTACTTCTCTTCTCATATTGAATCCCCGAAAAATGCCCCGTCCCCAAATATATATCCTCACCATCACACGTATCCTCTCACACATTTCCTCCATTCCCTGCTTACTCTGTCTTATTCTCCCAAATTATTGTTATTTTTCTGTTTTGTCAATTTAGCCTCTAAATCTCCATCCAAGACAAGACAAGACAAGACAAATCCAAGACAAGACAAGATCGGTTGCCCCCCGATCACCCCCCCCCCCCCCCAAACATTCATAAGTAATATTGGGATGGGCTCCTTATGAATAATTTATTAATATTAATCTTAATAATGTCTGTTATTGTTTTATTTTCTCTCATACATACATAGTGCAGTATGCCACTGTTCCCAACCAAAGCAAAAGAAACACAAACTTTTCCTTATTGACGCCCTCTGGCGTCCAGAGATTTCGTCTGGACCAATGTTTTCCAGCTCAAAAACATGGAATCCCAATGGATACAGAACCGTACAAGTAAATGTAGCTTGTTCCTTCCTTTCCATATCAACTATTTCATCCAGCATTAGTGAAAAGCCAGAGTTAGACCAGGCACGGCCCTGGATGCCAAACATAAGGTAGGTACATTTACTGCCTGATATTACATTTTGTCCAAGTGCGGATCAATATCAAACCAAACCATTCTGGTACACTGCAGGAAGATAGCCCCCCTCAACACAAATTGAGAAGTTATGAGCATATTCACCATGCTTGTCAATTTTGTCGTGTCCCCGGGGTTGAGACCCCAAGAGGACGAATGACCGAAACGAGCTTTAACCCCAAGGCGTACTTTTAACTTGGCGGGATTATGTTTTCACGCATGCGGGAAGGTTTGAGGCCTTACCTGATCGGGATCACACGCAGGGGTTATCCAAACCCACAAATACAAAGATGGGACAGAAAAATCCACAATACAAAGAAAAGTGAGATTTGACAAATAATTAATGATTTAATGATAATAACTGCAAATAACAATGAAAGGTGAGGTAAAACTAAAATTCCTAATTGAGGCGTCTCCACTCAGACTCGTATGCAAACAAGGGGAAAGGATAATGAAAGAAAAGAAATAATGTTTTGGTAATCGGCCGGCACTCAGCTTTGCTTCCCCAAATGGCTGGTAAGGCTTGCTAGTCGTCACCTCGAACCACCGCGTGGGAAGTGCATAAAATTGTGTGGCGTCGCACCCACAGCCAGCCGCCGGCGTAAGGCAAGCAGGCAGGATACCTCATTGTTTCACTTGCGACCCTCTCCTTCTCCGCAGGGCACCACTGTCAACCAACACCTTCTCCTTCCACGTTGCAAAAGTCCCAAAGCCCCGACAAGTCTCCTCACCCGCACACCCAAGGCAACAGCGTCCACTCAAGACGAGAGCCAGAACGAGAGAGAGAGACCAAAAATGGTGAGACACGTCTTTTTTTCCTTTCAGCTCTCGAATGTTCCATGCTGATGTCACACTCTGTCCAATCATCGAGCACTACTCAATAGTCCTAACGTGCCTCCAACAATCATGAAAGCCAGGTGTGGCCTCCTCGTTACGAGTCATCAGGAGGCGGAGTCCAATCCCTGTTCGGGAATGTTTGGATGACATGGACGGTCGTTAGGTGGGATTTACGTGCCGATCAGCAAATGTGCCGGGTTTTGGTTAGCTCCGGCGGCATTGTGAGTGAATGGAGTAATTTGCCTGGCCGGATGAGTTTTATAAGAACATTAGGAAAAATTACAAGAGGCATTTACACACAGGGGATTTAACCTTACAGACCTTACCAAGATAGCACAACTCCACTCCTCCGTGTGGAGACATATAAACACTTAACCGGACATTTCATTCTACTTAGATACAGCGAGATGGCTTCTTCTTCTTCACGAGACTCGGAGCATGCTAATTTATACGATTCTATCTCGACTAAGGTATTTCATCTACCCCCACAAACATAACAATATATATATATATATATACATATATATATATATATATTTATATATATACACATATATATTTATATAGATACAGCCGTGGCAAAAAATAATGGCACCCTTGCACTTTTTTCAAATAACTATTCAAATAATGTTCTCGAAAAATAAGTTCAAATTGACAAAAGTATTTGGTCTCCACAATTCTTTATTTCACTGTTAATATTACAGAACCTTTGTTTTTGAATTCAGAACTTAATAGATCCTTTTAAATCAGAACATAAAAAGAAATGGCATTGACAAAATTATTGAAACCCGAGACTTTATATTTGGTAGCACAGACTTTGGACAAAATAACTGCAGTGAAGCGCTTCCTATAGCCATGAATGAGCTTCCTCCACCTCTCTCCTGACAGTTTGGCCCACTCTTCTTGTGCAAACTGCTCCAGTTCTCCCAGATTTGAAGGGTGCCTTCTCCCATCTGCTGTTTTCTGATCTTCCCACAGGTGTTCAATGGGATTTGGATCTGGACTCATTGCTGGCCACTTCAGAACAGTCCAGCATTTGACTTGAACCATTCCTGGGTGCATTTTGAAGTGTGTGTTGGGGTCATTGTCCTGCTGCAAGACCCATGACCTTCGATAGAGACCAGCTTTCTGACACTGGGTTGAACATTGCGCTCCAAAATGCCTTGGTAATCTCCTGATTTCATGATGCCATGCACACATTCAAGGTACCCAGTGTCAGAGGAAGCACAGCAACCCCAAAACATCACTGAACCTACTCCATGTTTGACTGTAGGGAAGGTGTTCTTTTCTTCAAAGGCTTCATTTTATTTTCTATTAACATAGAGATGATGTGCTTGACAAAAAAGCTCTAATTTGATCTCATCTGTCCACAAGATATTCCCCCAGAAGGATTTTGGCTTGTTCAGGTATGTTTTGGAAAACTCCAGTCGGGCTGTCTCAGCAGTGGGGTCCTCCTGGGTCTCCTACCATAGAACCCCCTTTCATTGAGTTGGCGATGGATGGTGTGAGTTGAAACTGTCGCACCTTGTGGCTGAAGGTCAGCTTGAATCTGTTTGGCAGTTGATCAAGGTGATTTCTCCACCATTCTAACAGTCCTTTGCTGCAATCTTCGATCAAGCTTTCTCTTGAGGCCATGTACAGGGGGGTTGGTTACAGTGCCACATGGGTCTTAAACTTCCTCATAACATTACGTATGGTGGACACAGGAACATCAAGGTCTCTGGAGATGGACTTGTTTCCTTGAGATTGTCCATGCTTGGCTACAATCTTGTGTCTGACCTCCTCAGACAATTCTCTGGTTTTGTTTATTTTCTCCATGCTCATTGTGGTACATACAGTAACACAAAACAGCAGAATGACTCCTTTTCTCTGTTCAAACTGGTTGAATGAGTGAATTTTATATTGCAGGCACCTGCAACGCACCACAAGTGAGTTAAATTCCAAAGTAAGGGAGAATCACATGCTTGAAATCTAATTATTTCAAACAACTTCTAAAAGGTGACAATATTGTCGGGGCCATTTTAGGATTTCTGTGTGGTATAAGCTAAGATTTAGTAATGGTTTCAGCTTTTTTTGTTTTGTTCCACTGCAAACCAAAGAAATACAATTGTGGATATCAAAATATTTTTTAATTTCAACAATTTTCTGGAATAAATGGTGCATTATTTGAAAAAAGTGCAAGGGTGCCAATATTTTTGGCCATGACTGTGTATATTTATATATACATATACAGTCACGTGAAAAAGTAAGTACACCCCATGTAAAGTTTTGACTTTTTCAACATATTTCAACATAAAGCGATTTGATATTCATTTCAACAATATTGATAGATAAAGGTGATATAATATAACAAATATCATGAAACATTTACATTTTGTAGTCCATTGTATATTTTAAATAAACATAAATGCAAATTTCGCATGTGGAAAAAGTAAGTACACCCCTACATTTATCACTACTTCAAATACCTAAAATTAGAATCAGGTGCACCAGCTCAAGTGAAAATAATTAGAACATCGTTAGAGAGGATCTTGGAGGAACCTGTCTTATTTGAACCTCAGACATTTAGTTTGGTTTGCTCTTTGTTGTTGAAGTGTGTGGCATCACCATGCCTAGATCAAAATAGCTCTCTGAGGCCTTCAGAAAGAAGGTTATACTGTAGATGCCTACAAGTCTTGGAAGGGATTTAAAAAGATCTCCAAACAATTTGAAATCAATAATTTGACTGTCCGAAACATCATCTACAAGTGGAGAAGATTCTAAACATCTGCCAACTTGTTCAGGCCAGGCCGCCCCAGCAAGTTCAGCCCGAGAGCAGACCCCAAAATAGCTGAAAGAAGTCTCTAAGAACCCCAGAATGTCATCACGGGATCTACAGGTAGCTCTTGCCACTGTTGATGTCAAAGTGCACGAGTCTACCATTAGAAAGAGGCTGCACAAATTTGATCTACATGGGAGGTGTGCCAGGAGGAAACCTTTGCTGTCCAGAAAGAACATCAGGGCAAGACTAAAGTTTGCCAATGAACACCTCGGCAAAGATCAGCACTTCTGGAACAATGTGCTCTGGACAGATGAGTCAAAGGTAGAGCTAATTGGCCACACATGTTTGGCGAAAACCAAAGACAGCATTTGACCAAAAGAACCCGATAGCTATTGAAAAGCATGGTGGTGGAAATATTATGGTTTGGGGCAGCTTTGCTGCATCAGGGCCTGGGCATCTCACCATCATATAATCCACTATGAATTCTTCATTGTACCAGAGGGTGCTTGAGGATAATGTGGGGCCATCTGTCGGAAAGTTGAAGCTCAACCAAAGGTGGACCTTGCAACATGACAATGACCCTAAACATACCAGTAAATCCACCATGGAATGGCTGAAAAGAATGAAATGGAGGGTTCTGGAATGGCCAAGTCAAAGCCCAGATCTAAATCCCATCGAGATGTTGTAGGGGGATTTGAAACGAGCTGTGCATGCAAGAAACCCCTCAAACATCACACAGCTGAAAGAATTCTGCATGGAGGAGTGGGCAAATATTTCTCCCAGTCGATGTCAGAGACTGGTAGAAAGTTATAAGAAACGCCGACTTGAGGTTGTTTCTGCCAAAGGGGGCAATACCACCTATTAGAGCCAAGGGTGTACTTACTTTTTCCACATGCGAAATTTGCATTTATGTTTATTTAAATTATACAATGGACTACAAAATGTAAATGTTTCATGATATTTGTTACATTATATCACCTTTATCTATCAATATTGTTGAAATGAAGATCAAATAGCAGTATGTTGAAATATGTTGAAAAAGTCAAAACTTTACATGGGGTGTACTTACTTTTTCACGTGACTGTATATATTGTCGCGCGATTGCCCCTCGGTTCAGATCGGGGGATCACAGATGGACTCGAGCTTACTTGGAGGCATTTATGCAATCGATGGCGGATCATACACGAGACGGAATGAACAATGCCGTTTAACTTCACGGCCGCAGGAATCTTCAACCAGAAATCAATAAATAAATCAACCAAAAACAGATGTAAAATGTACAAGAAAGAAATATTTATTATGGAACCCGAGAACAATGGAACCGTGCCGATAAATAACTAAACCCTAAATTGGGACGTCCCCGCACAGATTTCAAATACAAGACAAATGGTAGAATATGAAAATAAACGTTTCGTTGTGTTTGTGAATGCGAGCTTATCTCAGTCTGGCAGTGTCAGGGATCGTCTGGCTTGAGCACGTCGTCTGATGCAGCTTTGGTCAGCGGGAAGTAGGCCTCGTTCCACTCCTTTTCACGCTCCACCAGACCCACGTACACTGCTGCATGGCAAGCCTCGCCCGTATGCTCGTCGTTCGCACACCAATGCAAGGAAGAGAATCGACGGCGTTCCTTCTCTCCACCATCTTTCGAACTGCTCATTCCTCCACCAAAGTCTGAAGCAAGAGAAGGCCCAGCATGAAGGGACAGTCAGGAGCAAGGGGCCAAGGGAAGAGCTACAAAGGGAAGAGCTCAAAATGCCTGCGAGCGAGCTGTTTTACTTGCGGTCTTCTGACGTCACTCGCGCTTTTTCTCCAATCAGCGCATCGCTTGTTGCGTCCTCCTTCGCGCCCTCCACACAGACTGGCCGAATGTTCGCGCCTTCCGCACTGATTGGCTGTGGTCTCATCAGCTGGTGGCCAATCGGTGTGTCGCTCCTTTACCTTTCTCACCCCCAATCACGGGGAAGCTTTTTGTCCCTTACCCGACCAATCACAAGTTCTCCTGGGCATGGCTATTGCTTGCCTTGCACGATGTTTGTCTTTCCGGTTTTTTTATCATCAGTCATTGTAAGGCAAGATAAAAAAAATGAGTTGGTGATCGTCCTTTTTTCTAAAAAGTTCGGGTAGGGAGGGAGGTTTTTTTTTTTTTTTTTTTTTTTTTTTTCCCTACTTTCCATTGAGTTTTGTTGACATGGAAAAATATGAAATAAAGACTCCTTTCTCCTCAAAATGTTCAACTTGTTCTTCTGTGGCAGCTGAGTGAGCGGGAATATAGGTAGCAGGCAAGTACAAAAAGCATCATCACGGGCAGCATTCATGAGGACACTAAAAACAGTTGGTCGACTATCGGGTTCCATCCTGTGATCCGTGGCCGTGTCTGCAGCCAACACAAATTTGAGAAATGAGCCAAGAGTCTTTGTCACATCAGAAACTTTGCAAGCTGGTGAAACTTTCGTCATGTCAGTTTTACTGGGGCCGGCGAATACTTTGACAAAAGTACCGCGTGTATCGTCAGGCAATGAATGGCTCCCTATCCCCATCATACTTGCCGTCTGAGAACTCTGCATAGAAGTCCGAGATTGCAACATCCAACTCGATATTGCACGCAAACCAGTCCTTCGCCGTCTTGGAAGAGCCCTCACGGGCTATTGATGCGATCACAATAGGCATTTCAAGCCGATTCTATCACGAATCGATACAGATTTCAGCGGGAAAAATCTCACACAATAGCCGCCATGAATGGCTAACGTAAAATGGGTGAAGTTGCCTGAGGCACTTGCGACGCTCTGCGCAGCACGCACTGCGCATGCGGTGCAGAACGGCACCAAATTTGACTGTGAAAAGATCGTTTTTGAATGATTTTTTTCAAAATAAAAAAAGTTTCGGGTCGGGTGTGTTTCGTAGGGTCGGGCGGGGACGATCACCAACTCATTTTTTTTTTCTGGCCTAAGGGGGGGATTTAATTAATGTGTGCACTAAGGGCCTATCTAAGTGTCTACAAGAGTGTGTTGCCATAAGGGACACAGGTATGATCACTAGGTCTGACACACAGGGGAATTCTCTTAGTCCCTAGAACTATTTAACACACAAACATCCTTTTATGATCACAGGTATACACTTACCCTGACAATCCGCCTAAAGAGAGAACTTATTACAGGTGAGGTTCCCTATCACGACAGCCGGACACCTACCTATGCCGATCTACCTAAATCTAGATATTCCCCTACCCCAAATTCATAACAATATATATATATATATATATATATATATATATATATATATATATATATATATATATATATATATATATATATACATACATATATATTGTCATTTATTGAATCACTTGATTTCCATTTATGTCATTTTGTCATTTATTGAAACACAGCATCTAAGGGTTAAAAATGGCCAAATTGTCAAAAGGCATCTTTTTGGACCCTGGTAGCGACTTCAACACCCCACAGTGCCAAGTTGTATGGATATTTCATGGATAACTTTTTACCCAGAGTCCACCATATACAGTCACATGAAAAAGTAAGTACACCCCATGTAAAGTTTTGACTTTTTCAACATATTTCAACATACAGCTATTTGATCTTCATTTCAACAATATTGATAGATAAAGGTGATATAATATAACAAATATCATGAAACATTTACATATTGTAGTCCATTGTATAATTTAAATAAACATAAATGCAAATTTCGCATGCGGAAAAGTAAGTACACCCTTCGCTCTAATAGGTGGTGTTGCCCCCTTTGGCAGAAACAACCTCAAGTAGGCGTTTCTTGTAACTGTCTACCAGTCTCTGACATTGCCTGGGAGAAATTTTTGCCCACTCCTCCATGCAGAATTCTTTCAGCTGTGCGATGTTTGAGGGGTTTCTTGCATGCACAGCTTGTTTCAAATCCCTCAACAACATCTGGATGGGATTTAGATCCAGGCTTTCACTTGGCCATGCCAGAAGCCTCCATTTCTTTCTTTTCAGCCATTCCTTGGTGGATTTACCTTTATGTTTAGGGTCATTGTCATGTTGCAAGGTCCACCTTCGGTTGAGCTTCAACTTTCCGACAGATGGCCTCACATTATCCTCAAGCAACCTCTGGTACAATGAAGAATTCATAGTGGATTCTATGATGGTGAGCTGCCCAGGCCCTGATGCAGCAAAGCTGCCCCAAACCATAATATTTCCACCACCATGCTTTACAGTTGGTATCAGGTTCCTGTAGTCAAATGCTGTCTTTGGTTTTCGCCAAACATGTCTTCTGGTACTGTGGCCAAATACCTCAACCTTTGACTCATCTGTCCAGAGCACATTGTTCCAGAAATGCTGGTCTTTGCCGAAGTGTTCATTGGCAAACTTTCGTCTCTGCCCTGATGTTCTTTCTGGACAGCAAAGGTTTCCTCCTGGCACACCTCCCATGTAGATCAAATTTGTGCAGCCTCTTTCTAATGGTAGACTCGTGCACTTTGACATCAACAGTGGCAAGAGCTACCTGTAGGTCCCGTGATGACAATCTGGGGTTCTTCGAGGCTTCTTTCAGCATCTTGTGGTCTGCCCTCGGGCTGAACGTGCTGGGGCGGCCTGGTCTGAACAAGTTGGCAGTTGTTTGGAATCTTCTCCACTTGTCGATGATCTTCTGGACAGTCGAATGATTGATTTCAAATTGTTTGGAGATCTTTTTAAATCCCTTTCCAGACTCGTAGGCATCTATAACCTTCTTTCTGAAGGCCTCAGAGAGCTCTTTTAATCTAAGCATGGTGACGCCGCACACTTCAACAACAAAGAGCAAACCAAACTAAATGTCTGAGGTTTAAATAAGACAGGTTCCTCCAAGATCCTTTCTGACGATGTTCTAATCATTTGCACCTGAGCTGGTGCACCTGATTCTAATTTTAGGTATTTGAAGTAGTGATAAATGTAGGGGTGTGCTTACTTTTTCCACATGCGAAATTTGCATTTTTTAAATTTAAATTATACAATGGACTACAAAATGTAAATGTTTCATGATATTTCTTATATTATATCAGCTTTATCTATCAATATTGTTGAAAAAACAAAAACAAAAAAAAACACCTTTAGAGGCCATTTTCCCCGCAAAGCGGGGGTTGGCCTTTTCCGGGCACCGTGGTTGTTGTTGTTTTTGTTGGTCCCCTTTTTGAAGCAATGTTTTACGGCCGGATGCCCTTCCTGCCGCCAACCCTTTTTGTCGCCTTTTTACGACAAACAGGGAATTACCAGTGAACTGGTGCTCAATTAGCCGACCTCGGAAGGATGACAGGCTGAGTCAACCCCCCTGGTAGTCAGGTTCACTATGTCAATAATTATATTTCGTTCAAAATCATGGTAGATTAGCAAACCTATACATTTTTGGAAAGGTTATAGCATAAGGAAACTAAAAATCAATGTTTACATTTGGAGAGATACCTGTATGGCGGCCATTTTGGATTTTCAAAATGGCCACTGTAAAATACATATTTTGTTCTATTTCTGCCTCTAATTACCCTAAAAACTTTTTAAAATATACTAAACCTATATTTTCAGGGACAAGGAATCCAATGAAAGTATCAAATTAGTGGAGATCTCGCGAGATCTTGGAGACGGCGGCAGGGATTTTCGAAGCTCCACACGGTCTCCACGTTTTTCGAAGTTAAGTCTGTTCACAATTGTATTTTGTCGAAACTGTATTTATCTTTCGGTGTGTTAAGTTATTGTGTGCAACTTTGGTTGTTTCTCGGTGTTTATCTTTCATAAATTGATCGTCTGTTTGCCGTGTCGTGTCTTGAGGCCTTGTACAGTGTGCACTGTACAACCTTGAGGCTTTGTTTTTCTCAGCGGTCCGTCGTTTGTGATCCAATAACTTTCGTTCTCTGTATTCCCAGACTTTTCACCCATAGCCTACTTCCTTGTGTAAATCTCAACTCAAAAAAAAAAAAAAAAAAAAAAAAAAAAATTCCTTCTCTGTTCTCATTCGTTTATTCATTCTTATTCGTTCGTTCGTTCTTCGACCACGTGTTTCTCCCCCATTTCCCCAGATAGTTTTCACTCATTAACCTTCAATGTTTACATTTTCCCCTCAAGTTATGTATTCCGTCATATTTTATAACACCTTTTTCTTCTTCTTCTTTAAAAGGCTGCTTTCGACTTGCTCACCAAATCAATTCATCCCAAAAAAAATATCCATCTCCTATAGTGCCTTTTTTCTACATTCCCTAAACTCTCCTGCACTCCATCCTCCATCCAGCGTCCTTAAACGTATTTTTAACTCGAAGGTCACAAGAAACTCATTTTGCAATAAATGTTCGTTTCCCATAAATCGTACACTTTCAAAAATCCAATCTCACCCCTCCCCTCCAAATCTTCCCCAAAACCCCTCCCCTCCAAATCTTCCCCATCACCCCTCCCCTCCAAATCTTCCCCATCACCCATCCCTTTCAAATCTCCCCCCTTGCCCCCTCCCTCCTAAACTAACCCCTCACCCCTCCCCGCCAAGATGCCCCCTCGCCCCTCCCCTCCTAGACTCCTGCCTCACCCCTCCCCTCCAAATCTCCCCCATATCCCATCCCTTTCAAATCCCTCCCCTTGCCCCTTCCCTCCCAAACTCCCCCCTCACCCCTCCCCTTCAAATCTCCCCACCCTCATTGCTTCTCAATTTCCCCCCTCTCACTCCCCCTCCTCAAAGCGTCCTCCCCGCTTCTTCCCCCTTCAAACTCTCACCTCCATCTCCCCCAACCTTTTGCCTCGCTGTTCCCCCTCCTCAAATAACACCTCATTGTGGCTCACCCAATCACCATCAAACCTTTTGTCCGCCCCATCCTTCCCTTTCTCCGAGCTATTCTGAAATCTCTGACACACCTTCAACAGCTCTCCCTACCTCTTCCACCTCTTCCACATCTTACCCTACCCCTCCTCCCCCCTGTTCTGTATCTGATGCTCCCCCTTCCTCTTCATTAACGGTATGGACCTCAAACATCCGGGGCCTTCGTTCAAACTTAACTGATCTCTCCATACAGGTTGCTTCTGTCAAACCAGACGTGATCTGCTTAACAGAAACTTTCCTCCTTTATGATGTCTCTGATTCCATAGTATCTCTCCCGGGCTACTCCCTCCTCCGGTATGATAGACCTGAGCCTCGTCCTGGAGGCGGGGTTGCTATCTTTATCAAAAACTCTCTTCCTCACTCGCCCTGCACTGCACTCTCTCCACCTCACCCCCAGGAATACCTCTGGCTACGGCTTCCCCTTCGCTCCCACCTCTTGTTCATATGTGTGTTGTACCGTCCACCAAACAGTGATGACTCCATCTACATCTCGCTGTCTGATGATATGGACCAACTTCTATCTACTCATCCCAACTCTCTCTTCCTCATATGTGGTGATTTCAACTGTCATCATGCCAGTTGGCTGGGTGTGGGTACCTCTCTCACCAGCCATGGCTCCTCAGCAAAGGACTTCTGCGACTCACTGGGACTGACACAATCTGTCAATTTCCCGACCCGGATCTCAGTCAACGGAACATCTTCTCTTCTGGACTTGGTTATGACTAACTTCCCTGAAAACGTCTGCTGCTCTTCTTCTGCTCCGATCGGATCATCTGATCATGTCCTTGTTAAAGTGGACATCTCTCTGACCATCCTCAGGGAGCCTGCTCAGCGTCGACGAGTCTGGCATTTCACTCAGGCCAACTGGCACGGTCTTCAAGCAGCCATCAATCATCTGGACTGGTCTCCCATCTCTACCACCTCTGACATCAACTCATCCTGGGAATTCTTCCAAAGTAAATTGCTCTCTCTCATGCACAGATTTATCCCATCTCGTCTTCAGTTGTCATACCCTTCCTCCCGTCCATGGTACACGGAATCTTGTGGTGAGGCTGTTGCCCAGAAACAACTTGCCTTCGTCTCCTGGAAAGCAAATCCAACGGAAGGAAATCTCATTTCCTTTCACAAAGCCCGAAACAAGTGTGTGTCCACCCTCAGGAGAGCCAGGAAACAATATCTCTCCGTTCTCAAGACCGAACTCTCTTATCTGTCTCCCTCTTCCAAAACCTGGTGGCGTCTGGTCAAATCCGTTTCTGGTGTTTGTTCCCCCTCCATCCCCTCCCTTACCTCAAACGGCTACACAGCTGACTCCGCACGTGAAAAAGCTGAATGCCTCAACTCTGTGTTTGCCTCTAAATCTTGTGTCCCAAACCCATCCCTCTCTGTACCCACCATACCCAGTCGTACCCTGCTGCTCCTGGACTCCGTGTCCTTTCCTCCTGACAAGGTGGAAAAGTTTCTGTCAACCCTCGACTCTGATTCTGCAACTGGACCCGACGGCATCAGCCCACGGGTCCTAAAATCCTGCTCTGCTGCTCTATCTCACCCTCTCTCTGTTCTCTTCACCCTCTCTTTTGCTCAAGGTCAACTGCCATCTGCTTGGAAATCAGCCAACATCACCGCTTTGCACAAAAAAGGTGCAAAAACAGATCCTAGCAACTACAGACCAATCAGCCTTCTCCCAATTATCAGCAAAGTCATGGAATCCATCATTGCTTCGGATATGAAATCTTTCCTCTTCTCCAATGGCTTGATCTCTGATCATCAATTTGGTTTCAGACCAGGTCACTCTACTCTGGACATGCTGCTTCTGCTGTCTCAACAATGGATGGAGGTCCTCAATGCCAAACAGGAAATTAGAGCTGTCTCCCTCGACATATCACGTGCCTTCGACACGGTCTGGCACCCCGCTCTGCTCACCAAACTCTCCTCCTTTGGTATCCATGGAAATCTCCACGCATGGCTGGCGGACTTCCTCTCTAGTCGTCGTCAACGTGTGGCCCTGAATGGGTTTCTCTCATCTCCTCTTCCTGTTCAGGCTGGAGTTCCCCAAGGCAGTGTTCTGGGCCCCGTGCTTTTTCTGGTCTTCATCAATGATCTCTCTGACTCTCTCGAAAATCCTCTCTATCTCTTTGCTGATGACTCCACTCTCTGCCGCTCCATTCCTCTTCCCTCAGATCGGCAGTCTCCTGCCTCCTCACTCTCTGAAGACCTGGACAAAATCACAGACTGGTCAAACAAGTGGAACATGTCTTTCAATCCTGACAAATCTCACACTCTTACTATGTCTCTCCGAAAAGATCGACTGGACAACCCTCCCATCTACTTTCTCAACAATCCTCTCCAAGAAGTTCTGTCGCTCAAGATTTTGGGTCTCACTATCTGCCATGATCTTTCTTGGGAAAACCACATTTCCAAGCTGGCCTCCAAAGCCAGTCGCCGACTGGGCATCCTCCGTCGTGCGAAGTCCTTCCTCGGCACACCTGAGCTCCTCACCACATACAAGGCTTTCATCCGCAGCTCAATGGAATACTGTTCTCCCCTATGGGCCGGTGCTCCTGCCTCACACCTAGCTCGGCTTCACGCTGTTGAAACCAAAGCTTTCAGAATTATTGGAATCTCCCGCGATGAAGCTATCTCTGAGGGCCTTTCACTCACTCACCGCAGGCAGGTAGGTGGTCTTTCTGTCTTCTACCGACTCCTCTCCGGCCTTGCACCCCCAGCTCTCTCTGTGCTCTGTCCCCCAAATATTCCTACAGGTCGCACAAGATCTGCCAGCAACCCTCTGATGGTTAAACTGCCGAAATCTCGGCTCTCTGCTCACCTTCACTCTTTCATTCCTCTTTTCTCCCGCCTCTGGAACAAACTCCCTCACTCCCTTCAATCCCACTCCTCCCTCCAGGTCTTTAAAACAGCTGTTCACCACCATCTCTTATCTTCCCCCATCCAAAACCTTGATCTTTTCTACCCCCGCTAATTCACCCCAGATCCACCTTGTTTGAAATTCCAACTTCTTTCCTGGAAGTCCTGGCAGTGTCCATATGTTTTATACCTCTCCCACCGCCCCCTTCCCACGCCCCCCCCCCCAAAGCCCTCGCCCTCTCTCAGATCTCTCGATGTCTCCATGTCTCTCGGTCCCTGCTCTCAAATGTTGTGTTTGTGTCCTTCCCCCTCTCTCCCCATCTTGTCTACCGCTCCCTATGTTATATGTTTTATGTGTCGGTTTGTCTTTCTGTGTGATTAATGTTCGCTCTTTCACGAGCCTCGACCTTGTATACAAAACAAAACAAAACAAAAAAAAAAAAAACAAAAAAAAAAAAAAAAAAAAAAAGTGCTATGGGGAATGGTAAGACACGAATCAAAGGTTTTGAATTGCAAAATACTGTCTTTATATTCGCGATAAGTTGCATAATCAAATACATGTTATCATTTTGTACAGGCAGTTAATAACATCAAAATGTGTCACAATAATTCATATCACCAAACATACACAGGCAGTCAGCAAAATCATATATACACATGCAGTCAGTATAACTTCACATCTACACAGGCAGTCAATGACAAAATATACACAGGCAGTCAATGGCATCAAACATACACGATTACAGAATATGCCATTTAGAGTTCGTCATCACTGTCCTGTGTGTCGTATCCGACAATATAGTCCGCATCGTTTTCACAGTCCATTCCACACAAGCAAAGGTCGGTCAAATTGATTGGCAAATCGAATTGGTCGAATGGTCGATCGAATCGAATTCGATGAATCGAATCGAATCGAATCGATCGAATTGGTCGAATGGTCGAATGGTCGATCGAAACGATTGGTCGAATGGTCGAATGGTCGAATTGGTCGAATGGAATTGGTCGATTGGTCGAATTGGTCGAATTGGTCGAATCGAATTGGTCGGAATTGGCAAATGTAAACATTGATTTTCAGATTTTCCATGTAATAACGTTTCCAAAAATGTATAGGTTTGCTAATCTACCATGATTTTGAACGAAAAAACATAGTGAACCTGACTATAGCGTTAATTCAGCAATCGACCGGGATTCGAACCCAGGATCCTAGGTATCCTAAGCTGGCACCCTAGCTGCTAGCCCAAGGCCGGGATTCAGAACCCAGGATCCTAGGTTATCCTAAGCTGGCACCCTAGCTGCTAGCCCAACACCGGCACAATGTTGAAATGAAGATCAAATAACTGTATGTTGAAATATGTTGAAAAAGTCAAAACTTTACATGGGGTGTACTTACTTTTTCACGTGACTGTAGTTGTCTACTATGTGCGAAATTTCAAGTAGCACCTTTGTTATTGGAAAAAAAACTACAGCTTTGACCTCTATATTAAGGCCTTCCTCCCCTCACCCCTCTCTAATGCCCACAACCATCAATGCTGCGCTCATGTCGGATTGGATGGCGGGAAGTACCCGGCCCATGTCCTTAACGAACAGGCTCGAGAAAGTCCCTCCACTAACACACATCAACAGTGCATTTGAACCACTGTGTGCATACGGGTGGCCCAGTCAAACAAACGAAATAAATCTGGACAGGGGAACACAAAAAATGGCAGAACAAGTTTTTAAAAATGTTTAACTCAGCCAAGAACAAAACAAAGCAAGGAAACATCTCGAAAAAAAACAAGACAATTCTCACATGTCTCACAACAAGTTGGGAGGGAAATGCGAGGGAGAAATGTCAAACCTAGCGCTGGGAGGGGGTAGGAATGGGTGACGTCGAGGCCACACCCACAAACCGGCACAATATCATATATTTTTAATTTAATTTAGTGATATCATTACTCGCGATGGTCATAAAAAAAAACCAAGTAACGTATGTTCAACAGGAGGTCCGTGTCCTGCGGGTCCCATTCCCCGCCCATTGACACACTGTAGCCCGGCTTCTCATGGGCGGGTCTTCACTGTATCGCATGGAGCACGAGTACTAGCCGGCAGTTTTAAATGTTAGGGATGGCCACAGAGGGCATCACAAACAGGGGAAATTAGCCTTAAACCCTACTACTAATTAACACGTCATCATCCCTCGTATGATGAACATTTAAACACAACCTCAAGCAACTTTTTCCATACTTATTACATCACATTGCTCCTACATGTCACACGGGTCATGCTATTTCCTATTCAATCCTACCTTTCCTGTGGTATTCTCTTACCTATCCCCATAGACGTAACAATATTCACAGAGAAAGATAAACACAATTTTAATAAAACTCATTTGTCATATATCTTAACAAAGCCTTAAGGCCTTAGATATTCTATGAAGAAAGGACATTAAGAATCAAGAGACAGAAATACCATCACTGGCTCAACAAAGCTTATCGATCCCAAGGTGAGATATCCAGCATGGTGGGAAAACAGTTTGTGCTCCCAAGGGTGGCACAACTTGATCTGGCACGGTGGAGAGGCAAGTCCTGGGCATAGCTGGTTGTGGCATGCGTTGGGGTCCTGGTCGGGGTGTAAGATGCTGTAGGAATGGAGTGTTGGTCGTGTGGATAAAAAAACATGCTGGGAGAGGTGGAGGAGAGGTATGATCGAACAGTGGAGCCAGTGATTGTCGTAGCAGCGACCAGTTATGGGGATGCACATGGCAATAGTGTGAATGAGGAGCGAGTATAGTTAATGGGGGCCTGGATGGGGACACTCCCCAGGGTTGTGTATGCACCTGAGTGCATGCAGCGTGAAGCGAGTTCTGTACCCGAGCTGTCCAAACTCACACCCGGTGCTGCGGTATGAGTCCGAGTGGTTTAGATTGAACGGCTGGTATGCGAAATGTGCATTTTGGTGTGTGCTGAACCGAGACTGGTAGAGAGGGGTCTCGTGGGGGTCCCATGGGGGTGGAGAGCGCACAGCACTGCTGTGAGTGGAGACTGAAACCAAAAGGTCTCTGTGGGGGTTCCATGCTAATTAGACCAGGGGTAATTAGAGACAGAAACAGAAATATATCAGACAGGGGGGGTATGAAGAATAGCGATACAAGAGTTTAGAGACCTTTAAATTGAGGTTTTGAAAAACTTTTTTGATTGGCTGACTTTTAGATAGAATGCCTTCTTCCTTCCTATTCTCATCCCAATGGGATTGGGAATGAGTGAGAAATGGATGTTGAGAGAATTGTGATTAGGTGAATGTGATGAAGTGTGTGAGCCAATTCTTTTCAGTGTTGATTATTGAGTGAATGTTGCAAAGTGGGTGAATGTGTATTAATGAAGAGGAAGAAACCTCCCTTCACCCCCATGGAGGTGAATCCCAATTCAGTGATACATAGATAGATAAGAATCAGCTGTTTTGAACATGGATGCCATTCCAGTGTTGGTACTGAAAGAAGCAAATGAATTTTTTTAAGGGGTACAAAAGCAAATTGAGTAGCTGGATGTGGCACATGGTGAGTCGGAATTGGATGAAGAGTATCTCGAATACTGGGAGCATATGTACCGGCCCGGTGCAAGCCATGGAGCCCAGAGGGGCAGACACATTTTGTGTGGGTAAGCCCGAGTACCCGGGAGAGGACTCGAGACGCCAGAGAGGGCACCTGTTGGAAGAGCCAGTGAGGGCCCCTCAGAAAATTACACAACGATGAAACAACGTTAAATTCACAATCTTGCGAGATTCTATCATATCGCGATATGTGAGGGAGGGACAGACAGACAGATTGACAGGAATATTATTATGTAGATTGTGCCATATAAGGACCCCATGCCAATGACAGGCCAGCAGCAGCTATATTTGTACTCTCAGTACAGTATTCTCTGTGCATTTTGAAAATAAAGATACCAGTGCGACATGAAAAGAAGATCTATAGTCTAACAACAGTGTAGCCAAGCTTGTGTGATGCTTTAGTTGAATAGGAGAACATGACCTGGGTGGGGATACCAGTTACCGGTTACCAAATAATCTAAGTATAAAATGTCTTCAATAAATTCCACATTCCTGTGCCACCCAGTCAAATGTCAGGCTGAAAGATTTGAATTACATACACCAGGTTCGTGAAAGACTTGTACAAAAAACGTACCCAGTCTGAATGTCGCTATATCCGATCAATGGCGAAACTGAAAATGGGGAATCCGCGAATGTGACGTATTGAGACTCTTACGTCATTTCCTCATTCTGCTTTAAATTCAATATCTCTATATTTTCATTCCAAACAGCATCATTCATCATTCCAATCCCAAATTAATACCATAGTATTAATATATCACAATATAATATTAAATCACGATTGTATTGAGATATTATCAAATCAGCGAACCGTTATAATCTGTTCACTTCCGGATTCGGGAGCAAGGTCCGTGTCGATCACATTTCAAAATCATAATTGAGGAATTTCTGAAACCTACTACCTACCTCATGACACCTGCTGGGATCCCAACACGTTCCACAGAATTATTATATTTCCTTTTAGAAATGTATGCAACTGTAATGGTGAGTAAACGCCGTCCCCCTGTCATGTGACCCGATCCTCAGCTCTGATTGGTGTACGTTTGTGAGGGACATACATACAGACTCCGGACAGACAAACGCTGTTCCAGACAGCTTTGCCCTATGGGTTACGCCGTGGAAATGTGATGCAATGCAGGAGAACATCACATTCTCACTTTTGCTTGAAGACATGATCGTCTACGGAATGTCTTGAAGAAGCGCGGTTTCTCAGTATTCTGGGCTGCACCATCTGCCACAAACTCTCTTGAGAAGACCAAAAATCAAAGCTGACTTCCCAAGCCAGCCACATAATGAGTATCCTTCATCATGCCAAGTCTTCCTCGGGACATGTGAACTTTTCACTCACAAAGCCTTTATCCTTAGCTAAATGGAGTATTGCTCTATATTGTTCTGCCCTATAAGATGGTTCCCCTACTTTACAAACGTTACTGCAAGACGTGGCTGTGGAATACAAAGTTATCAACATCATGCTATCTCCAACAAACAAAAACAAACAAACAAACGGGATCACATGGTCTGTCGTCTCACTGCAGACAATGTTTTCTATCCCATCTCTTTAGTTCTCCAGATCCTGGTCTTTCAGCCCTTTGGCTTACTTCAAACCTTCTAGGATGCATGACCTTTAACTCTAATCCTAACAACTCTAACCCTAACAACCCTAATCATAACCCTAACAATCCTAACCCTAACAACACTAACCCTAACCCGTATAGGATGCATGACCTTTAACTCTAACCCTAACAACCCTAACCCTAACAACACAAACCCTAACCCCTATAGGATGCATGACCTTTAACTCTAACCCTAACAACTCTAACCCTAACAACCCTAATCCTAACCCTAACAACCCTAACCCTAACAACTCTAACCCTAACAACTCTAACCCTAACAACTCTAACCCTAACAACTCTAACGCTAACAACTCTAACCCTAACAACCCGAACCCTAACAACCCTAATCCTAACCCTAACAACCCTAACCCTAACAACACTAACCCCAACAACCCTAACCCTAACCCGTATAGCATGCATGAACTCTAACTCTAACCCTTACATCCCTAACCCGAGCAACTCTAACCCTAACCCTTATAGGATGCATGAGCTCCAACTCTAACCCTAACAGCCTTAACCCTAACCCTAACAGCCCTATCTTTCTTCATCCTCTAGGATCTACTGTAAACTTGCTATTTATCTCAACTCCTTTATTCACCTTTCCACCCTCATATGGAGCAGCTTTCCTGAGTCAATCCAATTACATTCTTCCTTTCAGAGGTTCGAGACACCTGTACAACACTATTCCAAAGCATCTTCCATTGTTACGCATTGTCCTTTGTTACATCCCTGATTACCCTCCCCACACCTTTACATACAAAAGGGGCCGAGATATCCTGTTACTACTACCTTATCAGGATGAAAAAGCTGCTGACGTCACATATTTTCAAACTTAGTACAATGGAAACATTATTTGTGTTGTATTCATTCTCGCTGTAACTATAATGATGAACAAAAAAAAAATTCCAAATGCAAAATGGAGTTCCTCGTTTCTCATACACAGTTAATCTCAAACACAGTTAATCTCATACACAGTTCATGCCATTTCGTGGCTTTCCTTATGCGAAAGATTACAGAAAGCAAAGGAATAGCAAGGCCCGGATAAATCCCAAAGCAGCGCCAGAACTGTCAGCCCGCTCAAGCGTCCTCAATTCCCAGACATGAGGCTGTCCACCATTTCCCTAAAATTCCTGCAACCAAAGCAAGGCTCGTTTCTGATGATCAGAGGTGAGAACCTTGAATGACGTTTGGCTAAAAATGACGTCTTCAAATAAAATCTCACGGTCTTTGCCCAGAGATGCCAAATGTGAGAATAATTACCGTGAGGCTGCAGTTAGGATGACCATTATGAACGCTTCCAGATTCCGATCACATGGAGACTTTTCTCGCATCCCCTTGTGATGCAACCGTTTACACGTGACGCAGGCCGGCCAGAGATTACAAAGGTTAAAAACGGAGGGACTGTGCTGGAGGTGGGTGCGAGCGCGGGCACTTGAGGAGCACATGGAACAGGAAGATGGAAAATGCTTGACGCACGATGGCCAGACAGGTGACGTGGACGGAGGCTTTAGTGGTGGACCATGAAAGGCTCCGATGGGCCGTTGATTGCAGTGATTTCCGCGAGTTGTGGCATAAAGAGCACTCTGTACGCAGATTTCTTCCTGTTATTGTTCTTTTTTTGTACTTCCCAAGAGATGGACCTCATCCCGTGACGATGTCGCCAAATGGTCGCTGCTTCCTCTGCACGATGAACAATCATCTCCCCACCCGACATTATTTTCTGAGAGTTCAGTTAATAATTACGTTTGTGTTACTTCGCAAGTTGGCTACCCAGCGAGTTATTCTCTTTGATTCCTAGTACCAGGAGAGGAGCAGACATACAACGCACGAGCTGCACGGATTTGGATATACTGTATATATATATATGTATATATATATATATATATATATATATATATATATATATATATATATATATATATATATATATATATATATATATATATGTAGGAGCTGTGCTCCCACGTAAATCGGAAGAATGGACGCGACAAAAAGCTGGAATTCGTCCGAGTTTCTTTATTGTCACAAAACAACTCGGGTACTCTGAAAAGCCCGTTTATCGGGCAGCAATATATATACACATTATCCCGGAGCGTTTGCCCCGGAAAGGCGAGAGGGGGCGTGGCCGGGCGTCCTGGACGCGGCCTGGCAAGTCGAGGGCGGGCATGCCCGGGCATGCCCGGGCGTCCCGGACGCGGCCTGGCAAGTCGAGAGCGGGCATGGCCGGGCGTCCTGGACGCGGCCTGGCAAGTCGAGGGCGGGCATGCCCGGGCATGCCCGGGCGTCCCGGACGAGGCCTGGCAAGTTGAGAGCGGGCCTGCCCGGGCGTCCTGGACGAGCCCGGCATGGTGATCGCTCCGCGTCCTTGGTAGGTGCAAGGCGATTGTGTAAACCCAGCGGTAGCCGCTACACACGTCCCCCCAGAATCGACTTGCACCGGCAGGGTCAATTTAAGGGGGGTCCTGATGACCCGGCCGAAGCGACCCCTGGCGGGTCATGGGGGGGGGGTCCGGTGTGGTGGTGGGCGATCGAGTGGGGGGCACCGTGGATGGGGGGCGGCCTCGCCGCGGTGGAAGGGCCAACCGTGGCGGTTGGTCGATGTCCACATGCGCCGGCTTGAGGCGGTCCACCGCAATCCGGTCCGACCTGCCGCCGATGTCGATGACGAACGACTTGTCGTCCCGCCGCAGGACCCGGAAGGGCCCGTCGTACGGCGGCCGGAGTGGCCCCTGATGTGCGTCATGACGCACAAAAACGTACTCCGCTGTGTGAAGCGCTGGGGGGATGGAGGACTGGGGGTCACCGTGGTGGGACGTTGGCACGGGGGCAAACCGTCGGGCGGCCTCCTGGAGGTCCGAGCGCTGGTGAGCTGCGGACCAGGGACTGGTAGCGTCGGGCACGAATTCGCCCGGGACGCGTAGCGCCTGGCCGAAGACAAGCTCGGCGGTGGATGCCCGGAGGTCCTCCTTGGGGGCCGTGCGGAGGCCCAAAAGGACCCACGGCAGCCGGTCGGCCCAACCGCCGTCCTGAAGGCCGGCCATGAGCGCGGCCTTCATGGAGCGGTGGAATTGCTCGCACAACCCGTTGGCTTGGGGGTGGTAGGCCGTAGTACGGTGGAGCTTGACCCCCAGGTTGCGGGCGACCGCGCCCCACAGCTCAGAGGTGAACTGCCATCCGCGGTCCGACGAGATGTCCGCCGGTGCGCCGAAGCGGGCGACCCAGGTGGCGATGAAAGCCTGCGCCACGTCGGCGGTGGTGGTGGAGACGAGGGGAACGGCCTCCGGCCACCTGGTGGTCCTGTCCACCATGGTGAGCAGGTGTGTGAACCCCGTGATGGGGGGAGGGGGCCCATCAGGTCCACGTTGACGTGGTCGAAACGTCGTTCGGGCACGGTGAAAGGTGCCAGCGGGGCCTGGGTGTGTTGGTGGACCTTGGCCTGTTGGCAGGCTGTGCAGGTGCTGGTCCAATCGCGGACGTCCCGTCGAAGGCCGTGCCAGACGAATCGCGCCGACACCAGCTTCTGGGAAGCTTTCCGGCCCGGGTGGGAAAGGCCGTGGAGGGAGGCGAAGATGCGGCGTTGCCAGGTAATGGGCACGATGGGGCGAGGCTGGCCTTGAGAGACGTCGCAGAGCAGGACAGTGTCTGCGAAGGGGATGTCGGCCAGGCGGAGGCCCGTGTCCACCGCCCGGAGGGCTTGCACCGTGGTGTCGGTGGTTTGGTCCGCCGCCATAAGCGCGAAGTCCACGCCGAGGTGGACCGCGTTCACGCTGGCCCGAGAAAGACAGTCGGCCACGGCGTTGTCTTTGCCGGCGACGTGCCGGATGTCCGTGGTAAACTCCGACACGGCGGAGAGGTGGCGCTGTTGGCGGGCCGACCATGGCTCCGTGACCTTGGCCATTGCGTAAACCAACGGCTTGTGGTCGACGAACGCTGTGAAGGGTCGGCCCTCCAGGAGGTGGCGGAAATGGCGAACGGCCAGGTGTAGACCGAGGAGCTCACGGTCAAACGTGCTATATTTGAGCTCATTCGGCCGGAGCTGCCAGCTGAAAAAAGCGAGTGGCTGCCAAACCCCGTTCACCCATTGCTCATGTACGGCGCCCACCGCGTAGTCGGAGGCATCCGTGGTGAGGGCGATGGGAGCGTTGAGCACCGGGTGAGCGAGCAGTGTTGCGTCGGTGAGGGCCCGCTTTGAGCTTTTGAAGGCCGCGTCCATTGCTGCGGACCAGACGACGTCGTGCTTGGCCGGCTTGCCCCGGAGGGCTTCATAGAGGGGCCGCATGAGTTGAGCAGCGCGGGGCACGAAGCGGTGAAAGAAATTCACCATTCCCAGGAATTCCTGCAGGGCCTTTATGGAGCGGGGATGCGGAAATGTGGTGATGGCCTCGACCTTGGTTGGCAGCGGCACGGCCCCGTTCTTGGTGATGTGGTGGCCCAAAAAATCAACGGCCGTCGTGCCGAAGTGGCATTTGGCCGGGTTGACGATGAGGCCGTGCTCGCTGAGGCGCCCGAACAGTGTTCGGAGGTGGAGGAGGTGCTCGGCCCGGGACGTGCTGGCGACGAGGATGTCGTCCAGGTAAACGAAGAGGAACGGCAGGTCACGCAGCACGCCGTCCATCAAGCGCTGGAACGCCTGAGCCACGTTCTTGAGGCCAAACGGCATCCGCAGGAATTCGAACAAGCCAAACGGTGTGATGACGGCCGTTTTAGGGACGTCGGCCGCCCTGACGGGTACCTGGTGATATCCCCGTATGAGATCGATTTTTGAAAAAATGACCCGTCCTGCCAGACAGGCGGAGAAGTCTTGGATGTGCGGGGTCGTTAACCTGTCGGGGGTGGTAGCGTCGTTAAGGCGGTGGTAGTCGCCACATGGGCGCCAGCCGCCCCCTTGTTTTGGGACGATGTGTAGTGGCGAAGCCCACGCGCTATCGGAGCGCCGCACGATGCCGAGGTGTTCCAAAGCGTCGAACTCGGCTTTGGCCACGGCGAGCTTGGCTGGGTCGAGGCGGCGGGCTCTGGCGTAGACCGGCGGGCCCGTGGTTGGTATGTGGTGCTCGATCCCATGTCGTACTGCGACGGCCGAAAACGTCGGCCGCGTGAGGGCCGGGAACTCCGTGAGCAGGCGAGCAAACTCGTTCGCCGCCGGGAGGGCGCATGCCAGCTCGGTCGGAGCGGAGCTGCTCAATGTGCATACCAGGGAGCTGAAGGTCTCGGCGTTGATGAGGCGACGCCGTTGGACGTCCACCAGCAGTCCGTGTGCACAGAGGAAGTCGGCGCCTAGCAGAGCCATGGGCACGCTTGCGGTTACAAACGTCCAAGTAAAGCGTTGGCCGCCGAAGCAGAGGGTGACGTTGCGCGGGCCGTAGGTGCGGATGGCCGATCCGTTGGCTGCAACCAAAGAGGGGCCGCAAACCACGGACTGCCTGTCCTGATCGGAGGCGGGTATTATGCTCAGCTGGGCGCCGGTGTCGCACAGGAAGCGCCGTCCGGACGCTTTGTCCGTGATGAAAAGTAAGTTGCCCGTGTGGCCGGCGCTCATGGCTGGTAATGAATGCCGGCCCGGCCGTTTCCTGGCCTGCCGAAGGTGCACGGGGGTCGGCATGTCCGGGCCTTCTGTCCGAACCTGGCATGATAGTAACACCACGCTTGGTCAGGTGGAGGCCCCGGTCATCGTGCTGGAGGTGGTCGGCTCGGCGTAGCGGCCGCCAATTGCGTCGGCAGCTCGGTCGTCGACCGTGCCGGGTGCTCGGGCGCCATGGGCGTTGCGTCGGACGGCGGTGGGCCCCAGGTCGCTGCTGCAATGCGTTGGCCTGCCGCGGAGATCTTGTCGGCTTCCCTGGTGGGGGCACGGGGATCCGTGATCGTCGTGCTCGCCAGGGCGAGGCGTACCGGGCTAGGCAGCTGACGGAGGAACAGCTCCCGGAACAGGAATGCCGGAGAGTGCTCACCGAGTAGCGAAAGCATGTAGTCCATTCGCTCGGACGGGCGCGTGTCGCCGAGCTCGGGCAGGTCGAGCAGGCACCGTGCGCATTCCGCCGATGGGAGGGCGAAAGCGTCGAGGAGGAGCTTTTTAATCGCGCCGTATTTGTCAGCAGCTGGCGGGCTCTCGAGGAGGCTCAGGGCGCGGGCCGCGGTGGCTGAGCCGAGCGCTGCTACCACATGGTGGAAGCGGGTGTCGTCGGCCGTGATGCCTCACAGGGCGAACAGGGAGTCCGCCTGGGCGAACCAAACCGCCGCGTGAGCCTCCCAGAAGGTAGGCAGTTTGATGGCAACTGCCGTGTCCATGTCGGTAGGTCACCAATGTAGGAGCTGTGCTCCCACGTAAGTCGGAAGAATGGACGCGACAAAAAGCTGGAATTCGTCCGAGTTTCTTTCTTGTCACAAAACAACTCGGGTACTCTGAAAAGCCCGTTTATCGGGCAGCAATATATATACACATTATCCCGGAGCGTTTGCCCGGGAAAGGCGAGAGGGGGCGTGGCCGGGCGTCCTGGACGCGGCCTGGCAAGTCGAGGGCGGGCATGCCCGGGCATGCCCGGGCGTCCCGGATGCGGCCTGGCAAGTCGAGAGCGGGCATGGCCGGGCGTCCTGGACGAGGCCTGGCAAGTTGAGAGCGGGCCTGCCCGGGCGTCCTGGACGAGCCCGGCATGGTTATCGCTCCGCGTCCTTGGTAGGTGCAAGGCGATTGTGTAAACCCAGCGGTAGCCGCTACATATATATATGTGTGTGTGCACGTGCACGCACTCACACACACACACACACACACACACACACACACACACACACACACACGTGATTTTGGGGGAGTGGTGGTGAAATTGGGATGTATAGGATTCAGGGGAAGGGTGAAATTGGGATGTCTAGGATTCAGGGAAGGGGTGGAATTGGGATGTATAGGATTCGGAGGAGGGGTGGAATTGGGTTGTATACGATAAAACAGGGGGTCGAGGTAGAGATATTTGGGAGGTTAAAAAAAATACAACCATTTGCTTTCGGAAAATGTCAGGTATGCTCTCATTTGACCCTTTTATAATTCGTATTATTTGCCCTCTGATGGTTTCATTTTGCTCCTTGATTCCATCATCAATTTCTAAAGAGTTCCTTTGGGAAAGGACCATTTTCTATTGACCTAAACTCACCTCCACTCATTAGTTCCTCTTTTTCACACCCGGCGAACCAATTTCCACATTCTCTTCAATCTCATACTTCATTTCAAGTCTTCAAGACAGATGTTCACCACCATCTCAAGCCTGATGTTGGCTAAATGGTTAAGATCGCTGGTTTTAGATGTTAGGGTCTTTAGTTTTAGCCCCTGTTGTGCGTACAAATGAGTACGTACCAATGTATTGGAAAAAGGGGAAATTGTGTCAGCAGCACAGCCAAGCTTCTACAAAGGATGCAACGAGCAGCCAAAAGTTGCATACAAAACAAATAAATAACCTCCATCTCAGAATACCTCGAATCCAAAACCATGAACTTTTATAACCCCATTAACCCCCCTAAACCCTCTTTCTAAGTTTCCAGTTTTCCCCTCCTGATGGTTTGTTTCCAAATCCATCTTCTTCACCCCTTGTGTCCTCTTCTACCCCCTCTTTCCTCCCCACATCCCTTATTTATCAGAGTCACCCTCTATGTTGTCCCCCAACCCTGGAGTTCAGTGCGTTTTCCCCCAATCTTTCCACTGCTTCCTTGTGTTCTGTTATATCCTGACAGTTCTATATGTTCTCGCTCTTCCACGAGCCTCGAATTTGTATACAAAAAAAAACATTTTCTAATTGTAGAATGGCCCAAAAACATTTGGCCAACCCAGAATGTCGCTTTGTTATGAGTTATGAAATCTGTCAATAAATGACATCCCCTGTTGCTTCCCCGAGGTCCTTTTCTGCTGACCGAGAGTTGCGGGGGAGATGCAGGTGCGTTCGTGTCCTTTCTCTCTCTCTCTGCCAAAAGGGAAAACGCAGCTATTTAAAGTAGACGTGATGATGGCAGAACAGTACGTTGAAGCACGCAGCCGGGCCAGAGATGTCATTGTGGTTCGGTATAGGCAGTGTGCTACACCCACAGTAAGAAGGGACGCCATGTCGAGGAGGCTGCCACGTGCTATAAATAATATCTATTAGGTCTGCCCGAAGGTTAAAGAAAACGCACAAGTGTGCAGGAAGGAAACGTTTCGTTAAACAAGTCATTAACCACTCACCGCCTAACCGAATGCTTTTCAAGCACCAGATCTATCATCCTTTTGAACTGCCCCTGGAGTGTTTTCAGAGCCCCTCGGAACACGAGCCTGGCCCATTCTACAGTGAATAGTCGCAACCAATGGGACGAAATCGATCCTAAAACGCTAAGCTGTTCATATAAGGTCGGTGCGCCAAAAGACGTTCACGCCAAATCTGTAAACTTTTCACCCACAAGCTTCTGTCGATGCCGCGGCTGTTGGGAACAATGCTGGGATGCAATCCTGGTGCGAGGTGCGCTTCTCGCTTCCTGCCACAGCCTCCACGGATTGCTGGGCTTATTGTTGTACATGAAGGGCCGGACTAAAAATAAAAAGGTTTTTTTATAGGGTCGGTCAGACGGCCATGCGGGCGCCTCAAGCACTCATCGCCTTTTCCTCTAGGTTGGAGTTGTTACGTCACTTTCCGACTCGCAAGGCTGAGTTTGCAACGAAATTCCCGATTCACGAAATCTCTTTGTGACGTCGTTCACACGAATGAACGTAACTCGCTCTTTGGATCGGAAGGCCATTCATATATGGAACATGCGAGATACCTGGTCAATTTGTGTATGTTGCAGAATCTGCTACCCAGAAAGAAACTACACTATACGATAGTAAGTGGTGTCCTGGCATCTAGAAACCTCCAATAAGACCAGACCACTTGCTACTCACAGTCCTGGCAGGAAGTTGGAATTTGTTCAGGGTGCCGGTGATAGAGGTCACCTAATTCTTGGGAAAAATGCCAGGGGGGGTAGAAAAGACCCCTTTATATGGTATGTGCCATGTGGCAAATTATAGAAAAGAAGGGACATTCCATACCTTGTAGAAAATGCCAGACGATAGAAAATATGGGGCATTCTAAAAATCCCGTGCGCATGTTGGAATACTCTTGTGTTCTTCGGAGGAACCAAGTAATGCTCTTGAAAAGTTCATGCAAAGGGGCACCCTACATCGGGCATATAAAATAGATTTACTTTTTCATGCAACTGTACGAATCAAATTGGCACACATATACAGTGCGTATCAAAAAAAAGGTAATCCGAATTCAAGGGGTTAATATGCAAAGGTTATTTAGTTTGACAATTTACATGTGGTTTACCAATTATGAGGAGATCCTCAGCTTTCCATTGATGCCTTTTATGCATCATTGCTGTCACACATCACCGAGTGCATGTTCAATGAAAATGACAAGTTCAAATCGCATTTTTACAAGTTTGGCTAATCGGTGCAAGACAGTTTTAAATGGACGCATTACTTGTCGACTGCCAAGTTGATTATGTAAAATTGTTAAGCTGGTCTGGTAATCGTCAGTTGCATGATCCTTTGTTTAAGATGGGTATTTAAGATGGGCCTACATGGGCCTGGTTTAGAGACAGTCTGAGTCATTGAAAAGATAGTTCACCTTACGACTGAATAGCAGACATTTGTGGTTACAACCTTTCACCAAACTGGAAGTTTGCAGCGAACTTGTGATGCGTTCAGGGAACGTTTTCCAGAACGGGAGCCTCCAGCAGCCAAAACCATCTGGGCGAATGTTAGAAAATACCAAGAGCATGGCACTAGCCTCAACCGCAACAAGGAGAATTCTGGTAGGAGGCGCACTGGGCGATCGGAAATGAACATTGCAGCAGTAAGGCAGTATGTTTTGGAGCATCCTAGGGATACCAGCGCAAGACGAAATGGGATGGGATTGCCTTCGGCTACATTCAACCGAATCACAAGACTGGACCTCCACTGACATCCATATCGGATTCACATCCGGCATCAACTTACGCCAGGGGATTTTTCCAGGAGGCTGGTGCTTGCCAGATGGTTGATAGCACGTTGTGAAGCAGTTGTCAATTTCCTGCGGTATCTCGTTATCGGCGACGAAGCTGCTTTCGCCATGGACGGCAAGGTCAATACCCATAATGTTCTTGAATATGCACTGACAGGACAACCCCCGGAATTTTATTTTGACACCAACATTAATCGACAAAAGTGGACTGTTTGGTTGGGACTTTGTGGAAGTGGTCAGGTGATCGGACCATTTTTCTTTCAAAGGAATGTCAATGGTAACAGGTATCTGCAGATGATCAATGATGAAGTTTTACTGCAGCTGGAGGAGACCTTTGAGCGACAGGTTCATGGTGTCTTCAGATATCTCTGGTGGGCCCAAGACGGCGCCCCAGCACTTCGTCTTATCGCTGTCTGAGATCAACTGAGGGAACTCATTGGAGACCGAGTCATCGCCCTCAACCATGCAGTGGAATGGCTGCCAAGATCACCTGACCTCACACCATGTGGTTATTTCCTTTAGGGACATTTAAAGAACAAGGTGTTCGTAACTCCTCCCCGTGACCTTGACGAATTACAGGGCCGTATTCGACATGAAGTGGATGCTTTGCGCAATGACCCGGCTATGGTGAGACGAGCAGTTCAGGGCATGCTCCGCCAATGTGAGCTTTGTGTTGAAAGGGGAGATGGACATGTTGAAGGTGTGGGTGCATAAAGGCCAATCATTCCTGAGAAAAGTTCACATCTGACGTTCATTTTGCACCAATTATCCTGACTTGCATCCATGAGCCAAACATGTAAAAATGCGATTTGAACTTGTCATTTGCAACGAACATGTACTCGGTCATGGGTGACAGCAATGATGCATGGAAGGTATCAATGGAAAGCTGAGGATCTCCTCTTAATTAGTAAACCACATGTAAATTCTCAAAATAAATAACCTTTGCATATTAACCCCTTGAATTGGATTACCTTTTTTTTTATACGCACTGTATATGTAATTTTAAAGTAAAAACTTAGCACTGAGGTTGAATTTGTTTCGAAAGCCATTAACTAGACCTATTCGCCAATGTATATTCCAAATTTCAGCTCGTTTCAATTTATAGCCCTTGAGATATGAGTGCCAACACATTTTGGGCAGGCGGACGGACAGACACCAACGTGATTTCGAGGGTTTTCTAAATAAAACTCAAGAATGCGGAAACGGACTTTGCTGAAATTTGTAACATATTACCTCGATGTAGAAAACATTTACTTCTGAAACTTGCAGCCGATTTGGTCCAGTCGAAGCCGAGAAACGTATTTTCAGTCCCCATGTTAAAGCTGCAAACAGAGAAACGATCCCTTATATAAAGGGGGCTTAGCGCCTCCCTTGAGCTATTCTGTCCCTCTGGAGGACACTGTCGTGTGATCTTCAATGTCCGCTAAGTAGTGCTAGCAGTTCGGTCACCAAATTTGAATTTTCTATCCAAGGGTCAGTGCACACATTCCCGTCGCTTCCGGTCTTGCCAGCGAGGTTTCGTTTATTCGCAGCTGTCCACGCTCTCCATCGAAATCGAAGTTAAGTAATTGTTCCCATTTGTATTTTCGTTATAACTGTATTTATTTTATGGTGTGTGTACGTATATTATGTCCCGAGGAAGATTTTCGGTGCAAATCTCTCATACCTGTATAGAAAATCGTGTTAAATCATGTCGTATCTTTTGAGGCCTTGTACAGTGTACAACCTTGAGGCTTTGTTTTTCTCTCAGCGGTCCGTCGTTTGTGCTCCAATAACTTTCGTTCTCTGCTTTTCCCAGTCTTCTCACCCCATAGCCTACTTCCTTGTGTAAATCTCAACTAAAAAAAAAACAAAAAAAACATTTCCTTCTCTGTTCTTATTCTTTGTTCTCATTCGTTTATTCTTTCTTATTCATTCGTTCGTTCTTCGACCACGTGTTTCTCCCCCATTTCCCCAGATAGTTTTCACTGTTATTAACCTTCAATGTTTACACTTTCCCCTCAAGTTATGTATTCCGTCGTATATTATAACACCTTTTTCTTCTTCTTCTTTAAAAGGCTGCTTTCGACTTGCTCACCAAATCTATTCATCCCCAAAAAAAAATCCATCTCTTATAGTGCCTTTTTTCTACATTCCCTAAACTCTCCTGCACTCCATCCTCCATCGAGCGTCCTTAAACGTATTTTTGACTCGAAGGTCACAAGAAACTCATTTTGCAATAAATGTTAGTTTGCCATTAATCGTACACTTTCTAAAATCCAATCTCACCCCTCCCCTCCAAATCTTCCCCATAACCCCTCCCCTCCAAATCTTCCCCATCACCCCTCCCCTCCAAATCTTCCCCATCACCCATCCCTTTCAAATCTTCCCCCTTTCCCCTCCCCTCCTAAACTGCCCCCTCACCCCTCCCCTCCAAGACTCCCCCTCGCCCCTCCCCTCCTAGACCCCTACCTCACCCCTCCCCTCCAAATCTCCCCCATATCCCATCCCTTTCAAATCCCTCCCCTTGTCCCTTCCCTCCTAAACTCCCCCCTCGCCCCTCCCCTTCAAATCTCCCCACCCTCATTTCTTCTCAATTTCCCCCCTCTCACTCCCCCTCCTCAAAGCGTCCTCCCCGCTTCTTCCCCCTTCCAACTCTCACCTCCATCTTCCCCAACCTTCTGCCTCGCTCTTCCCCCTCCTCAAATAACACCTCATTGTGCCTCACCCAATCATCATCAAACCTTTTGTCCGCCCCATCCTTCCCTTTCTCCGAGCTATTCTGAAATCTCTGACACACCTTCAACAGCTCTCCCTACCTCTTCCACCTCTTCCACATCTTACCCTACCCCTCCTCCCCCCTGTTCTGTATCCGATGCTCCCCTTTCCTCTTCATTAACGGTATGGACCTCAAACATCCGGGGCCTTCGTTCAAACTTAACTGATCTCTCCAAACAGGTTGCTTCTGTCAAACCAGGCATGATCTGCTTAACAGAAACTTTCCTCCTTCATGATGTCTCTGATTCCTTAGTATCTCTCACAGGTTACTCTCTCCTCCGGTATGATACACCTGAGCCTCGTCCTGGAGGTGGGGTTGCTATCTTTATCAAAAACTCTCTTCCTCACTCGCCCTGCACTGCCCTCTCTCCACCTCACCCCCAGGAATACCTCTGGCTACGGCTTCCCCTTCGCTACCACCCCTTGTTCATATGTGTGTTGTACCGTCCACCAAACAGTGATGACTCCATCTACATCTCGCTGTCTGATAATATGGACCAACTTCTATCTACTCATCCCAACTCTCTCTCTTCCTCATACGTGGTGATTTCAATTGTCACCATGCCAGTTGGCTGGGTGTGGGTACCTCTCTCACCAGCCATGGCTCCTCAGCAAAGGACTTCTGCGACTCACTGGGACTGACACAATCTGTCAATTTCCCAACCCGGATCTCAGTCAACGGAGCATCTTCTCTTCTGGACTTGGTTATGACTAACTTCCCTGAAAATGTCTGCTGCTCTTCTTCTGCTCCAATCGGATCATCTGATCATGTGCTTGTTAAAGTGGACATCTCTCTGACCATTCTCAGGGAGCCTGCTCAGCGTCGACGAGTCTGGCATTTCATTCAGGCCAACTGGCACGGTCTTCAAGCAGCCATCAATCATCTGGACTGGGCTCCCATCTCTACCACCTCTGACATCAACTCATCCTGGGAATTCTTCCAAAGTAAATTGCTCTCTCTCATGCACAGATTTAGCCCATCTCGTCTTCAGTTGTCATACCCTTCCTCCCGCCCATGGTACACGGAATCTTGTGGTGAGGCTGTTGCCCAGAAACAACTTGCCTTCGTCTCCTGGAAAGCAAATCCAACGGAAGGAAATCTCATTTCCTTTCACAAAGCCCGAAACAAGTGTGTGTCCACCCTCAGGAGAGCCAGGAAACAATATCTCTCCGTTCTCAAGACCGAGCTCTCTTATCTGTCTCCCTCTTCCAAATCCTGGTGGCGTCTGGTCAAATCTGTTTCTGGTGTTTGTTCCCCCTCCATCCCCTCCCTTACCTCAAACGGCTACAAAGCTGACTCCGCACGTGAAAAAGCTGAATGCCTCAACTCTATGTTTGCCTCTAAATCTTGTGTCCCAAACCCATCCCTCTCTGTACCCACCATACCCAGTCGTACCCAGCTGCTCCTGGACTCCATGTCCTTTCCTCCTGACAAGGTGGAAAAGTTTCTGTCAACCCTCGACTCTGATTCTGCAACTGGACCTGACGGCATCAGCCCACGGGTCCTAAAATCCTGTTTTTCCGCTCTTTCACTCCCTCTCTCTGTTCTCTTCACCCTCTCTTTTGCTCAAGGTCAACTGCCATCTGCTTAGAAATCAGCCAACATCACCGCTTTGCACAAAAAAGGTGCAAAAACAGATCCTAGCAACTACAGACCAATCAGCCTTCTCCCAATTATCAGCAAAGTCATGGAATCCATCATTGCTTCGGATATGAAATCTTTCCTCTTCTCCAATGGCTTGATCTCTGATCATCAATTTGGTTTCAGACCAGGTCACTCTACTCTGGACATGCTGCTTCTGCTGTCTCAACAATGGATGTAGGTCCTCAATGCCAAACAGGAAATTAGAGCTGTCTCCCTCGACATATCACGTGCCTTCGATACAGTCTGGCACCCCGCTCTGCTCACCAAACGCTCGTCCTTTGGTATCCATGGAAATCTCCACGCAGGGCTGGTGGACTTCCTCTCTAGTCGTAGTCAACGTGTGGCCCTGAATGGGTTTCTCTCATCTCCTCTTCCTGTTCAGGCTGGAGTTCCCCAAGGCAGTGTTCTGGGCCCTGTGCTTTTTCTGGTCTTCATCAATGATCTCTCTGACTCTCTTGAATATCCTCTCTATCTCTTTGCTGATGACTCCACTCTCTGCCGCTCCATTCCTCATCCCTCAGATCGGCAGTCTGCAGCCTCCTCACTCTCTGCAGGCCTGGACAAAATCACAGAATGGGCAAACAAGTGGAACATGTCTTTCAATCCTGACAAATCTCACACTCTTACGATGTCTCTCCGAAACGACCGACTGGACAACCCTCCCATCTACTTTCTGAATAATCCTCTCCAAGAAGTTCTGTCACTCAAGCTTTTGGGTCTCACTATCTGCCATGATCTTTCCTGGGAAAACCACATTTCCAAGCTGGCCTCCAAAGCCAGTCGCCGACTGGGCATCCTCCGTCGTGCGAAGTCCTTCCTTGGCACACCTGAGCGCCTCACCACATACAAGGCTTTCATCCGCAGCTCAATGGAATACTCCACTCCCCTCTGGGCTGGTGCTCCTGCCTCACACCTAGCTCGTCTTCACGCTGTTGAAACCAAAGCGTTCAGAATCATTGGAATCTCCCGCGATGACGCTATCTCCGAGAGCCTTTCACTTAATCACCGCAGGCAGGTTGGTGGTCTTTCCGTCTTCTACCGACTCCTCTCCGGCCTTGCTCCCCCAGCTCTCTCTGGGCTCTGTCCCCCAAATATTCCTGCAGGTCGCACAAGATCTGCCTGCAACCCTCTTATGGTTAAAATGCCAAAATCAAGCCTCTCTGCTCACCTTCACTCCTTCATTCCTCTTTCTCCCGCCTCTGGAACAAACTCCCTCACTCTCTTCAATCCCACTCCTCCCTCCAGGTCTTTAAAACGGCTGTTCACCACCATCTCTTATCTTCCCAAATCCAAAACCTTGATCTTTTCTACCCCCGCTAATTTCACCCCAAACCACTTTTTTGAGGTTGACTTTTGACTTCTTTCCTGGAAGTCCTTGGTGTCCTTGCGTTTTATACCTATCCTGCCTCCCCCCAGGCCCTCTCCCTCCAGAAACATCTCCCGATGTCCCTGCTCTCAAATGTTGTGTTTGTGTGCTTCCTCGCCTTCTCTCCCCATCTTGTCGACCGCTCCCCTTTTTATATACGTTGTTTGCTTGTTTGTTTGATTTGTTTGTTTGATAAATGTTAGCTCTTTCACGAGCCTCGACTCTGTATACAAAAAAAAAAAAAAAAAAACCCTGAGTGAAACACCAGGTAGACAGTTTAGAGTTGGGTTGAGGACTTGGATTCAGGTAAGAGAGCTCAGAAATGAGTTTGCGGAACTCACGCTGTCTTGCCAGCCAGGTGATCTCTTACTTACTGTTAATCAATGCTGAGTTGTTACTATAATCACAATTGCGGATAGCATTACAGACTTTCGCAGCACTCTTTACTAGGATTAAAGTCTGTCGACATTAAAAGAAAATTAACAACGACAAGAGGCTCGTCCTATGAAGAAGGGCTCACGCCCGGAAAGTCACTTTACCATATTTGCAATACAGCTGTTACCAATAGATCCTTTAACTTTCCATTTAGACAATTTGTTGTCCCAAATAATTGTTTCAACTGACGTTCTGCCAATCAGTGGTTGGACGTGTACCAGTTATCACCATAATGTGGGCATATGTTCCATTAGGTGCTCCGCATTTGAGATATAGATGTAATTTTGAGAGTCGTGACTAATACCAAAACGTGATGAAAGGAATATTTATTTAGAAAAAAGCAAATCTCGTTTCTTTTAAAATACAGACTTGCATGTGGTAACAACTTCCAATATTATCCTAAGTCGTTCGGTTTTAATGGCGCATATAAAGGATATTGTTGATGGTCTCCTTTATTTTGGAATCATAATGAATCGGCGAGTACATGAAAGAACATTTATTGGCCGTGGTTAGCTGTTTAATCAAACCAAATGGTGAATTTTTGGCACGCACACTTATGTAACACATGGTAGTGGGATAAGGGGTCCAGGACTGACCAAAGCCCCTGGGTTTGTCGAGATGCAGGAACCGGGTTTACCAACTGCCCGGATTTGCACTCATCTGTATACATCCTTTAGCACATGTGCGCGGTCGCTCCGGCAGCACAAACATATCCGGCGCTTGGCTCGCCTAATTCTAGCAATGAACATTCTATAACAATAGTCCACTGTGGGATGGAGCACACGAGCCATCGGGCATGAAAACATTTTTCAGATTGCTGAGCTAATTAATGGAGACCTTCTCGAGGCTTATATATGTGCGTCACTTCCAGCGCAGACATAATATGATGGATGAAAGCTTCGTACAACTTGGTGAGAATCATACTTAGGGCTGGAGCGATAACTCAGAGTTATGTGCACTCACTTTTGAGCTATCTAGCCTGATTATGAATGTTCACCTAACTGTAAACTGATTCTGGTGTCTCATATGCAGGGCAAGGTGTCCCATATTCTGGTGTCCCATATCAATGTGTGTGCTGTCCATCGGAAGGATGCTTAGTCTGGACATCGCTCTTCTTGCATTAGTTAGTGGAAGATAAAGAATCCACAGTGTCTTTCATGATCAGTGGTGTTATTGCCGGCACCCTGGCTAAGTTACAAATTTCTCTCAATAACGAGTGCTCCGAACGAACAGTTTACAGGTATACTGGAGTAATTAAAAATATCAAAAAGGTATAAATTAAACTATTGCTTATACCCTAATGGGTTGCTGAGTAACACTGAGGTGCCTCTTCTTCGGCGGCACAGATGTATTTGTACCGGGAGGTGTATTTCGACACCAGGGAGATGCTAAAACGATGGGAATAATAAAATAATTGTTTCTTTTTATGTGTTGGATAATTAATTTTGGCAATCTCATCTGTATGCCAACAAGTTCCGAATGTAGGGCCTTCTGTCTGCATTCAACTTGCTGGGACAAAGTGATCTTTCTTGATTTCTCAGCTTTCCAGCAATGTGGTTCATGAATACAGGGAAAATATGCATTGATTAAAACAAGTTCTCTATCTGGCAGGCCTCCAGCTTAGCTGCCAGCTCGGCCCCAATGGCCTTCAAGTCGGCCTGGCTAGCCTCAATACGCAACTTTCAAAATGACATAATCTGCCCCAGAATGCTTAGTACGTGCATGCCAGATAAGGAGTGTTACCTTTAATGGCTCACAAAGCTTCTAAAAGTAGCCGGAAATACTTGGAAACATACTTGCTAGGGTATGTCGAGGGTGTGCTTCTGCACAACGAAAGAGTTGGAGAACTTCCTGAACTCGCCCCAAAAACCGGTAGCTTGGAGCTCAATGTACTGCAAACTATCAAGGACGTGGACGATGCAAGACCCAAACCTACGACCATCGCTTCCAGTGAGGGGACTTTCAATCTTGCGGGATTACCTCGTGTGAACGTGGCAGGCTTTGTGATTTATTTAATGGGAATCTGCTATTGGAAAGATAATACCATCATTACCAACATCCAGGCAGATTTCCTAGACCTAGAGGAAGACACCTTGTCTGGATTGGTTGCTTCTTAACACCGATGAGGGTTCATATCTGGGGCTTGGCAATGCACGGGGTAAGTTTAAAATGATGATATTTACTATTAATGATGTTTGGGAGGTGTTGGTGGGGGGAGGGGTGAAGAGGGGGGTTGGAGGGAGTGTGAGCTGGCTGTATGGGCTGTGAGGGACATTATAAATATTTACTTATGTTTGGTTATGCAGGCCACAAGAGTAATTATACTAAATTTTTGCATCTATTGGTAAAAGGAGAAGCGTCCGTCCATGTCTTACATCCACTGCTGCCACTCACTTGTGCTAATAGGAAATGATATGAACTCGCCAACTCTCATCCACGGATATTTCGCATATTTCCTGTACTAGAAGCACAGCGGGTTATGTTATTATCCTTATTCAAACGTTTAATTCAAAATGCCTCTCCAAAATACCTCTTCCTGTGTAATTAAAAACACCTCACTGCACTGGAAAATGTGAGGACAGGAATACTCTAGGGTACTGTAAAAGTTGGAGTCTTGTAATACCCCCTCCCACCTGGAGCGGTGCTACACGGAGAATGTGCGTACCGTCGCCACAAATCCCCCTCCCCCCCAATCCTCCCAACCCTCCAGCGACCACCGACAAAGATAAAAGCACACCTATTCACTGAATGGGGTCATGCTGATTCTATGTCGCAAGTCTGGATGTAACCTGCTCAGAACTGGAGGAGGAATACCGTGACAAGCACACACATCTGTCAGTAAACTATAATAAGGATTTACGTGAGTCAGATTTGCATTCAGGAACAATTATGGTTACCATTTCGAAATTTCCACTTTTTTGTCCAAATGCTGAAAATTATGTTTAAAAGACTTTCAATTACAGATTTTGCGCTAGCAACGGCAGGTTAAAAGTTCCCGGTGAGAAGAACCAAGTGTCACTGTAAACACACTCAGCTCATGCTCAAATGGCCACGTTAGCATTCATACGTCATTACGAAAAGTCATGTATCTTGACCAGGGAAGCCTCCATTTTGGTTGGCTTGGCCCGGCTACCATTTTCTGGAGCATGTCCATCACGAATTGCTCGCTAAAGTCGAGCAGGGGTAGAGATGTTGGCCTGATGCTACTTCACACTGGACTACTAGGAGGTCCTGGATTGCTGTGGTGCTCCTGGCTACCGGGTGGGATATGCGAATCAACTGCGCCCTCTATCAGGAGCTCCAACTCGATCTCCTCTGGGGCCACAGTGGTATCGGCCCAAAGATGCTCCTCCTCCATTGGTGAATGGGGGTTGTTTGCCTTTTTCTCCTTTTATTTTAACTTGAAATGAATTTAAAACATAATCATACTAAAATATGCCATTTGTGTCTGTCCGTCTGTCTGTGTGATTAATTTTTGACGCCAATACATTCCGTCCTTACTTATCCAATCTCAACCAAACTTGACAGGATTACGAAGGGTTACATAATGAAGGTTGTAGCGCATTAATTTGCCCCCCTCCCCAAGGGGATTTTCTCCCCTGAGCGGGTTTTCCCCGCCATTGGCGTCAATGGGGTTAAGTGTTGAGGTGTATAGCCGTATTAAGTTAGCTTTATCGTGGCGTTTTTCCAAATAAGAAGATTTATCGTGGCGTTTTTCCAAATAAGAAGATTTATCGTGGCGTTTTTCCAAAGATGCTTTGAATAACAAAATTAATGATAATCGCATATTATTAATGCTATTGTGGTGCTGCGCACACACGACTCGATTGCCAGAGAGGTAGGCCACAACGCGTTGGTATAACAAAGAGTCTTTATTCAAAGCTCGCACTTCAGCACTGAGCGGGCTCGTGCTTAGAGCCCGCATATATATCCCGAGGCCACGCCTAGTCCCCAGGCGTGGCCGATCGGTCGATAGGCGGGGCATGCATTCCAGTTCCCCGCCTGGACGTTCGCGCCACCTGCTGGTGCGCTGAATTCTTGTCCCTTATGTCCGCCACACTATTACAAAACAATATTAATACTAATAATGTCCCACTTCCCCAAGGCTTTTTTCGTGCAGTGATAACGTGTATGCATAGCTTTTTGCCGGCGAAGCCGGTGTTGTCAATAAACGTGTACGTATTATGTCGAAAACCAGATTATGCCTTGGCTTGAGAATTCCGAAGCTCAATGGAGGCCGCCATTTTGCAGATGCGGAAGTATGCATAACAAATTGAAAAAACGTTCAATAGGAGTTTCTTTCACCCATCTTTGTTTGATTCACAATCTTATGCACCTCTAATTGATAATTAAAATATTTTAAGACAAACCTCGGCCCGCACGGGCCTGGTTATCTTCAACGAAAAGCGTCACCAAACACCGGAACCAATCAGATTCGAGCATTTGAAAAAATATTTCTAAAACCAAATCACGCTATGGAGGCCGCCATCGACCGGATGCGGAAGTTTGCATAAAACAATTGCGAAAAAGTTCAATAGGAGTTTGTTTCACCCGTCGTTCTTTGATTCACAATCTGATGCACCTCTAATTTGTAATTAAAATACGTTAAGACCAACCTCGTTATCTTCAACGAAAATCGTCACCAAACACCGGAACCAATGAGATTCGAGCATTTGAAAAATATTTTTTAAAAGCTTATTACGCGTTTCGGAGTGTGAAAACGGCGTCAAATATTCTAAAATTGACGAAGAATTATTTTTTAGAAATCTTGCGGCCATCGGGGATAGTTTTTCATGGCCGGAAATATCCGAAGTTGAGACAGAATTCACCGAATTAATCAAGAAGTAAATTTTATCAATTTTAATCTCATCCAGAATGCAAATTGTAGCTACTACACCTACTACACCTACTACACCTACTACACCTACTACACCTACAAAACCTACCTACTACCAACTACCTAACCTACTGATGCCATAGTGATGGGTAAAATAGTGGCAAGAGGCTTTGGCTTCGCCGGCTCATTGCGGCTTTGCAGTCGGGTACTAGTAGTTATAATGGCGTTTCCGTGTGAGCAACAGCTTCTACAGGAAGTAAAAATATTATAAACCACAAACACGTATGATTAGCTTTTTAAACAGTCGCTAATGCTGTTTGTAACACTAAATGAAGAAATTTGGAGGAATCCCGACATCCATGAAGTAAGGTTTACTTCCAGAACTGAGTGAAGATCTACTGTACTCTATATAACCCACAAATGTTGGGTTAATAACATGGCCCTTTTTGCCGCTACCGTGGCATTTTCCGTAACAAACTTTTGAAACTCGCTCATGCTGTTTGATACGAAACTGAAAGGGACAAGTTCGGGTTGTGTTCCTTTACCAAGCAGCTAGCTAGCGCTTGCCAAGCCAGCCGTTCCTTAACGGTTTTGAATGGAGTGCTTGCTCGAATGCTTGGAAATCTCGAATGCTTGGCTTGGCTCGAATGCTCGAATGCTTGGCTTAAACCACTTGGCAATCTCTCCACAAGAAACTTGGTAAATGAACACACACCCAATGTTCTAATCTTGGTAAATGAACACACCCAATATTCTTGTGATCCGACCATAGATCGACTGTAATCTACATACCCCAAAGAGGAATGACCCTTTTTCTGCTCCAGTAGTGAGCGGGTGGACTCATAGTTTAAATTTGGATTTTAGGGGGTGTATAATCCCCCCTGGGGTCTGATACTCCTGATACCAGTGTTACGGTTGGGCAGTGGTCAATGACCTGCATGCTGCTTGGCAGGTAGGGGCAGGTAGGGGATGAGAAGATCTCCGTGTCTGCCGGGTTAATTTGGCACGAAGCGGATTCTCTGAATGCAGTGACTGTGGTGGAATTGCGGACAAGGTGGCGGAATTGTGGACAAGGAGGCTTGGAATTGCGGACAAGGTGGCGGAATTGAGGACAAGCTAATGATGTGCATTTGAGGCCTGTCAACGTTTTGCGTTTGAGGCGTGTAAGCACATACCCAATTTGCCCATATAATGGGTTAATAAGCCAATCTCTCCAGCTATGACTCCCATTCCCAAAGGACACACACAGGTCTTCATCAAAAAGGGGATTTATTACAGAGAAAGGGGGGGGGGGGGGGAGGAACATGGCCTCTCTGAGGCTGTCACAATCAAATCAATGATGTTGCGATTGTGGAAAAAGGACCCCGGGGCATCACGCTCAACACAAAGAGCCCTTACTTAGATATCTCATTAGTAATTGTGGTTAGTCAGGTAAACCTCCTCCCCCTCGAATCAGGGATGGGGAAAATGCGTTGAGTGTTAGCACGTTCCATCTCCGTTGTGTTTCCCCACCTTCTCAAGATTCCCCCCCCACCATCCATCCATCCATATCCATTCATCTCAATCCCTCCTGTCCTCAATCCATTCAGGTCTTTATTCTCCCTGCGCCTCCCTTCAGTGCAAACCACATTGTCACCACAATCACACCGACAGCATAATCAAGACCATTTACAACATAATTCCAGCGCCATCCCGTAATCAACAATGTGTTTCCAGTGCTGGCCTGTAATCTACAACTTGCTTCTTGTGCTATGCCATAGCCAATGGTGTGCCACTGCAACGTCACCAGGATGCACGCACCAATGGGGACACGACACACAAGGTTTGCAGATGGTGGAGTGACCCTTGCTCCCTGAAGCCCCTTCCCCGGGCTCAGAAAGTTCCTCCATGATCCTTGCTCCCCTCGAACATCGAAGCTATGCCTCAGCCCGGATTGATAAAAGCCAGAGCGTATCATAGCTGAGCGCCGACTCACTTGCTAAGAGCCTGGACGGGGAATGAAACTGCCTGCCTGCTTGTTGGAGTTGACCATGGATTCTGACTGCCTGCCTGTCATTCGAGCTAAAGGACAGGGCGAGACAAGTCATGTTGGGGTGAGGCAACACAAGCAGACGGTGCACAAGACTCTCACCTTGAGCTTGGTAGGGGCACTTGAGGGTAACGTTGGCGGGGTTTTCGCTTTGAATTTGGTTGGGGGACTTGAGGAGAAAGGTTTGGGGGTGGGGGGGGTTGACTTGCATTTGGCAAGGGGACTTGATGAGAAAGGTTGGGTGGGAGTTGACTTGCATTTGGTAGGGGGACTTGAGGAGAAAGGTTGGGTGGGAGTTGACTTGCATTTGGTAGGGGGACTTGAGGAGAGAGGTTGGGTGGGAGTTGACTTGCATTTGGTAGGGGGACTTGAGGAGAGAGGTTGGGTGGGAGTTGACTTGCATTTGGTAGGGGGACTTGAGGAGAGAGGTTGGGTGGGAGTTGACTTGCATTTGGTAGGGGGACTTGAGGAGAAAGGTTGGGTGGGAGTTGACTTGCATTTGGTAGGGGGACTTGAGGAGAAAGGTTGGGTGGGAGTTGACTTGCATTTGGTAGGGGGACTTGAGGAGAAAGGTTGGGTGGGAGTTGACTTGCATTTGGTAGGGGGACTTGAGGAGAAAGGTTGGGTGGGAGTTGACTTGCATTTGGTAGGGGGACTTGAGGAGAGAGGTTGGGTGGGAGTTGACTTGCATTTGGTAGGGGGACTTGAGGAGAAAGGTTGGGTGGGAGTTGACTTGCATTTGGTAGGGGGACTTGAGGAGAGAGGTTGGGTGGGAGTTGACTTGCATTTGGTAGGGGGACTTGAGGAGAAAGGTTGGGTGGGAGTTGACTTGCATTTGGTAGGGGGACTTGAGGAGAAAGGTTGGGCGGGAGTTGACTTGCATTTGGTAGGGGGACTTGAGGAGAAAGGTTGGGTGGGAGTTGACTTGCATTTGGTAGGGGGAATTGAGGAGAAAGGTTGGGTAGGAGTTGACTTGCATTTGGTAGGGGGACTTGAGGAGAAAGGTTGGGTGGGAGTTGACTTGCATTTGGTAGGGGGACTTGAGGAGAAAGGTTGGGTGGAAGTTGACTTGCATTTGGTAGGGGGACTTGATGAGAAAGGTTGGGTGGGAGTTGACTTGCATTTGGTAGGGGGACTTGAGGAGAAAGGTTGGGTGGGAGTTGACTTGCATTTGGTAGGGGGACTTGAGGAGAAAGGTTGGGTGGGAGTTGACTTGCATTTGGCAAGGGGACTTGAGGAGAAAGGTTGGGTGGGAGTTGACTTGCATTTGGTAGGGGGACTTGATGAGAAAGGTTGGGTGGGAGTTGACTTGCATTTGGTAGGGGGACTTGAGGAGAAAGGTTGGGTGGGAGTTGACTTGCATTTGGTAGGGGGACTTGAGGAGAAAGGTTGGGTGGGAGTTGACTTGCATTTGGTAGGGGGACTTGAGGAGAAAGGTTGGGTGGGAGTTGACTTGCATTTGGTAGGGGGGACTTGAGGAGAAAGGTTGGGTGGGAGTTGACTTGCATTTGGTAGGGGGACTTGAGGAGAGAGGTTGGGTGGGAGTTGACTTGCATTTGGTAGGGGGACTTGAGGAGAAAGGTTGGGTGGGAGTTGACTTGCATTTGGTAGGGGGACTTGAGGAGAAAGGTTGGGTGGGAGTTGACTTGCATTTGGTAGGGGGACTTGAGGAGAAAGGTTGGGTGGGAGTTGACTTGCATTTGGTAGGGGGACTTGAGGAGAAAGGTTGGGTAGGAGTTGACTTGCATTTGGTAGGGGGACTTGAGGAGAAAGGTTGGGTGGGAGTTGACTTGCATTTGGTAGGGAGACTTGAGGAGAAAGGTTGGGTGGGAGTTGACTTGCATTTGGTAGGGGGACTTGAGGAGAAAGGTTGGGTGGGAGTTGACTTGCATTGGGCAAGGGGACGTGATGAGAAAGGTTGGGTGGGAGTTGACTTGCATTTGGTAGGGGGACTTGAGGAGAAAGGTTTGGTGGGAGTTGACTTGCATTTGGTAGGGGGACTTGAGGAGAAAGGTTGGGTGGGAGTTGACTTGCATTTGGTAGGGGGACTTGAGGAGAAAGGTTGGGTGGGAGTTGACTTGCATTTGGTAGGGGGACTTGAGGAGAAAGGTTGGGTGGGAGTTGACTTGCATTTGGTAGGGGGACTTGAGGAGAAAGGTTGGGGGGGAGTTGACTTGCATTTGGTAGGGGGACTTGAAGGGATGCGGGGGAGAGGGAGAAAGAAGGATTACCTAGGCTGTAGGTTTACATTTACTTTGAGTCTAGCTTTACCCCCTTACATCTCAGAGGTATACAAGCGAGATAGGGACTTAAGGGGGGGTGTTAGTTTACCCCCTTACACATCATGATGGCTAAGGAGGCTTAAGTGAGAAGAGGACTTGAGGTAGGAGGAGGGGGAGGAGGTTAACCTCCTACAGTTTCATAGGCAGACCGATTCATCAATGTGTTTACAGTCCCTCAGAAGGATGTAAAACTAGATGTCCCATCTGCTGACATTAGTGCAAGATTGAATGAACTGAGCTACATTCAAACAGCACATTCAAACAGCACATTCAAACAACACGTTCAAACAGGTTCAAAGAGCACGTTCAAACAACACGTTCAAACAACACGTTCAAACAACACGTTCAAACAGGTTCAAAGAGCACGTTCAAACAACACGTTCAAACAACACGTTCAAACAACACGTTCAAACAACACGTTCAAACAGCACATTTAAACAGCACATTCAAACAGCACATTCAAACAACACGTTCAAACAGTGCATTCAAACAGGTTCAAAGAGCACGTTCAAACATGTGCAAACAGCACATTCAAACAGCACATTCAAACAGCACATTCAAACAGCACGTTCAAACAACACATTCAAACAGGTTTAAACAGGTTCAAACAGGTTCAAACAGCGCATTCAAACAGCACGTTCAAACAACACATTCAAACAGGTTTAAACAGGTTCAAACAGGTTCAAACAGCGCATTCAAACAACACGTTCAGACATCACAGTCAAACAACACGTTCAGACATCACAGTCAAACAACACGTTCAAACAGCACATACCATTTTTAAAGAGATTATTACATGGGCTTCCCTTGAAGGATGTGGCTCGTACTGCGGCTGGCATAGCGTACAAACTATGGAAGTGGAACTCTCTGGGCAGTAACTATTTTTACTATTCAGGTTACTTCTCTTGTCTTACATTTTAAACTTTTGTCTAATTAAGACAACAGAACACACGTCTATATTTTGTATTTTCTTGTGAATTTTACTATCTTCTTGTCTGTCCAACATTCAATGAAGACTGAAGATCGGAAGAAGTGTATGAAACGTCATACCTCGGTGCATGAAATGAATCAGCTATTAAATGTAGGTAATGTTGGTCAGCTTGTTAATGTGGCAAAGTTTAATGGTAACATAATACCTCGGTTCAAATAACTTGTTAATTTATTTGCTGTCATAGAGAAATTTTGTAAGCTGAGTCATGCTTACATTGTATCGATATCCATCTGTATCCAGACATCACTCCTTTTGTAGAAACTTGTATTATTATGTTTTCTTTACTCTCATACCCTGATAGGAGCTGAAAAGCTAATAAAATTCAAAAGAAAATTCAAAAATTCAAATTATGTAAATGTGGAGGAGGAAGCATAACTTTTCAGTAAATATGTTGGAACCCATCTGTGGATCGGTCCCATCGGCCGATGGGTCTGACCCGTTTGGCGACCCATCTGTGGATGCACGAGAAATGACAATGCAGACCCATCGGCCGATGGGTCTGCGCCATCTGCGGATGTGTTGTTCACCTTGAAGGAATGTGTATGCATCAATGGTGGATGAGTTAACCTAACCCTAACCCTAACCCTAACCCTAACCCTAACCTAACCCTAACCCTAACAACCCTAACCCTAACCCTAACCCTAACCCTAACAACCCTAACCCTAACCCTAACCCTAACCCTAATCCTAATCATCAGCACCTGCCACTCTCTACCCTGCCACCATTCCCCTCCGCCATTATCAGAAGAACACCTAATGTTTTGTATGAATGTTGAGTATGTTATGTAAAGCTTTACTAAAACTGCCATGTATCTGTTAATTACAAAATGTATTGACAAAATGTATAAATAGATGGGTAGAAATAGATAATAAAACATTTAAAAATCATCTCTGTTAAATTCCTACCACATGTAATTCCAATGACTGTGTACCTGATTGAAGAGCACCATTCTGTCAACACATTCCTTCAAGGTGAACAACACATCCGCAGATGGCGCAGACCCATCGGCCGATGGGTCTGCATTGTCATTTCTCGTGCATCCACAGATGGGTCGCCAAACGGGTCAGACCCATCGGCCGATGGGACCGATCCACAGATGGGTTCCAACAAATATGCTTTGTTATAAGAATCATTTATTTCTTAAAATCTCCAGATTTCACTCCAGATTTTAACACTTATTTAGTCCATAATATCAGATACTCAAATCCGTAGACAGATTTCAATTATATATATTAATTAGTCCATGAGAGTCCATTGTGGAAAATCGCATCACACTGTATAAATGCATAAAATTGCTCCAATATCCAAACTTGAAAACTATAGCCCCTAGAATAGCGATGTATATAGTGATTAGTAGTAGGAAGATCAGGCATTCGATAATATGAGTGAGGAAAGTGAAAATACATTTTGAGCGCTTCATCGTACGTAAACCATTGTGGCTTGGTCCTAGTCCATACATTTTTGAGCAGGCTGACACAAAATGGTGGCTTAAGAACCCTGTGAGGTGACAGCAGCCTGACAAAGATGGCACACACACACACACTGACACACCCTGTCACACACAGACACACAGGCTCTTTTGTTATTATATAGAAGATACTATTTCCTAATCACTCAATAACCCAGTGTAGGTGAAGATGAGGCGGAGAAAGAGACATGCTTAAAAATCATGCTCTTCTTCCTCTCGCACCACAAATTCATTTGGCCTCTGTTACTTGCACTAGGCAATATATTGGTGTATTCTACTCAAATATTTCTTACATTATGATATCATATTATTTATAGGTCTTTTAACTCTTATAATCCTACTATATTAAACAAGGCAATTATCAGTATGTGTATATGTGCACATACATCTGAAAATAATGGAAAAAAACTGGGCTGGCTCGATCTCCACCAAATTTTGCATACGTGCGTGTTGGTAGTACCCAGGATCAGGTCATAGTAAAAAAAAATCCCCCCTTCCTGTGAGAGGGGGCTGGAGATGATGTACGATTTTTGCTTGCACACAGTGACACAGTGCAAGTGGTTTACTGAACCCTGCTGCAAACAGGGGGTTTATTATCCAGGGGGGGCGCAAAATATATTAAATACACAAAATACACCTCCACTCCTCCCCCTCATTTCAGGATGCTCTGAAAGGAGCGGGTGTTTGTAATTGAGTAAAGAACACACCTCTCATTTTGGGTTAGTGTTGCTCGGTGGACGAGGTTATGTTTTCACCCCTGTCTGTCTGTGAACAGGATATCTCAAATATATTTGTGTACAGGTTGGGTATGTGATAATGACGAATTGGTTAGGTTTTGGTAAAGATCTGGATCCGGCTACTATAATTTTCTAATGAATTAATGAAGGTGAATGAGTTGATTAGGTGACAACAACAAGCCGATTCGATTTTTGTTTACGTCCGGTTGCAGATCCGGCCTATCAGTGGGATAGAAAACGTAAACTGTTCAGCCTGCCGAGGTTTGCTCCCTACTGAGTGCTGTTCTAGTTCACTTTTTTCAGTTACAAGAATATTGAAGGAACATTATTTTAGAAACTAGACATACAATCATAGAAAGACAAAATAAACACCAATATAAGGAGGTGGTAGATCCATGAAGCTCCCAGTAACCCTAATGATGTCATGAAATGAAAAGAAAAATGAGAAAGAGACGAAGGGCGAACATGAAGTTGTACAAATCTACAATACTAGGGCATGCCCGTACTATATATATATCTAAAATTATATCCCCCCCCCTCTATTTACATGAAATGGTTTGGTCCAAAGCGAACGGCCTGCGAGTACGGTGACAATCCCCCCCCCTCTATTTACATGAAATGGTTTGGTCCAAAGCGAACGGCTTGCGAGTACGGTGACAATCCCCCCCCTCTATTTACATGAAATGGTTTGGTCCAAAGCGAACGGCTTGCGAGTACGGTGACAATCCCCCCCCCTCTATTTACATGCAATGGTTTGGTCCAAAGCGAACGGCTTGCGGAGTTTGGTAAAGAAATCGCCATAGCTCGGTAACTACTTGTCCGATTAATATGAAACCTTGAAAAGGCACATCCTCGGGTCCCCAGCAATATACCTGGCAAGTTTAAAGTATATCGGACCGGTAGTTGTCGAGAAACAGCGGTCACAGACAAACATACATACATACAAACATACAAACATACAAACATACACACAGAGATTACTGGAATTATAGATAGATGTAAGCAGAAACATGAAGAGGAAGAAACGGGACAATAAAAACTGCAGCAACAGGTTGGAAAACATTACAGAGAAAGTTTATAGTGCTGAAACATAAATCCACTCAGGAAGGTGTATATCCCTCAGGAAGTAATGAAACTGATGCAGAATTGGATCATTACTAGGAAGTGACATAATCTTTTTCACTGGAAACACCTCCCCACAACCACCCCATCCTCAAATGAATGAATGGCATACCTCATCCAAACAGAGCAGGAATCCTTGACAATGGAGGAAACGCACCTGCAGTGCCACATGAGACAGAGCTATCACTTCCACAATAATGTTAATTTGCGGGGAATCAAAGCGTTAACACCCCCACACTGCCATTCCACACAATCCAGCTAAAACAGATGGCAGTGCCACAGTTAACGTGAGGAAAATGGCACAGATGGTGAAAGTGGCTGATAGATGAATTCCAGAGCGTCATTGCAGAGTTTTGAGATAATTCCAGCCAACTGAATATCCTGGCATTCTTGACAAAAATCACTGGAGTTTGTATATTGTGTAATTCAGTTGAAGAGGAAACAAAGTAAATACCTTTCAGAGACATGTTCAACTGAAGTTTACTATAAAATGTTGGCCAATTCTGGAATGAGCGTTGAGGGAGCTGTAACCGTTCCGTTCAAATACACGTTATCCTTTCTGTTTAGCTGGATATGGGGAAGTGCTCTTTTCTAATTATCCTCCATTTGTCATCTAGAATCTCACTTGTTCCCAGGTGTATGCACAAACCATCTGCACGAGAGTCTGTCATGCATAATATTGCATCCTAACGGGTCCAGACAAGGTGATGGATAAGTACAGGTTTAGTCTTTAGGAAGGCCTACTCGTCAATATCTAGTACACGGTGATTTTTTTTATTTGAGAACCCTAAATAATTTCCATACACCAAAATACTATACTTGGTAGGAACCTAATATTTTACGTAAATGTAGCCTAATGCTCCAGAACGATGTAACATTGTCCTGAGAGTTATCAGGTATCATGTGCTTTATCACGTGACCCGCTATTGATGTTTAACGCTCAGTCACGCCATGGCGCTCACTGCAGAAGAACTCATCGAACATTACATCAAGAATGTATCCTTTAGGGAATGTGAAATCGCATTTAAAAGTCGCTTTGGCGGGTCGTACGAAACCTTCGAAATCGGTGAAATGGAAACTGGTGAAGCAGTTCAGAGAAACAGGCCGCGTGAAAGTTCAAAAGTACATGTGCTGGCCAAGTGTTGGTACACCAGAGAAAGCGGACGAAGTGCGGGAACGAATGGGAGCAAGCTAAAGAAATCTCTAAGATGTTTAAGGTTAAATACATTGTGTGGTTCATGCCACCACTTCCTGTAACATTAGGCTACATTTACGCTAAATATTAGGTTCCTAACTCATATAGTTTATAGTGTATGGGAATTATTTAGGGTTCTCAAATAAATAAATTAATCACCCTGTATATAAAAACTTGTGATTAGGTTAATTGAGATTTACTTCATCTGTGTGGAAGATTGTTCATCAAGTAATGACAAATTCATATACATCTTTCTTTCTGCGAACAGAGACCAAATACAATGTTAACGATCCATACCAACTTGTCATCTTCACCTGTGGCAATTTCAATTGCCACCATGTCTGTTGTCTCGGACTTGCCTCCACATAATCAGACACGGATTCCTGTGGAGGCCTTCTTTGAGTCTGCATATTGGAAGCAATTGCTGAACTTTCCAACCGAGATCTCTGGCAAATGGTGTTTCCTCCCTCCTGGACGAGGTTGTGGCGGGCACAAGGGTCAATAATTCCACGCACCAGTGGGTGGCGCGAGCGTCCAGGCGGGGAACTGAAATACATGCCCCGCCTTTCGGCTGATCGGCCGAAGCTCAATTCCAACTCCGGGGCATCACGGCGGACAAGACCAGGTACTACCACGTGGTCGCCGCCCTCGGGCCCGGCACTGCCGCCCGCGTCGTGTCCATCCTTTGGCGCCCGCTGGGCGACCACAAGAACGAGGCACTCAAACGTCTCCTCCTCGTCACGTTCGGGCTCACGGGGGTCGAACGTGCCGACCGCCTCCTGGACCTTCCCGCCCTCGGCGACACACGACCATCCGTCCGGATGGATTTCATGCTGTCCCTGCTTGGACACCAGCGCCCGGATTTCTTATTCTGAGCACTTTTCCTACGCCAGCTACCTGTACAGGTGCGCCTCGCGCTGGCCGGTTCCAAAATAACGGAACCCCGCACCCTGGCTGGAGAGGCCGACAAGTATTTTGCGGCCTGCGACACGCGGTCGGTGTACGGTGCTGCCGTAGTGGATCCCGGCGCAGAGGCTACAGCGCCCCCTGCTTCCCTCGTGGCCACTGCTACGCCCCGCTCAGTACCGCCGGCGCCACCACCACCGCCACCGGCACGGCCGCCGCGGGGGCCACCGCCGCAAACCTGGTGCTACTACCATGCCAGGTTCGGCCGCAAGGCTAAAACGTGCCGCCCGCCGTGTTCTTTTGACGGGTCGGGAAACGACCGGGCCGGCGCTCACTTGCGGCCATGAGCGTCGGCCATTCCGGCAGCCTCCTGTTCATCATGGACACCTCGTCCGGGCGCCGTTTTCTTTGCAAGACGGGAGCGCAGGTAAGCGTCCTTCCTGCCTCCGCATACGACAAGCAAGCCGCGAGCCAGGGCCCCACTTTGCTTGCCGCCAACGGTACACCCATCCGCACATTCGGGAAGCGTTGCCTCTCACTGCGGTTCGGAGGGCAGCGCTTTCAATGGTCATTCGTCACCGCCAGCGTGCCAATGGCCCTGCTCGGCGTGGACTTCCTATGTGCACATGGGCTGTTGGTTGATGTTAAGCGCAGACGTCTCGTCCAGGCCGAAACCTTCAGCTCACTCGCTTGTTCACTGAGCGGCTCGTTGAGCAGCTCGCTGAGTGGCTTGCCAAGCGGCTTGCTGAAAGGTTCCGTCCCGGCAAGGTTAGTCTGTACGCTTCCGGCAGCGGACGAGTTTAACCGCCTCCTCGCCAGTTTCCCGGCCCTCACGCAGCCCACCTTTTCAGTGGTGGCCGTCAAACACGGGGTGGAGCACCATATCCCCATGGTCGGGCCGCCGGTCTACGCCCGGGCATGCCGCCTCGACCCCACAAAGCTCGCCGTGGCGAAAGCGGCGTTCGCCACGCTGGAACGGCTGGGTATCGTACGGCGCTCCAACAGCGCTTGGGCCTCTCCTCTGCACATTGTGCCGAAGCCCGGTGGCGGATGGCGGCCATGCGGTGACTACCGCCGGCTCAATGATGCCACCACCCCCGACCGCTACCCGGTCCCGCATATCCAAGACTTTTCCGCCCGGTTGGCAAACACGACCGTGTTCTCCAAGGTGGACCTAATCTGGGGCTACCACCAGGTTCCCGTACAACCGGACGATGTCCCAAAGATGGCCGGCATCACCCCTTTCGGCCTCTTTGAGTTCCTGCGGATGCGTTTTGGGTTGAAGAATGCGGCCCAGGCGTTCCAGCGGCTCATGGACAGCGTCTTGAGCGACTTACCTTTCATCTATGTCTACCTGGGCGACATCCTAGTCGCGAGCGCGTCCCGGGAGGAGCACCTGCTCCACCTCCGCACGCTTTTTGAACGCCTGGGCCAGCATGGCCTGATCATCAACCCCGCAAAGTGCCGCTTCGGCATCGCCGCCATCGCCTTCTTGGGGCACCGCATCACCAGGCACGGGGCCGTCCCTTTACCGGCCAAGGTGGAGGCCGTCAAGAGTTTTCCGCGCCCCCGCACGATCAAGGGGCTCCAGGAATTCCTGGGCATGGTCAATTTTTACCACCGCTTCGTGCCCCGCATCGCCCAGCTCCTCCGCCCCCTGCACGAGGCCCTCCGGGGGAAGCCGGGCAAAGGTGACATCGCCTGGTCGGAGCCGATGAGCCGCGGCGTTTGCGGGCGCAAAGCTGGCCTTGGCCAACGCCACCATGCTGGCGCACCCGGCGCCCGATGCACCGATCGCCCTCACCACTGACACGTCGGACTACGCAGTGGGCGTGGTGCACGAGCAGTGGGTGCGTGGTGCTTGGCAGCCCCTGGCGTTTTTTAGCCGGCAGCTGGATTGCCTTTCCTGGTCAGGCGCGCACGTGGTCCACCTCGGGATCGACTATGCCCGGATGGCGGAGGACCAGACCGCCGACCCCGGCGTCCAGGCCTTGCGGACTGCCATCACGGGCCTCCGCGTCACCGAGGTGCCGTTCGACGTCACGGGCGCAGCCCTCCTGTGCGACGTCTCCCTCGGCCGGCCTCGCCCAATCGTGCCCGCTGGCTGGCAGCGCCTGGTTTTCGTCGCCATCCACGGCCTGTCCCACCTGGGCACGAAGGCCTCCCAGAAGCTCGTCGCGGCAAAGTTCGTCTGGCATGGCCTCAGGAAGGACGTCCGCGACTGGGCCAGGACGTGTCTCACGTGCCAGCGCGCAAAGGTCCATCGCCACACCCAGGCCCCGTTGGCCCCGTTTACGGTGCCCGAGCGTCGGTTCGACCACGTCCACGTCGACTTGGTGGGACCTCTGCCCCCCTCGCGGGGGTTCACCCACCTCACCATGGTGGACCGCACCACACGGTGGCCGGAGGCCGTGCCATTGGCGGCGACGTCTGCGGCTGATGTGGCGCATGCCTTCATCTCCACTTGGGTTGCCCGGTTCGGTGCCCCCTCGGACATTTCGTCCGACCGCGGCCCCCAGTTCACCTCGGAGCTCTGGGGCGTGGTGGCGCAAGGGCTCGGCGTCAAACTGCACCGCACCACGGCCTACCACCCCCAGGCCAACGGCCTGTGCTAGTGCTTTCATCGCTCGATGAAGGCCGCGCTCCGGGCCAGCCTCCGCGACGGCAGCTGGGCCGACGAGCTCCCCTGGGTCCTGCTGGGCCTCAGGACGGCGCCCAAGGACGACCTGCGCGCGTCCTCGGCGGAGCTGGTCTTCGGACAACTGCTGCGGGTACCGGGCGAATTTATCCCCGACTCCACGGCTCCTTGGCCCGCGGCGCAACAGCGCTCCACCCTGCAGGAGACCGCCCGGAGGTTCACCCCGGTGCCGACGGCACACCACGGTTGCCCGTCCTCCCACGTCGCCCCGGAGCTTCGCACGGCGGAGTACGTTTTCGTCCGGCACGACGCCCACCGGGCACCGCTACGGCCCCTGTACGACGGGCCCTTCCGCGTGCTGGAGACCGGGGACAAACATTTCACCATGGACATCGGCGTTGCCCCGGATCGTATCTCCGTGGATCGCCTCAAGCCGGCCCAACTCGATCTGGACCACCCCCCGCAAGCAGCTCTGCCTCCGCGTCGAGGCCACCCACCGGCGGTCAGACCCCCGGCACCCCCCAGCCCAGCCGTCCCGCTACCCCCCAGCCCTGCACGCATTGCCAGGGAGCATTTCGGCCGGGTCATCCGGCTTCCCCGCAAACTCACCCTTCAGGTGCGTGGGAATTCTGGGGGGGCGCGTGTGGCGGGCACAAGGGTCAATAATTCCGCACACCAGTGGGTGGCGCGAGCGTCCAGGTGGGGAACTGAAATACATGCCCCGTCTTTCGGCCGATCGGCCACGCCCGGGGGCAAGGCGTAGCCTCGGGACATATATGCGGGCTCTAAGCTCGAGCCCGCCCAGTGCTGATATGCGAGCTTGTAATAAAGACTCTTGTTTGTATCTACGCGTTGTGGCCTACCTCTCTGGCAATCGAGTCGTGTGTGCACAGCACCACAAGGTCATCATTAACTTTCCCTCCAACTCCTTATATTCTTCCGTCATCCTACACATCTCTTACCATGCCATTGTGAAAGTCCAAATTTAGCTGCTAGCTAGAAGTATGCACACTCGCCTTTGAGTTGTCTAGCCGGGGTTGGAATCTCGACCCAGAAATAAAGTTTCACCCTGGTATTTCACAGACAGGGCAAAGCATTATTTTGTGCACTGTCCATCAGAAAGACTTTAATCTGGAGGATCTGCCTGTCAAATCTGGTCTTTAGTGGATGTTATAGATTCCACAGTGTCTTTTGTGAAGACTAGGTGAGTTACTACAATCAATAGGTCTGTTGCTCTGACATTGCAGACACATTGGTGCCATCTATGATTTAACTGCGTCTCCTTCCTCCCTCCCTCCCTCTCTCTGCTCTCTCAAGCCTTCAACCCTCCCACGCTCTTCTGAGATTCCCATTCTCTTCCAGTATCACTTTCCTGGTAATCTCCAAAAATCTAAGATTTCAGCCAATGTTTGTAGAACTGCCTTCCAGAATTGGTTCAATGTCACTCTTCACTTCAGTGCCTCAAGCAAATGGGGCACTACTATATTTTGTCATCCCCCCTTCCTTCCCATGATATTTTCTACCCCCATTAACACCACATAACTTAGCCCATTATTTGCAGGTCGCTGTGTTTTCTTCCCCCATTTCTCCATCTTGTTTCTTCGCTGATTACTTGTCATATTCAACTGTAGCTCCACTGCCCACACCGTCAGCTATCTCTCTCTCTCCTCACACTTTGCACAGCTGCCGCTCGCTTAGCACGCACGTGCGAGCGCCAGGTCTGTTGCTCAGTCACTGGCGGTATGTGCTGTGTCTCTTGTTGCTTTTTTCCTTCTTCCTACCTGTTGGCCCTTTACTGCTGTCTGAGTGTCGGTGTCCCTTTCTATCGTCTTGTCTACTGAGCGAGAGGGGGAGAGACAGCGCGGTTAGAGTTATCCACTTTAGGTGGTTAACGGGAAATTTATTTATTTATTTATTTCCCAGTTATTGTTGTTGTTGTTTTTTTCATTTATTTAGGCTTTATAAACCTTAGTACCATTTATTGGTTACTAGCAGAAGTACTCGGCATTGCCGGGCGGGGGAGGGGGGGGAGGGGGAAGGGGAGGGGAGGGGAACGGGGGGAGGGGAGGAGAGGGGGGGAGGGGAGGAGAGGGGGGGAGGGGAGAAGAGGGGGGGAGAAGGGGGGGAGGGGGAGGGGGAGGGGTGGGGGGAGGGGGAGGGGAGGGGGAGGGGAAGGGGAGGAGGGGGAAGCAGGGAAGGGGTAGGGGGAGGGGGAAAAGGGAAGGGGTAAGGGGAGGGGGAGGGGGAAAAGGGAGGGGGAGGGTGAGGGGAGAAGGGGAGGGGGTAGGGTGGAGGGGGAAGGGAGGGGGAGGGGTGGACGGAGGGGGAAGGGGGAGGGAAGGGGAGGGCCAGTCAACAATGACGTTGCAGTTCTCATGGTCGGAGAGCAGCACAACAATCGCGACATCGTCCTGCATCTTCGCAACAGCACGAAGCGGATTTGGAGACTCACCGATCCTGTGACGCCCTCCAGTACCGGCGTTGCCGGGCGGGGGAAGGGAGACCCGTACATTACACACATTACAACATTACACACACACACAAACTGTGTTTTATGTTCAATGGTCTGGCGGCGGGGATGGAACATCACGTGATCGCTCTGAGCGAATCGGCGCGCTGCTCTGCCACCAGGTCAGATTCGGTGTATAATATTCCTCGCTGAAATGCGCTGAGGTAAATATGAATAAAAAATATGGATCTCGTCAAATATTTTTAGGTAGGCCATATGTCCTTCCCAGGCTCAATGGCCATGTCTGTGCCAAATATCAAGTACGTGAGCCTCTCCGTTTAGGAGTCTATCAGTAACATTACACACACACAAACTGTGTTTTATATAATATATAGATTTTTCGCTTAGTTACTTCAAATGGCTAGCAAGAATAGTCGAAGTAATGCCGGTCGTGACGCCGATGAGGGGTTAACAGATGAACACGGCATGTGTTTTGTCCCACCGGAAGATGTCTCGCTGGAGGAGACGAGACGCTCCTCGCAATCGGAGAATTGATCGGTTGTGAGAACATACGGGCAGCATCCCGAATGCACCACAAGGTGGTTGTTTTCGTTTCACGTGTCCGTTTCGCGCGCATCGTCGTGCAGAACGGACTCACCTTGGGTAATGACCAGTTTGTTCCGGTTTCGCCATGGAACACTCCGGCCTCGAAGGTAATACTATCAAACGTTCTACCGACGCTGTCTAATGAGGAAATTCTTCAGAAGCTCGGTCAGTACGGTACTGTGGTGTCGAGAATTATCCAAGCCTCCATTCGCACCACAGACGGGAAGCTTAAGCATATCGAAACGTTTAGACGGTTTTGTTATGTTGTTTTGAAGGATGGTTTGACGCAATTGAATGTCTCTCTCGTTTTTAAGTCGTCAAAACGTGAGCACAGGATTTTTGCGGCAATGCAGAGGTTGATTTGTTACGGGTGTGGTGTACATGGACACACTCGGCAGTACCCTTAATGATGCTAGTAATGAGTTCCTTAGTGATGCTCCCACAAGTACCTCAAAAGGCAGTATTGTCCTGATGGGGAGAAAACGTATGCCACAGCAGCCGGTCCAGCCCCCCCACCCCCCTGTGACCATTACGGAGGATCCTATAGATGATTCGCCTTCAGTGCAGGAATCTACGTCGGACCATCAAGGTATGGCTAAGAGTGGTGCCGATGAGACCCATACGGAGGTGCTTTGTGTAAGCGATGAGTCATCCAGTACAGCTGGCCATCGTGCAACCGATGAGTCAGCAAATGTAAGGGAGAAGCCTCTACCTGTAGAGGGAATGTTTTGTGAGGAGCAGCAGATTGTAGATGCGGCGTTTCGGAAAAATTTGAAACGGTCACTTGTAAGTGCGAGGAATGAGGACAAAGGTGTTAAAGTGTTGGTGGTGCAGACAGAAAGCAGTTTAAACGATTCAGACAGTCCTTCACATGAAGATCAGCAAGGTGGTGAAACTATTGCTGACATGATACCACCTGCTCAGGATGAAGGGGAACTTTTTCCTGAAGGTTGTAAATCAACCTGTGAAACCGAACAGCCTACTGATGACCATAGCAATTCTAATGGGGAATGCAAAATACCCATTACTGCTAATAACGACTCCTCCCCCCTCATTGCAAATCTGCATGAGGATAAAGAGGATGAAGAACCTAAGGTAGATGGGGATGGAACAGGTGTTTCTGTGCAGGTTCAGGAGGAACTCATTACTAGCATCACTAAGGGAATTCTAACTACCGAGACACTGATCGGCCATGAAGAGCCAGTGGCAATGGTTGCCAGGGCTCCCCCCCCTCCCCCCTCAGGAGGAAGAGCAGCCTTTGGAGATCTGAAAAGAAAATATTGTTAGATTTTTTAAGGAAACTTTCAGACAACGGCATGTACGAATTAAGGATCATTTTCCTAATATCCAGGCCTTCCTTGCAGCAGCAAAACCTTTGCTGCAAAGGAGCGAGTATGTGGGAATCTCCGAACCTAAATTTCAGCGGCTGAGGAAAGCCATCACGAAGGCAAACAAGGAATTAAATGAGGAAGAGGACTTCCCCCCCCCCCCCCTCCCCAGAAGAACCAACTATGGAACTAAATGTTGTATCCTTAAATATAAATGGGGGTCGTGCCCCCTTACGGAGGGTGAAAACCATTCAAGCGGTTGGGAAAGAAAAGGCTGACATTATTCTCTTACAAGAGACCCATGCTACTAGTGCTCAAGTAGCCGATTGGGGGAAACTTTTTAAGGGGCAATGGTGGCTAAGTGGGTTCCCTACACCTCGGGCCGGTGTTGCCATTTGCCTAAGTCATAAGATTTGTGCTCAACAGGTTTCATTTAAAGAAATCTATAAAGGGCATTTGATCTCCGTAGAATTTCTTTATAATACCCAAAAGATTATAGCAGTGAATGTTTATGCACCGTGTGACCCAATGGAGAGGAAAATTTTCTTTTCCACTCTGCGGGATTTTGTAAAAACTCTGGACGCAACAGCTTTTATTTGTATCGCAGGAGATTTTAATTGCACAATTTGTCCGTCGATTGATAGGAATGGTCATGAGCCTCATGTTGCCTCTACGAAAGCTCTAGAGGACACCATCAACATCTTTCGGTTTAAGGATGTGTGGAGATCACAACATCCACTCTCATGCTGTTATACATGGTGTAGATGCAATGATGGTATTATGTCAATGGCAAGGCTGGACAGATTCTATGTGAACAAGCCAATGTTGAATGTGGTGTCTGCCTCCAAAATTTTACCAACTGGATTCACAGACCACAGTTTAATCTCAATGTCCTTTAAGTTACCCTTTCCACCCGGTGGTAGTGCTTACTGGTCTTTGAATACTTGTCTCTTACATGACAAGGAATTTAATGAGGCTTTTCACGTCGTGTGGGAGAAAATTCGCTCCTCCAGACCTGAGTATGATAGTCTCCGGCTGTGGTGGGACATTGCAAAATCCCAAATTAAGAATTTCTGTCAACAATATAGTGCATACACCACCAAAATCCAATCAATATCAATCGATCAGTTAAAATCTGAAATTATATCGTTAGAACAGAATGTTGACGAGGTTGGGAGAGGTGCACGTGACCAACTAATATGGGCAAAGAAAGCAGTGCTGGAGGAAGCGGTACGGCAACGGGCGATGGGTGCCTTGGTCCGAATGCGAATGAGCTATTTAACTCTGGACATGCCAAACAAAGAGTTCTTTAAGTTAGAGTCTTCCCTCAAAAGGTCACAACAAATTCATACTTTACTCACTCCCAATGGGTCCCTGGTGACCTCCCAGCAGGCGATCAGGTGTACTCTGAAAGGGTTCTATTCTAACTTGTACTCTCCTCAGACGTGGACAATGAGGTGATATGAGAGTTAACTGCTGGGCTTCCGAGTGTCGAGGAGGATGAGCGATGCATGCTTGATTCCCCAATTTCGGCTGATGAACTTGAAGCAGCTTTGCGGAGCATGAAAGATGGGAAAGCTTCTGGAACAGATGGCCTGCCCGCAGAATTCTACAAGACCTTCTGGGCCCTTGTGGGACCTGACTTACTCGATGTACTCTGAAAGCATACGTGTCGGAGAACTTCCAATGTCTTGTAGACGAGCAGTCGTTTGTTTGCTACCCAAAGCTGGGAATCTTCAACTGGTTGATAACTGGCGACCTGTCTCCTTATTGTGTGTTGATTACAAGATTCTCTCTAAAGTACTTGCTAATCGTATGAAGGCTGTGATTAGTTCAGTTGTACACCCGGACCTGACCTATTGTGTGCCTGGAAAATCTATTTATGATAATATTTTTTTGGTAAGAGATGTTATTTCATGCAATAATTTCCAGCGTGACGATTTTGGATTGCTGTTTCTTGATCAAACTAAGGCCTTCGATCGTGTTGACCACAAGTACCTTTTTCTGTCCTGAAAGGAATGGGGTTTGGTGAAATATTCATCTCTTATGTGAAACTCCTGTATACTAATACTCAATGTATGATAAAAATCAACAATAGGTTATGCTCTCCCTTTCCTTTCCAACGGGGTATTCGCCAAGGGTGCCCCCTCTCTGGGCTTTTATATATAGTCGCCCTTGAAACCACTCCTTCGGTCTATTAGACAGCGAATACCTCAGGGAATGAGAAGTATAGAAGGAGCAGAATTTGTGCAGATGGCTTATGCTGATGATGTCTGCGTTTTGATTAGAAGCTCCAATGATGTCTCTGCTTTACAATGTTGTATGCGAGATTTCTCCGCAGCCTCTTCCGGTGGGATCAATTGGAATAAAAGTACAGCATTATGGTGTGGCAAAAGCAGTCTCTCTTGTGTATCACCACCTTCACTCCCACACAACCTGGTCTGGAGAACGGATGGGGTTAAATATCTTGGAGTGCATATTGGTAATCGTAATCGTAAAAATATTGTATTAAATTAATACATTGTTATTTTCTCTCACAGGAAATTGTATCTGAGATACAAAATGAAAATTCTGCTTTTAACACAACTTGGGATGAAGTTATTTTTTTGTTTGAAGACATTTTGAACAACCAAGACCCACAGAACGAGTTCTACCTTGATGACCCAGCCAAAGAGTTATACCTTGGAAATCCACAAAATCCTGAAAAAGAGTTCTACCATGATGATACTTATTGTGAGTTATCAAAACAAAACCCACTGAACAAGTTCTACCTTGATGAGCCAGAATACAAGTCATACATTGGAGACCCACAAATTTCTGAAAATTGGGAAAGGGGAGTTCTCCCTGATGGTCCGCAGTTATACTATGTGAGACACATCATAGAAACCCTAAAAAATTGGGAAACGGGAATTCTCCCTGATGGTCCGCAGTTATACTATGTGAGACACATCATAGAAACCCTAAAAAATTGGGCAAGGAGAGTTCTCCCTGATGGTCCGCAGTTATACTATGTGAGACACATCATAGAAACCCTAATAAATTGGGAAAGGGAAGTTTTCCCTGATGGTCCGCAGTTATACTATGTGAGACTTATCACGGAAACCCCCAATATTTCTGAAAATTGTGGTTCTACCTTGGGGACTTGGAAAGATGGTTATATTTTTGGAGACTCGGAATGGGGGTTTTGTTTTGATGACTCGGAATGTGATACCTATCTTGGAGGCTCAACAGGAATGTGGTTATACCTTGGGAACTTGGAAAGTTGGTTTTATTTTGGAGACTCTACCTGTGGGGTCCATCTTGGAGACTCTTTGGATTCTAAAGCAATGAACAATGTTCTTTGTTTAATGACGCTTGATTTAAGCAATATCAAGAAAGTTCGAGGAAGAAAATGCTGGAAAATTCTTTCTTCCCATTTCTACTTCTTCAAACTTGAAAGCCTTGAAAGACAGAATTGGTAGAAGAGGAAAAAAAGAAAAAATGAAATACATATTTTAAAAAAAGAAGAAAAAAAAGATTATGTTAGGGTTTGGGTGGGATTTTGAATGTGAGGGTTAGGGATGGGGTTGGGTTAGGGATGGGGTTGGGTTAGGGTTGGGATTTTGAATGTGAGGGTTAGGGTTGGGGTTGGGTTAGGGATGGGGTTGGGTTAGGGTTGGGATTTTGAATGTGAGGGTTAGGGTTGGGGTTGGGTTAGGGATGGGGTGGGTTAGGGTTGGGTTAGGGATGGGGTTGGGTTAGGGATGGGATTGGGTTAGGGATGGGGTTGGGTTAGGGATGGGGTTGGGTTAGGGATGGGGTTGGGTTAGGGATGGGTTGGGTTAGGGATGGGGTTGGGTTAGGGATGGGTTTGGGTTAGGGATGGGTTTGGGTTAGGGATGGGGTTGGGTTAGGGATGGGGTTGGGTTAGGGTTTGTATATTATTATGACTCACTCACACATACACACACACACAAAAGTTAAGCCCCAACTGAAAAGTTGTGGGATTCTGTGTTTGGGGTTCACAGATTTAAAAACGTATCCCCATTATACACACACAAAAGTTAAGCCCCAACTAAAAAGTTGTGGGATTCTGTGTTTGGGGTTCACATATTTAAAAACGTATCCCCATTATACACACACAAAAGTTAAGCCCCAACTAAAAAGTTGTGGGATTCTGTGTTTGGGGTTCACAGATTTAAAAACGTATCCCCATTACATTTTATTTATTTATTTATTATTTTCAAGGGTATTATCTGCTTACTTGTGTTTTTTGTAATTCTTGCGAGTAAAATGAACCCAAGATTTCTTCTCCATTTAAATCATATAATTTGTAGGTCCAAGGGACTGTATCCATTACATCAATGATTTTAAATAATTCACGAGTTCATTTTTGTGTATAACCTTTCTCAAAATGACTTTTCCATTTGTATATTCTTACAATATCACCAACTTTAAACTTGGGCTTTCTCAAATTAATCTCCTTTTCATATTCTAATTTTGTAAATGTTTCCAAGGGTTTTGATTTTGTTGATGAATGAACTGTATTATTGTAATTATCTACAATATCCTGAATTAAATACACCCATTTTTGAGAACCGAGTTGTGTGAATTTTTTATATAATTTCTCTTTTAAAGTACGATTAAAACGCTCAATAACAACTGCCTTTCCTTCATTAAAGGTGCTGTATAATTTAATACCCTTCCCCTTAAGAAATTTCATGAATATTTTGTTATAGAACTCTGTTCCCTCATCAGTCCATAACTTCTTTGGTTTCCTTTTATCCCGATCAAATATTAGCTTAAAGGCTAACATTAAAGTATCACCCCTTTTATTTTTTAAAGGGACAACCCAGGCAAATCTACTCCTCAAATCAATAACGGTTAAAGCATACCTGTATCCCCTGTCATTATTCAATTCAATTAAATCAGCGGACCATATGTGGTCGGTGTATTTAGAATAAACCTTCCTTCTTTTAAACTTTGTGATTATAGGTTTGTGTAATTCTTCAGCCAAAAGCTCCTCAGTCTTGATGACATCATTAGAGCCTAATAGTTTTTTGAGGAATAACCAAGACCAAGTTTCAATTTAGCATTTATCAAATTTCTCACAATAAACCTATCAACTTTCTCTCTCAACGTTGAATTTTGTATCAAAGACAAATTATACAACATTTCGCTGTCGGCTTTATGTTTTTCAGTCAACGTAGTGGTTTTCCCATAAGCAATATCATGCTTCATACACACTTCGTCAACCCTATTTGTAGGTTTAGACCAAGGTTTAGGATTGTCAGCCTCATCTAATCTTTTATCCAGGTTTGTTCCTGGACCACAGAAAGAATACCCTGGAAGGTGTAATTCCCCTGGAATTCCAGTTGTTGTAAATTTACTTCCTGACAGAAACTTTTGTATATCTCCTCCTCTTTTAGGTGAGATGAATTGGCACTTTTTAGAGCCACACACTTGACATATTCCTTTTTGATAAACTCTATTATTTTTAGCTTTAACATAAGAGATATTTTTAGATTTAGTTTTCTTTTTACATTTGAGACAATAACTCATATTTATTTATCAGAAAAATTCCGACAGAGTATCAAAACCTTTTTGGTTTTTAACATATACATTTCTATCTTAATTTTTAAAACGTAAAGAATCCTAAGGAATGCCTTCACTCTCTCCTCCATTTATTTACAAATAAAAACTAACTAAAGTCAATGACACCAACATCATCAATCACATAATCTTTTCCTTCTTCTTCTTCTTCTTCACCACTTTCACGTTTAAATCTCCTCCCTGAAATTGAAGACATTGACGTTGTTATTTTTGAAACCATTATCTTCATAAGAGTTGTTAATTCTTTAATTTCCTCTTCGGTGCGTTGAGATTGATTTATTTGCTGTAATACACTCAATCTTTTACGAATCTCACTGATTTCCATCTTTTTATATTTTTCCTCCCTCTCTCTTTGCTCCCTTTCCTCCCTCTCCTCCTTCTCCTTTTTCTCCCTCTCCTCCTTCTTCTTTTTCTCTCTTTCCTCCTTCTCTTCTTCAACTCCTTCCTCATCCCTTGCTACCCTTGAGTTTGAACCCCAAAGAATATTATACATATACTCATCTGGATTTTGAGATATTCTTGTATCTATAATTATTTTTCTCATAATAGGATACCAATAAGATTTGTTGACGATTTCTAAAAGAGTTTTATATTTCATAACTTTGAGAAGTTCATTTTTATTTAATACTTTAAACAAGTCTCTATTTGTGGGTTTAACAATATCAGTATAAGGCCAGTTTTTTATGACAAAATTCCCATGTATATGCTCCAAATCATAAGGTATGTAATACCGAGCACCCTTTTCTTGTAGGTATCCTTGAATACAAAAATTATAATTCTCTTGTAGTCTTCTTCCTGCCATTTATGTATCAGAAATATATGTGAGATTAATATTATGACAGGTAATACCACCCCATCTTCCCACTACCAAATTGGTTTGTATTCCTTGGCTTTCTATCCTTATCTCATGACCTTCCTTCTTTGTCATGCTAACCATCGCTATACTATCATATATTTTTCTTTTCTTAAAACCATGTATTTGTTGTTTATTAATTGTACTTCCACATAAATCCTTATCCTCACCAAGTGGATAATATTCTTCTTTACGAGACTGATTAAAATCATGTAGGTCTTCTATGTTTATTGAAAAAGACCAATTATACCCTAAATCAGGCATATCATACCCCCATTTATTAATTCGCATATTAACTATATGTCCTTCTTTATAAAATTCAATTGTAAGCAGGTAGTTAAATTCAATGAGGAAAGGTGTATGGTCAGTATAACCAGGTGTTGTGGTTGTAAATTTTACTTGTTTAACAAAACGTGCTGTTTTCTTTAAAAATATATATTGTGATAAATCACTTAATCTAATTAAGTCATTCGCATCTGTAGGGTTTGGATAATTGAATAATTTATAAGTATTCTTCATATTAATATTTTTACTTACACTATATTTTTGTCGTTCAGCCTGTGCCTTTGTATAATAATTTGATAAATCAATATCCTGAGAGGATTTTCCAAAGATAGAACCATCTTTTCCAACATAAGTCATTTATATTAGATTAAAAATGATATCATAAAAATTTTCATTATTGTTGAGTTGAAATAATACATATAAACATAATTGACCACAACATTTAGAATTAATTTCTTGAACTTGAAATGTTTGATAAACACCATTCTGTAAGAATTGTATTACTTCAACAGGTGGTGGCATACCATAACTATCAAAATAATATTTATCCTGACTTATGAATACAAACCCAATGAGAACCATTCTGTGTGTCTAAATTCATAATAATATTCTTTGTATTCTTATTTATATGTATTAATTCATCTCTCATACAAATAACCACATTATCAATTTTTAGTGTTTTACAATACTTAGCTAGTTCTATATTTGACGTTGTATTCTTTCCAAATTGTTTAAACCATTTATCCATTTATTTATGAGAAAGATACAATCCATTACCCCGTTTAGTTAGTTTAACACCCGCTTGAGCGATAGAGGAAAGCATATCTCCAACCAACAATCTAGCTTTATCAGGTAGACTTTCAAGTTTTTGAGCAAAATCTACAATTACACCACTTCCACTAATTTGTTTCTCCAACTCCTTGTTATGTCTTTCCAATTCTTTTTGAGCTTTTAGTTGTGCCTTCCTTTCTTTAGCAGTTTTTACCGCTGCTGAAATACCACCAGTCAATGCTCCCGCCGCACTTAAACCAGCAAATAAAGGAATTAGAAACGGGAGAAATCCTCCTCTTGACTCGTCTATTGAATATTTCTTTAACATAGGTTTTGTCATTTTAATTTTAAGTGAACCAGTATCATTTAGTGTTTTTACTTGTGTGTGTGTGAGTAAAACATCAATTCTTACAGCTCCTTTTCTTTGAATTGTATTAACATTAATAATACAAGGCTTTTGATTTTGAATACAAGATGTTAATTTATTAAGATTGATTTGATTAACATATACCCCAACCATTTATTTATGAGAAAAAACCTATGTGATATTAATCATAACACCATTATCTGTATTAATCTGTAATTCTGTTTCCTCCAAAAGCAAACAATATGCATTAACCTCTTCACTCTCCCCTCTTTCAATGTATAGAGAAGTATCCACTCGATTAGACTTTATAGTTTCCTTTTGAGAACTCAGGTCAATTGCGTAGATTGTATAAAGTTTTTGAAACGCAACCATATCCAAAATAGGATCATTATTACCATTACTTTCACACACCTTTTGGTAGGACTTGTAGGCTTCCGCATAATCATTTTTTTCCCAATCAATTTCCAATCTATCTCGCGGATAAAATGTGCCATCAAGAGAAACCCGAAGTTGTTTCACCTTAGCATTATCACTCAGCGCATTATTCTTATTAGTACCGTCCTCTCCATCTGGTTTTCAAAAAATGAGCCAGAGGTATCGTGGCTTTCCTTGAAGAACACCCAAATTCCAAGTGTAGGTAGTGTGTTCCTGTTTAACGTGTTGACATCTTCTTTTAAGGTATGATACATTTAGCGGTTTCTTTGAGTTAAGTCTTCTATTTAACATCTCCTCCGTTTTAAGATTAGGAGTATATTCACTGATATACCAACACAAATCATTAATAACAAATTTATTGTTGTCTCCAAAAGCATTTTCAACCCAAAAAAGCAACCTATTTACATTATCATTCCTTTGTAGTTGAAATCTAATTTTAAGACCATACAAAACTTTGTCATAATCACAAAATCCAAATATACCTTTCAGAGGTACTGCTACGGTAAAACTATTCTCTGGTTTTGTGTCATCATTATACATTGCCTTCCTTTGACTATAACCAGGGTCTGTGTTTGTACCCGTTGACATATCAGGAATAAAACCTTCAACAGCTCCCTTACCCATTCTATCACCAAACGAATATAGTGTAAATTTCATCATTTCAGATGTAGCAGAGACATAATCAACCGCTTCAACCTCTTGTGTTCCAATATACAGGCGAACACTATCAAACATTTTCCAGAAGAAATCATTTACGAGTGTAGCATTAGTATTATTCGCAGCCTTAGTGAATTTAAATTTACACAGCAAGAAACTATCAGCTATATTCAAGTAAGTTTGTTGATTATTTATTTCAAAACTTTTTGTTCCGTTTGAATTCCAGTCTGTTCCTGTTATAGCATTTACCTTAAAATAGTCTTCCTTTTTCGTGGAGTTTGAAATGATAATTGTATCATCCAAATCATAGATACTATCAATCGCTTCCATACTTGTATTTATATAGTATTAAAATCGTTGAAACCCTGACCCAAGTATTTTAATGATTTTTTGTCGTTCTTGTGAAGATAGTTGAGTTTTACCTTTTTTTATTTCTTTGATTGCTTGTAATTTATGAGACTCGTTTTGAGCATCTTTTATACTCTTTATAGCACCCGCAACGGAGCCCACGGCAGAAGCAGTTGAACCAATTAGGTCTTTATGTTTAAGGATGGTTGAACCAATACCCATTAGAGTATCAATTATCCCATCTCCTTTATTTCGAAATTGATGACCTACACCTCGTTGTCTCTTAGGTTTATAGTATCCTCTACCCACATACCTTGTATAGTATGGTGAAAGGTACATGCCCTCCCCTGTAATTATTTTATATTTTCCCAACTCGTGTTTTCTCACAATAACCATTATTTATTTATTGAAAAACTTCACGTAGGTGAATTCTGATGGATATAATTTCATCATTAAAGGATATCATACGATTATCTTGGTCGGTTATCCTAAAATTTACTCTGTATATGGTTTTTCCTGACACAGGTAAATAGACAAGATTTTTTGGTTCCATATTAAATTTATAACCAATCGGGGTTGAGTATGCACTGAATGAAAATATTGTATTTGTTCTTATTCCATCGTTATAAGCACCATCAATCAAATCACAATGAATTAATACTGAATTTATACCGGAGGATATTTGGATAACATTATCACTGTAAAACGTCCCGTTATTTTCAATCTTTTTTGAAGAGAAACCCAATAGCTCTCTAAACGAATTTTCAATCGTGAAATCAACTTTATAATTATTTTTAAGTTTAATAGTTGATTTTGAAGTGTGTTTTTGAATATCTATTACAATATTTTGGGGTTCATCACCTTTTTCTTTCATAAGGCGAGAGACTTCTGAAGATATTTGAGAAATCTCGTAAGCTCCAGGTGAAACGGTTATAGTTTTATATCCACTTCCTGGATTATAACTAAACTTGTTGTTTTTCTCTGTGATATTAAAAAGGGTATTATAAGTTTCCATTGACAACAAAGATGCCTCATATGAGGTAAGGGGGTCAAGTTGTAGTGGGTAAGGGAATGAAGCTGTGTAATCGCTCGTTGTGAAATTAAAACTAAGAATTGTGCTTCTCATCTTATTTAATATCTAATAAAATATCTTTGTATTGACATTTATTAATTATTTTCATGTTCATCAACTGATCTAAAATGGCTGAGGATTCATTAAAACAATTGTTTCCAGCCTTCTTACTACCTAACAACAATAATAGCCTATTAACTAATTGTGATGGGTCATTTGGAAGAAAACTAACACCCGAACCAAGCTTACTTAAAGCATCAATAATATGTTTCTCCTTCTCATTCTTCTTACTTTTACCAGCAACAGAAACTCCATAATCAAGTGCATTTAGCAACTCAATATATACCCTATCTTCCTCTCTTTCCATATCAAGTGGTTCCTCAAAATATTTTGAACCGCTGAATCCGGGGTTTGTTAGAAGAAACATTAATCTTGGAGTTAATTTAACATTTGGTTGAGTAGAACTCAAGAACATCAATTCATCATTAAATATCAATACCTTTTCTTCCACAAGATGAAACACTGCTGGTTCTTCTGTTGGAATGAGACCTGCTCTGGTTTTTGAACCCGCCGAATATTCATTGTTTTGAAGAGCTTCCACAACATAATTAGGTGGTTGATTTACCTCCTCAAGTTTCCGAAATAATCCTTCATCATCATATTGTAATTTTCCAAGTTCTTGTTTTGTTATCTGACTAAAATCTTTGAGCATTTGAAGTTTTTTCGGAGTAAATTCTACCATGGGAACTGTAGGGTGTTGAGTTTTTAAAAGCGGTTTAAAAAATTTCTCTTGTTTTCTTTCAAAGGCTTCTTCACCAGTTAGTTTCTGTCTCCGTTTCTTCTTTATCTCTTCCTGTTGCTTTACAACTTTTGAAACCAACTCTTGATGTTCTTTAAACTTTCTTGCTCTTTCTTCGGTATTCATTTTCTGTATTTATTTATTGAAAAATATCATTTAATGAATTGTAAAGGTCAATGGGAAAATTTTCCTTTTCTTTGTCATTATAGTAAATGTGTTGAAATAAATCCTTTTCTTTAAATATTTCATCAAATTCTGTATTGGTATTAATACGAGTTGTTATTTCTTCTTCACTAATACTTGTATCTCTGCTTTTCATATGTTTGCGTTGAGTCTCCTCATCGATATCAAAACCGAATGATAAAATCTTAACTCCATCACCACACAATTGTTTAATAATTTGTCTCATTCCTTCAGGATTAGTTTCTAAAATCCCAAGACCATTAGATTTTACTTTATTTAACTCACTCTTACAATGTGAATATTTTGTAGAACCAAGAGAGACCTCCTCAAATATTTGACCTTCGTTCCTCAATCGTATATGTTCCTCCATTGAAATGTAGTAATAATCTTTCCCTTCTACTTCTCCTGGTCGCTTTGCTCTGGTTGTAGTACTCACAAAACGAATCATAGGGTGTTTTTAAAAAAAACTTACAATCTTTTCATTTTTACTATTCAAGAGTTTAGATTTATGAAAGTTCTTTCCTAAAGCAGATTTACCCACAAGATTAATAATAATAGTTATCATTTATATATGTAATTATGTTTAAAATAAAAATACATCCTTTAATATCTCATCTTGTTTCACAACAATATATTTATATTTTTCAATCGTGTGTTTCATATAATTTTCAAATTCTTTTTTACTACATAACGTAGAGCAATTATCTCTCCAAAAATTCTTTACATCTATTGAATTTAACTTAAATAAAATAAAAGTATTGGCATTGTTTCTTATTGAGCGTCGAGGGAGTTGAAAATATGATTGACTAAGATATATACAATTACAAGAAGAATGTCTCCCTCTTGTATAGTAGCTATCCATTACTGTTTGGTTTCTCTCATTAACACAATCATCAAAGATGACGATGTTCTTTTTTGATTTATCTAAATCTTGAGGTGAAGGTATATCATCCGTATTATCACTGAGAATACAAGTTATGGGTTTTGGTTTCGATTTTGATTTCTGTGTATCACAAAATAATTGTATTATATCTTCAATATTATAATCATTTAGTTTGTTTTGAAGTTTAAATAAACCGATAATGTCTTCCTTTTTAAGACCTGCATTAAAACCCTGTGAGAGTAGTTGATACTCGGGTTGAAAACTAGACTTTGTAAAAATTATTAAATTATCATAATCTAAAAAATTAGGACCAAGGAGCATCTTTAAAAGTAAACAGGTTTTTCCACATCCGCTTGAACCAACTATTAGACATCTCAATGAATTTGGAATGTTTTTATGGTTATTAAATTTTATCTTATTTTCCCAAACGGGTAAAAAATCATTCATTTATATATTTGGAAAACAAGTCATCTAACTTTTTTTGAGCTATTTTAGAAACTCTATATTTTATCCTGAGTTCGGGTTTAATTTCAAAATAATTCATTATTTTATTTATATAGTATCTTGTATTAACATTTCCATTAAAATTATTTTGAATAATAAATATCATTAAACCCTTATACATTTCCTCAATACAAATAGTCTCTTCCCTTGAAAGAAATGGTGTATTATCATCACAATACTTAACATTCATCTCTCTTATTAATCTTGTAAAGTAATTCATTTTTGGTTCTAATTTAAAAGAGTTATATATATTTTTATATTTTTTATTATCATTAATTAAAATTAAATCACAGAAAATACATTGTTTATATGAACCCTCATTATTAAGCCCTATTCTATCACAAGCCGGACAATTCTCTAATTTATCATATGGAGAGTCTGGAAATTCTAAATATCCTTCAGAACTTATCATATTTATATGGTAAATTTTTACTTAAACTAAACGCAAGTTTATTCATTAATAAATACAATGTTTCAAAGCACAAAAGACAAATTTCAATCAATCTCTACTTCGGTGAAAGATATAGAAAAATATGTCAAAGATGTTAAATTGAACAAAGATAAATATGGAAATTTTTGGGTAAAACCAGTTATGGAAAATAACATGAGCCCCTCTATTTCATTTAAAGGAAGAGCTCTAACTATACCTGGAAAGACATCCATTAAAGTAAATCTAACAAAAGTTTCTCCTCTACTCCTGGCAATTTATTCAAAGCTTGAAAAAGTGATTGACCACGATACTTTGAAAAAGAATGATAAGACCATCAACAATACTCGTGGAGAAATTTGTATTTACTTTAATAATCCAAAGGGTGTAGATCTAAGTAAAATGAATGAAGTTAATATTTCTGGTGAAATGTCATTTCGTTCTATGATAGTTAGAGATTATTTAAAGATAACTTTTGATATTAAAAATGTAGAGATTGAATCCGTTAATGAAAGAAAGTATATTGGTATAGATGGAAAGGTTTTTTCTGCTAATTAAATATGAGTCATTACAGCAGTGAAGATTTTACTATTTCATTGAACTCGGACGATAGTGATGATAGTATTTCATTGAACTCGGACGATGGTGATGATAGTATTTCATTGAACACAGATGATAGTTATGATACTAATAGTTTGTGCTCAAATGATAGTTATGAGAGTAGCTTTATTGATGACTCTGAGTATGATTCTGAGTATTCATGTGATAGTTATGACTTAGATGATTCTGAGTGAAAAAGTGTTTTAGTTTAAGCACAGCGATATATATAAAACGGAGCTGTAAAGCTCAAAAGTGTTTTATTTTAAGCACAGCGATATATATAAAACAGAGCTGTAAAGCTCAAAAGTGTTTTATTTTAAGCACAGTGATATATATAAAACACCACGTTTTCTCACGCTATAAATATGGTTTATTGTGATACTTGCGAGAAGGAAGTAAAATATTATAAACAACATATTCTCACCGCAAAACATAGATACAACATTCTTAACAAACTTTCCCCTCTTCCACCTAAAACAAAACATTGTAAGGTCTGTAAAACAACCATCCTCAAGAAGGGGTTTAAAGCCCATCTTAAAACTAACAAACACTTGTCAAAATTGTTTACTATTAAAAACTCTGATGGTGCATTCAAAGGACATATTAAAATAAGAGTCTTTAACTTCAAACCTCCTGAACCAGAGTCTATAGTTGATGCTGTAGAAATAGTTAAACCTGCTGTTCAAACGTTGATTGAAAAAACACTAAAAGAAATGAAACCACTTAAATTTTATATGGGAGTAAAATTAGAAATGACAAAGGACGAAGGAGTTATAGATACACCATACATGAGAACTGAGCCACACTTTATATCTTCATATCAAGATTTTAAAACATCAGGAGTCTATGATGAACTTATTAAACAAGAGCAAGATGTGGATAATTCAATCGTAGGAAGTGGATTCAATATAGGAAAAATTATTTACATAGACATTCATATTCTTAAATCAGATCCTCTAAAAGCTTCTTCTTACATTGATTTACCCAGTGTTATCAAAAATAGAAAAGCAGTTATCAATATCAAAAATAAAGACAATAAATGTTTTCTCTGGTCTATTCTAGCACACTTACATCCTCCACATTTTCATGATGAAAGAGTATCTCATTATAAAAAATATGAGAATACATTAAATACGAAAGATCTAAAGTTTCCGATGACTTTAAATGATATTCCTAAATTTGAAAAGTTGAATAATTTATCAGTTAATGTTTATGGTCTAACAGAAACAAACAACATTCAGGTTTTAAAGCTTTCTGACAATTGTAAACAAACTCATATTAATCTTCTATATTTTAATTCAGACGAAAATTCACATTATACATACATCAAAGATATTACAAAATTAATTAAACCACAAGTATGTAAAAGAACAAATAAAATATATATTTGTATGCGTTGTCTTAACTTCTTCCATACACAAGAAAGATTAGATAAACATTCAAATTATTGTGGTGAACATAAATCAACGGTAATCAACATGCCTAAAAAAGGCTCAAAGATCACATTCAAAGATGAAAAGAAAACAATAAAACATCCATTTGTTATATATGCTGATTTTGAAAGTATTTTAGAAAAAATTGATACTGCTTCTCCAGATCCAAAAGAATCATACACAAATAAATATCAAAAACATACTCCTTGTGGTTTTTGTTATTATATCAAATCATCCGTTGGTGATAAATATAACAAGTTAGAGATGTATAGAGGCTCAAATACCCCAGAGGAGTTTGTGAAACGACTAGAAAAAGACTGTGTTCGATTAACCAAGATAATGAGAGAAACCAATAAACCAATGTCCTCAACAAGTAAAGAAAAAAGGGAATTTATAAAAAACAATGTCTGTCATATTTGTGAGGAGAAAATTGGTAAAGGTCTAAAGGTTAGAGACCATTGTCATCTCACTGGTAAATATAGAGGTCCGGCTCATCAAAGTTGTAATATTAATTATCAACTCCCCTCTTTCATTCCTGTCTTTCTTCATGACAATGCTCATTATGATACACATCTATTTATCAAGGAACTCTCAAAGACTTCTGGAAGTATCTCAGCAATTCCAAACACGGATCAGAAATACATTTCATTCACAAAAACAATTCACACATCTCCTATTACTCATATCAGATTTCTTGATACATTTAAATTCATGGCAAGTCCATTGGCTAACTTGGTTCAAAATCTAAAAGAGTTTCCATGTCTTTCAGAGTATTTTTTAGATAAAAATTTTCTAACACAAAAGGGAATTTACCCCTATGACTATATGGACTCATTTGAGAGATTCAATGAAACACAACTTCCTTTAAAAGAAAATTTCTATAACAAATTAAATAATAGTCATATATCTGATAAAGATTATGTACACGCACAAAATGTTTGGAAAAAATATAACATTAAGAATCTTGGTGAGTATCACGATTTGTACCTCAAAACTGATGTGCTTTTGTTGGCTGATGTGTTTGAGGCTTTCAGAACAATCTGTCATTCTGGATATGGATTGGATCCTGCTCACTATTACACTGCTCCTGGATTGGCTTGGAGCGCGATGTTAAAAATGACAAAACAAGCTTTGGATTTGATAACCGATGTTGATATGCTTTTGATGATTGAAAAGGCAAAGAGAGGAGGAATTTCACAAGTCTGTTCAAAGAGATATGCTAAAGCAAATAACAAGTACATTCCAAATTATGATCCATCGGTAGAGAGCTCCTACTTGATGTATTATGATGCGAACAACCTGTATGGCTGGGCAATGTCTCAGGCTCTTCCTTATGGAAAACTTAGATGGGTAAAGGAAAAAGATTACAAAAAGGTTTTACAAGATGTATGTATCTCTACACAAAAAGAATTGGATGATTCAAAGGTTGGTTATTATTTTGAGGTCGATTTGAAATATCCAGAGGAACTTCATAACCTACACAAAGATCTCCCATTTGCTTGTGAAAAGGAAAGTCCAAAGAAGGAGTGGTTAAGTGATTATCAACAATCATTTAATATAGGTGAATCAACAGAAAAATTACTTACTAGATTATATAACAAGAAAAATTATGTTCTACACCAAAGAAATTTGCGACAATATTTATCAAAAGGTCTAAGAGTAGAGAAGATCCATAGGGTTCTAAAGTTCAATCAAAGTCATTGGTTGAAGGGGTACATTGATTTTAATACACAAAGAAGAACAGAGTCAAAAACAGATTTTGAGAAAGACTTTTATAAATTGATGAATAATGCGGTCTTTGGTAAGACCATGGAAAATGTGAGAAAAAGACAAAATATCAGACTATCAACATCTTGGAAACAAGCATCAAAATTAATTAATAGACCGAGTTTTACTAGAGCTGAGGTCTTTACTGAGAACTTTTGTGCGATCCATTTGATTAAAGAGAGTATTGAATTGGACAAACCTATTTATATTGGAACATCAATTCTTGATTTATCAAAGTCATTAATGTATGATTACTTTTATAATAACTTGAGGAAGAAATATCAAAATGATGTTCATCTACTTTATATGGATACAGATAGTTTTATTTTGCAAATTAATACTGATGATGTTTATTCAGACATGAAAAAGGACATTAATATCTATGACACTAGTAATTACAGTCCAGAGAGTGAGTTGTTCTCTTCTAAAAATAAAAAGGTGATTGGAAAGTTTAAGGATGAATTAGGAGGAAATGTCATGAGTGAATTTGTGGGATTGAGGTCTAAGGCTTATGCTTATAAATACATTGTGAATAACGTTGAAAAAACTGATAAGAAGTTAAAAGGCATAAAGAAAAATGTCATTAAAGAAACAATAAACTTTAAGGATTATTATAACTGTTTAACAACAAAGAAAGAAGCGTTTAGAAAGATTAATGGAATAAGAAGTTATAAACATAAATTATATTCAGAAGAGGTGAATAAGAAAGCATTGGGGGCTTTTGATGATAAGAGGTTTATTTTAGAAAATGGAATTGATAGTCTCCCTTATGGTTATATAAGTATATAAGTGATAAGTTAAAAAGGGGGTTAGGGATTTTAACGGGCTACCGCCGCCTTCTTACTATTATATAAATGATAGAACCAAGTACCAACCAGACTAAAGAGTGGAGGTGTAATCAACCTTGGTATATAAATGGTAAACATAACGAATGTGAAAAATATCAAATAGGTATAATTGAAAAGACAACTGGTAAAAAAATTTACAAAACAAATAAGAGAATTAATTTAAATACCGGTGAATTGGGTAAAAAAGATGGAAATATTTTTGAGTGGACGGAAAACTTTGATGGTTGCCAGGAAAATATATACTTTAATTTTAAAATGGTATGTGGCACTGGAGGCGCTCAAACAAGAACATTGAGGGAGGTTTACCATTTTATCTTAGCTCAGTTAAAATATCTTAATAAAGAACCAAACTCAAACATCTTTTTTGTTAATATATTAGATGGTGAAGGGAGTGGCAAGAGAGTTAAATTATTTCCCACGCATAAACAAATATTTGTAGGGTCGTTGTTTGAGTGGGTCAAAGATGATTCACCAGATGATATTAAGAGTAAAAGGTTAAAAGGTCCATAAGGTCAGAAGGATCACAGGTTCACACAGAAGGACCATTGTTTAAGTGGTCTAATGAATAAGGATAACATGTCAAAAGGTTAGAAGGTTCGTAAAGAACAGGGTGAGAGAAATCGAGGTGTTTAGGGGCAATGAGGGAGGGGAAAAATTAACATGTAAGTCAATGGGAAAATGAGAGTGTCCCAGAAGCAACATATATACACTACTGGCGGTCTTACATAACATGCCTGAGCACATTGGTAAAACTGATGGAGAACCTCAAACTGTCAAACCGGTGACGGTTTCCCCCGCACCCCTCCCACTACCCGAAGCTCCTTCAATTCCACTACCCCAACCTGCTCATATTAATATGGAGCAGGATGACACCTGCACAGCACAAGTTACCTCAGAGCCCCAAGAACCAGGAATTGAAAGTTTCCCAGACAGTGGTTCCGACATGTCAGATGAGGAATCTTACGAAATTGAGGAGTTCCCTACAACAAGCGAATCCAACGTCTTACCAGCCCAAATATTGAAATTCCTCAACCACACTTTTAGAAAGAGACACGTAGACATTAAAGATCACTTCTGTGACCTGCACGGGTTTATCAACACGGCAAGGAACATCATCCGTCGGCCTAGCGACCACCATTTCACAGAAGCCCAATGTAGCAGGCTGAAAAAGTACATTGTGAGAGCAAAAGATGAACAAAAAAAAAGAGATTTGGAAGCTTAAATATAAATGGTGGCGCGAGTCAGCTGCGCAAACTCCAAGTGGTGAACCTTGCACTACAGAAAACTTTAGACGTACTTTTCTTACAGGAAACCCACACTACGCCAGCATCCTATGCAGAATGGAACCGGATGATGAAAACGACCAATTTTTTTAGTGATTCCAATTCCCGAACTGCGGGAGTGGCTTTTCTTTTGAATCCCCATTTCCATCCATCAAAACTTTCCTTTAAAAACATAATCCCGGGGCATCTAGCCTCCCTAGAATTTGTTATTAATAACACAAATTTTACTTTGTTGAACGTTTATGCCCCTTCAAATAGCACTGAGCGGCAACGCTTCTACGCTAGATTAGGGCCTTATATGAGGCAAATAGACCTGCACAGGTGTATTGTAATGGCAGGTGACTTTAACTGCACTCTACAACCAAACCTAGATAGGAACGGTGCGGAACCCCATCCCGGACCAGCTAAATTATTAGCAGAGATAATAAGGGATTTTAAGCTTCAGGATCTTTGGCGGCAACAAAATCCCACGACGCATCAATTTAGCTGGAGCAAGATCACAAACAACCAAGTATCCCTAGCTAGGCTCGACTGGATCTATATAAATTCACCATTTTTTAATCTCTCCCCTACCACTGGAATTTTGCCTTCTGGTTTTTCAGATCACCATTTAATTACTGTGAATTACCATTCACATCTGTCCTTGAATCACCATTCTTTCTGGAAGCTTAATGTCACCATCTTAGAAAACCCCTCCTTTAGGGCTGCTTTCAAAGACGTATGGTCTGTTCTATTAAATCAAAAACACCAGTTTACAGATCAGCGTTTGTGGTGGGACAACATAAAGGCCCAATGTAGAGGATTTTGTCAACAATTTTGTTTCCTAAGAACACAAGAGGAACGTAGAACAAAGGCTACTTTAGAAAAGGAAATTCTACAAATTCAAACAAATTTAAAAACTCACTCTTCTCCCCAACAAGAACTGAGACTGAAAGAAAAGAAAGCTTTCCTTAATACAATAATTGAGAACCAAACCCAAGGGGCATTAAAAAGATTACAGTTTCAGCAGCTCAACCTTTTGGACACGCCAACCCGATACTTCTTTGATTTTGAATCGAAGGCTCCTCACCCCCAAATTATTGCTCTAAAACGCCCTGACAATTCTGTCATCACTCACCCTGAAGGAATCAAGAGGGAAGCTAGACTCTTTTTCTCCAACCTTTACAAAACAAAAGAAGTTGACCTAAATGGTGTCTCTCACTTATTTGACGGTGTTTCCACCTTAACCCCAGAGCAAAGGCAGAGCCTGGAGAAACCACTCACACTTGAGGAACTCTCCATCGCATTAAAGAGCCTTGGCAAAGGGAAATCACCTGGCATCGACGGTCTACCGTCAGAATTTTTCGAATCTTTCTGGGACCTAATTGGCCCTGAACTGCTATCAGTCTTCCAGGAAAGCCTCGAAAAGAAGGAACTCCCGCTGAGCTGCAGAAGAGCAGTACTTACCTTGCTTCCAAAGAAAGGCGACCCTTTACTCATCTCCCAGTGGAGGCCAATATCACTACTATGTACTGATTACAAGATCTTTTCCAAAGCTATTGCCTTACGTTTTTCACCCTTCCTAAAGAACATTGTAGACATGGACCAAACTTATTGTGTTCCTGGTCGTAATATCCATGACAGTATTTCTGTTATTCGCGATTTGATTGATGTTTGTGATATTCATCATGAAAGTGTTGGCCTTGTTTTCCTAGATCAGGAGAAGGCTTTTGATTACGTTTCGCATGAATACTTGTCCGAAGTCTTAAATCGATTTGGTTTTGGACCCTTTATTTTATCATGTATACATATGTGTTACTCAAACGTATCTGCCCTGCTAAACATAAATAATGAGCTTGTGCCCCCCTTTTGTATTAAAAGAGGTGTTAGGCAGGGCTGCCCACTGTCAGGTGCTTTGTACACCCTTTCCCTTGAACCCCTCTTAAACACGCTTCGAAAGTCTTTGACTGGTTTCACTGTGAGAGGTTTAAACCACACTATAAAGACTATTGCCTACGCTGATGATATATGTGTGTGTATCAAAAACTCTGATGATATTGCTAAGATGATGCATGCTTTAGCACTTTTTAACAGAGCCTCGTCAGCAAAAATCAATTGGAAAAAGACTGAGGCACTGTGGCTCGAATCCCTTTCCCACCCCCCATTCTCCCCACCCCCCCCCCTTCACCCCCGCTTCTCCCCGCAAATATTGCTTGGAGAAGAGATGGGATCAAGTTTTTGGGAGTTTTTCTAGGTCCTGGAGATTTCATCAGGCATAACTGGGAAGGTTTGCCTGAACGCATTGAACTACTTTTAATAAAATGGAAAGGCCTACTCCGCCAATTGTCTTACCGTGGCAGAGTATTGGTCATAAACAACCTGGTTACCTCCATTCTGTGGCACAAGGTCTTGGCTCTGCAACCACCTGCTGGGTTAATCGACGGAATACAGAAGAGCGTCACTCATTTCTTCTGGTCTGGAATGCATTGGCTACGACCGGAAAGATTAAATTTGCCGATACCTGAGGGTGGTCAAGGACTTGTCAATGTAAAATGCCGAATCATGGCTTTTCGTCTACGTACGATATGGTCCATTTTGCACGAGCCTGTTGTGCTTTGGAGGCAACTTGCATGCTGCATTTTGGGTCGTTTTGAGCATTTCGGTCATGCTAAGGAGCTTTTCCTAATGGTCTTGACAATGTTTGTAGTGGGGCGGCTTAGCCCAAATATTCAAAAGAATTGTGCATTTTGTGAAACAAGCACCAAATTTGGCACAAATGTACATTAATATGTTGCGAACATTTTCAGATATTGGGCCACTTGAAATTCCGTAATTTTTTTTTTCAAATTTTTTCAAATTTCGTAATTTCAAATTTTTCGGGTGACACCGTCACAATTTCGGTCTTCGAGGCCGGCCGATAGGCAAAGTGTGACCGGAAGGGACGAGGTTCTCCTGACCACGTGGCCCTCGATCTGGGAAGCGAGAGGCGTTCCATTAGTGGACGCGCCCCTCACGCCCGACTTTTGGGCGGCTCCGGCAGGCCGTTTGTTTTGACGTTCCGTGACAGGCCCCGCACCCCCACCTCCGGGCCGACCGGAAGCTTGTGCTGAGTACATCATACCTGAACAACTCAGTGAGGCAGAACACAGCAGTGCACACCAGGGTGACCCCTTCAGTGCATAAACCAATTAACCTGTCCACTGCAGGGCATATAGAAATGAAGTTATTTTCTGCATATAATAATAATATAAGTTCAGTTCTATATAACAATTTCTGTTATCACCACTACCACTACAACTACCACTACTACAAGCTTTGTCTGGAATTTTGTGGACTAACAGACAAACAGACATACAGACAAGCTGGGATCAAAACATTACCTCCTTCCACCATTGAGTGTAGAGGTAAACATCATGGAAATTATATCATGCCCTAGATTTAATTCATGCTTACCCGTGTATTTGCTTCACTGGTTCACAAGGTCTTTTGCATACATGTAATTCAGACTCTCGTCTTCATTGCTGACCACACAATGTTCGCAACATATTAATGTACATTTGTGCCAAATTTGGTGCTTTTATCACAAAATGCACAATTCTTTTGAATATTTGGGCTAAGCCGCCCCACTATATCGGCCGGCCTCGAAGACCGAAATTGTGACGGTGTCACCCGAAAAATTTGAAATTACGAAATTTGAAAAAATTTGAAAAAAAAATTACGGAATTTCAAGTGGCCCAATATCTGAAAATGTTCGCAACATATTAATGTACATTTGTGCCAAATTTGGTGCTTGTATCACAAAATGCACAACAGGTTTGCTATGCTGCTACACTATTGATCTCTCTTCACTCCCCTCTTTCTACCGAAGTTTGTTAAATGCATGGCAAGCTCTCAAAAGCCATCGGGATCGTACTACGTACGAGAGATCCATGTTCTTCAACGAGCCACTGTTTTGCAACTCACTTTTTGAAGGTTTTGGAAGCAGCAGGGCCTTCATTCAAAAGTTTGTGGCTGCATCAATAACCAAAGTGTGCCACCTTAGAGACAATGCAAATGACAAGTGGCTAAGTGTTGCTGCTATTGCCTTGGCGACTGGCGTCAGATCATCTCGCCAACTAGACAGATGTCTAAGGGTGGTGCTTCATGCCTACGGTACCTCCCAACCTTGGTTGGTTCGTCCTGTACCTCCCTCTGAGCCGAGCCTCTCTCCTTTCCCCAACCTTCTTTTGTCGGCCTCTGAAAACTTGGAGCCAATAAATTTTGGCCGTTCCTTTTCCTCTTCCAGTGGTAACCGCAAAACCTTATATTTCCAATGTTTAAAAGCTCTTTTCCTCTCCTTGTCTTCCCCAGCACCTTGTAAGTGGTCTGCAGTCCTGCCACACACTCCTCCTTTCTCCCCAAACTGGGCATGGTATTATAAAAATCCTGTGCCAAAACGTGCTGGTGATCTCCAATGGAGAATCGCACATTGGATAATACCCACAAACTCTCTCATTCACCGCTTTTCACAAGCGACAAGTGATCAGTGTCCCTTTTGTGGACAGAGAGAAACCTTGGCCCATGCGTATATTCAATGCAGTCGTTTAACTCCTCTCTTTGTTTTCTTGAAAGTGCTATTTGCACGTCTTTCCATTGATTTCAATTTTCCAATGTTTATTTTAGGGCCAAGTGGCCCCTTAAACATCCAAGCAACAATTCTTGCAAACTTCTTTATCTCCCAAGCAAAATTGGCAATTTACAAAACCAGAAAATCAAAGATAAAGAATGACTTGTACAGTACAGATACTGTAGCAATGCTTAGAGCTTTTTGCGAGAGCCGGATAAAACTTGATTTTTACTGTTATTCGCTTTCCAGCCAACTTGAACTTTTTGAAAGAATGTGGTGTGTAAAGGATTTTTGTGAAATATCTGAGGGTCATTTGGTGCTTTCTCTCTAGTCTTTATTAAATATCCTTCTGTGTTTTTTTGGTAGCTTAACGGTTTGTTGGTTTTGACTTCCCCGATGGTAAAATTGCATGTAACTGTTTTGTTTATTTTGTTTTGACTAAAAAATCTTCATTTTATACTTTTGTAATAAAAGGACATAAAAAAGTCTCTCTCTCTCTCTCTCTCTCTCTCTCTCTCTCTCTCTCGCCTCCTGCCAGCTGTTACGTTTTTGGGTGTGGCGTCATGGCGGCTGTGTGCGCTGAGCTGTGAGTACTGTGCTGTGTTGGCGTCTTTCCTATCCCACTTTCACTCCATTTGTGTCCTTGTACGTATTTGTGAAGTTTTCCCCGTGTTTCCTTTCTTTGTTGAGACAGGAGAGAGAAACAGAGCGCGCACGGTGGGTGATTTGCAGGCCTGTTCAGGACCTCCTGGTTTGGGCATGCTCTTCCATTTGCCGTGTTCATACGTTTAGCCTTTTCTTGGCTAAATACTTCATCCATATTATTACTTTTCCTTTCCTCCACTTGCTAGTTTTGCTTGTGGCAGGTTTGTTTTTGATTTTTCAATTTACTTCATTTGTTAATTTTACACAATGGCAAACGTACGTTTGCACAATAGTGTGTATGAGGCACTTTCTCCAAAGAACGGGGTCATAGTTTGTCCGCTGGACGGAGTTAGTGTTGACGATGTTGTAATGGGTTTCGGAGAACAAATTGGGCTCGAAAACATTCTCGCAACGTCGAAAATGAATCAACGTGTCATGCTCTTCCTGTCCGAAGAGCGATACGTTGCTCAGACAGTCGAAACTGGCTTGTCTGTCGCGCGGGATCTTTTTCTTACCTGCCGTTAAAATTATTATTTCGAATTTACTACCTTTCTTTAAAAGCGAGGAGATTACCTGTGCTTTAAACCGTTTTGGGACGGTCGTGTCACGGATCTCAATGATCCCCTTACGTTTGCATTCTGACACTTCGGTTAGACACATCATGTCTTTCCGGCATCACTGTTATATTGTTTTAAAGAATAATGCACAATCGATTAGTGCTGCTGTGACTTTGAAGCACAAAATTGCAGCAACCAAATTTACATCGCTACTGAGGCAATGACGTGCTTTATTTGTGGTGAGCACGGACATTTAAAGAACGCTTGTCCGAAACCAAACATTCCCGGTGGCGAATCTCAACGTGTGGAACCCAACCGGGAATCTCAACACTTTGAGCCCAAACCAAGCACCAGTGGTACATCTAGAGCCGCGGAGCCCAAGCCAAGCACTAGTGGTACATCTAGAGCCACGGAGCCCAAGCCAGGCACGAGTGGCACATCTAGAGCGGAGGAGTGTACAGACACCTCCCATAATCAGCCCCGCGGTGCGAGTGCGGAACTAAAGGGACATCAAGCGGATGACAAGGGTTTTATCACCGTTCAATCTCGGAGAAACAAGCGCCCTAACGTCAATGGTCACATGTAACGGTGAGCGTTCCGAAAAAACTGGCGCCGTCCGGCAAACGAAATGGCTCCCATTTGGATGCAGCTGCTCCGTTTGCTGCCGTGGAAATGGAAAACAGATTTGCCGCGTTAGCTACGGAGGATAATAATAACGCTCCTGATAATGAGCAAGACAAACACGAGCATGAACAAGGAGGTGATGTTGTGCCCCAAGAGGTACAAGGAGGTAGTGTCATGCCCCAAGAGGTACAAGGAGGTAGTGCTGTGCCCCAAGAGGTACATGGAGGTAGCGTCGTGTTCCAAGAGGTAGCTGTGACTACCCATGTGGTTGCCGATACTACAACCATGGACGTCAGCAATGAACCTGTTTTGGTCCCTCTCCCTGCGCTAAGGGTGAAGTGTCTGAGATGTCTGCGCCACAGACAACCCCGGACATGATGGAAGCAGAGCGTGTATGTTCTGCTTCGGAAATAGTTTTTCCCCTCCCGGCAGAAATGGAAATACCTGCTCCACCGGGGGAGCATGGTATTAATGTAGATCCCCAATCAAACTACGATACTGATGGCGCGTCGTCGCTTGCCTCTGGTGGTAGCACCGAGGTCTGGAATGATCCAGGTTTATCCCAGGAACCGGATAGTGGTCCGACTGTGCCCCCCCCAGTAGATCCTAAAGTTTTTACATCACGCTTTCCGTAAGAGAAATGTTAAAATTCAGGATTCCTTCCCTGATCTGCACAGTTTTATCATCTCCGCAAAGCGACTGCTCCTTCAGTCCGAGCAGTTTGGTTTGACTGAACCACAAATGTTTCGTCTCAGGAAATGGGTTCTGAAAGCAAGGAAGCAGCTGCAGGCATATCATGACCCAATTGACTGATACCTTTCCCCAAATTCCACACTATGGCTTTTTCTATAGCCACTTTAAACATAAACGGAGGACGCTCTTATTTAGGAAAAGCTGAAGTTAAGGAGCTTGTTTTGAAGAACCACATTGATATCTTACTCTTACAAGAAACCAGATGTAGTTCCTCCTGTATGAGTGAATGGGAAAGAATAATGAAAGGAAGGTGGTTCTTCAGTAGCTTAGAGTGTTCTAGGGCTGGGGTAGCCATTTATTTGCATCCTTCTCTCTGTAATCTCATTGTTGATTTTAATGAAATAATTGAAGGGTACTTAATCTCTCTCACTTTCACTCTTAATGTTTTTAAACACACGATAGTGAACGTCTATGCACCCAGTGACAGCACGGATAGATTTGCTTTTTTCACACAGTTAGAAACTTCTCTTGCACGTTTTGATTTTAATGGATTTGTTTGTTTAGGAGGGGATTTTAACTGTACGATGGACTCTACCATTGATCGCAATGGGAATGAGCCTCATCCAGCAAGTATTGTGCCTCTGACTCGGACTTTGACAACCTTCTCCCTTGTTGACATCTGGAGAACTCGAAATCCATCCACACGCCAGTATACATGGTGTCGGTGTTTAAATGGCCGTCTGTCCCTCGCAAGGTTAGACCGGTTTTATATTAATAGTGATTTTTTAAATATTGTGACCCATACTGGTATTGTCCCGAGTGGTTTCTCAGATCACCACATGGTTGTGTTTCGCACTTTCTCCCCGATTTGTAATCGTGATGCTGTTTATTGGACATTCAATGTTAGTCTTCTTCAAGACAAATGTTTTATTGATGCTTTTAAAATCTTCTGGGAGACTTTACTCCTGCGGAAAGCTTCATTCCCTCTCCTCGGACAGTGGTGGGACAATGCAAAAGCCCAGATAAAAATGTTTTGCCAGCAGTACGGGTCCTTTCATACCAAGAATGATGTTGCTCTTCAATCCCTGCTTACCAAGGAGATTCTAACTTTACAATCCAACCTCTCAGCTTCTAATGCTGAACGGACTAACCGTTTGTTGGCTAAGAAAAAGGCCGTTCTTGCTGAATTGTGTGTAAAGCGAGCTAGAGGAGCTTTGGTCCGGCTCCGAATGGAAAATTTGTGTTTTCTAGATACCTCTTCCAAGTTCTTCTTTGGATTGGAAACCCGAACCAAACGAAGCCAGCAACTAACCTCGCTTCGGGCAAAAGAAGGGAGAGTGACATACGATAAAAAATGTATCAGAGGTTCCGCCAAGGAATACTTCTCTGACTTGTACCGTGCCAAGAACATTGATCACGGAATGATTGACTCTCTGGTTGCCTCTTTGCCCACCTTGTCCGAAACGGCATGCCTACAGTTGGATGTGGAAGTTACTTTGGAAGAACTTTTTTCCGCATTGCAAACTTTACCCACTGGCAAGGCATCAGGCTTAGATGGGATCCCATTGGAACTCTACTGGGCCTTTTGGAACCTTTTGGGTCCTGAACTACTTGGTCTTTTAAACGACAGCTTGTGATCTGGCTCTCTACCCCTCAGTTGTCGCAGGGCTGTGCTTGCCCTCATTCCCAAGAAAGGAGACCTTCAGAACTTGAAAAACTGGCGTCCAATCTCGTTACTTTGTACTGACTATAAAATATTCTCCAAAGCTCTTGCAAACCGCCTCAAGCCGGTGATTGGGGAGATTGTACACCCCGACCAATCATACTGCATTCCCAAAAGGACTATACATGATAGTATTTTTATCGTTCGTGACATTATCGATATTTGTACCATTGAACAAAGGAATGTTGGTTTGGTTTTCCCTCGACCAGGAAAAAGCTTTTGATGCAATTGATCATTTTTTAAAATCTCTTTTCTGTTTTACGGGGCTTTTGTATCGGGGAATTTTTTTTATCTCTTACACTAAATTATTGTATAATAATACTTTTAGTTTGTTAAAAGTAAATACTATCTTATGCCAGCCTTTCTCTGTTTGTAGAGGAATTCGCCAAGGGTGCCCCTTGTCTGGTCTTTTGTACTCCCTTTCAGTTGAGCCTTTGCTTATTCGATTGCGTGCGCGCCTTCTTGGTTTCGCCCCCCTTCCAGCAGTAAACCCGGTCAAGAGAATTGCCTATGCAGATGACCTGTGTGTAATTGTTTGCTCTGATGAAGATGTTTCTTCCTTGGTTCATTGTGTCCAGGAGTTTAGCTCGGCAAGCTCTGCACAAATCAACTGGCTCAAGAGCAATGCTCTCTACTTGGGTCCGCAAAGTGATGCCCCTCCTCCAACCCTGCCCGGCCAGCTTGTGTGGGCACGAGACGGGATACATTATCTCGGGGTCTCTCTTGGCACTCCGGACTTCGTCTCGAAGAACTGGGAAACACTCATAACTAAAACTGAGCAGCGGCTTCTAAAATGGAAAGGTTTACTGAATCAGCTCTCTTATCGGGGTCGCACCCTGATAATAAACAATCTTGCAGCATCAATGCTGTGGCATAAGCTTAAGGCACTACAAGCCCCAGCTTTTATTCTTAAAAAAACTCTCGTGTTTTTATTGACATTTTGGGGGGGGGGGGGGGGGACACTGGCTCCGGTCAGGCGTGCTAAGCCTGCCCATCGCTGAAGGTGGACAGGGGTTGGTCGATGTCAACAGTAAGGTGATGGCTTTTCGCCTCCTCTCACTACGCCGGCTTCTGTACACGGATGTCCCGTGGAAAGCTTTTGCTCACTGCCTACTTAGGCAAGCCGGGAAACTTGGTTTTGACCAGCAGCTCTTTCTCATCAACATCAAGAGCGTTGATTCAACTTTGGTCCCCCTGTACTACAGGAGCATGCTGGAAGCATGGCAGGCGATTCAGTTTCAGCATGATACATGTGGTTATTCCCTCCCAATGTTTTTAAATGAGCCAGTCTTTTTAAACCCAGTTTTTAAAGGGGTTTGTAGTGACCGATCTTTTATGCAAAAATTCATTGATATTGATTGCACTAAGGTCAAAAACTTTCGAGACCCTTTTCTCCATAAATGGAAGTCAGCAGCTGACGTTGCTGTGGCTACTAGTGTTCATTTTATCAGAGTCATTGGGAGGATCTTCTTTCTGATTTTACGCCTTTTTAAACAAACCGGGCTAAAATGGGACCCACTGGTGGAAGCTAACCCTCCTTTGTCCCATTGCCCCTTTCCAAAACTTTTAATTTCTTTCCAAGGTCTTCTTCCTTTTAATACAATGGAGAAATCCTCTGTTTATTCCATGTGTGTTGGAATTCTTGTTCCCTGTAAACCGACAGAACCACAAACACACTGGAGACCTCTGCTCCAAATTGGCGCTGCCGCAACAATCAAATGGCTCACCATGTATAGGGCACCCATTGTCAAACGCACTGGGGACCTGCAATGGCGACTGGCACATTATATTTTATCTTCAAACGTTTTATCTCACCACATATGCAATGACAACTTGGAAATGTGTCCCTTCTGTGATGTCCCTGAAACTGTTTTTCATGCTTTTATTGAATGTGCAAGGTTGGCCCCTCTTTTTTCAGTTTTATCACGTGTGATTGAAGGGCTAGGCTTGGTTTGCACACATTGTGTTTTTATATTTGGCTTTAATATTTCTTACCGGTGTAAAGAGGAATGTATTTTAGCCAACTATCTGTTTGCGGAGGCAAAACTTGCTATTTATTTATCAAGAAAGCACAAAATGCAAACCATTCGTGCACTACTTTTATCTGATGATGATGTTTTTATGATTTTTAAAGGTCTAGTTACGTCTCGTTTACATCTGGAGTTTGAATTCATTGAATGTACACTTTTCTCACAGCGATTGTGCGTTAAAGAATCCCTTTGCAGCTTGGTTGATGGTGTCCTCCAAGTTCATTTGTAAATTCTAGTCCTTGCCCTCATGTAACCCCCATCTTTATTTATATGAAATGTGTCGTATGACTTCATCATGTACACTGACTTCCCAGTAATAAAGAGGAACGAAATGTCTCTCTCACTCTCTCTGTCGCCCCCTGCCGGCTGTTGCGATTTGGGTGTGGCATCATGGCGGCTGTGAGCATGAGCAACTTCTCTGTGTTGTGGTGAGTCCTTTGTGTGTTTCTCTCCTCTCCTGCCCTACCCCTCCCTCTCCTTTTCCATCCTGTGTGCTTTGGCGTTTTGTTTTCATCTTTTCTGTACTTTTGTGTGAGAGAGAGAGAGAGAGTGAGAGTGAGAGTGAGAGTGAGAGAGAGAGAGAGAGAGAGTGAGAGAGTGAGAGAGAGAGAGAGAGAGAGAGCACACACACACAGTCCAGTGTTGAGAGGGTCCTAAGCCGGCGGTCTGGCATGGCTGCCGGGGGGAGGTCTTTTCTTCACTTTGTGGCTGTATTAAATGGCCTTAGGCTATAGCTGATCTGTTTGTTGGTGTTCGACAAACATTGGGTTTTCTCATTTCTCGGTTACGAACGTGTCTTTGGTCGAGTTAGAATGGCGGGCGAACGTTTCCGCTTTGATACGTACGAATCGCTAACTCGTAAACACGGGCTAGTTTGTGTTCCTCCCAACGAGGTGGAAATTAACGACGTGCTTTCCGCCATTGGAAACATCGTTGGTGCACACAGTATTCGCGCTGCCTCTCGTATGAATAAGAAATTTGTCGTATTTTTGTCCGAGGAGCATATGGTAGCGAGTGTAGTTGAACAAGGCTTGTTCATTGAACCGAACACGTTCCTCTCTGTGTTTGCTTTACAAGCCCCTACGGTAAAGATTAACATCAGTAATATCCCGCCATTTATTAGAAATGAGGATTTACGTGAACAATTAAACAAGTTCGGTAAGGTCGTATCGAGGATTTCAATGGTGCCGATGCGAAATGTTTGCGATCGATTCAAACATGTCATGTCCTTTAAGAGAGTGGTGTACATGATGCTGCCTGCAAATGTAAAAACGCTCAATGTCGTGTTGAGTGTGAAAATCAACGGCTTTGAATACAAAATGTGTGCCTCCTCGGAGGCTATGACGTGTTTCGGGTGTGGGGCTTACGGGCATGTGAGGAGTGCCTGCTCCAATGCGGTTACACCGCAGGAAAGCGGAGGATTGGTGAGGAGCGGGGACTCTTCACCGCACACTGACGGGGAGGAGGCGGATCGAGCGGTTAATCCACCCACCGCACCGACTGCGGTTAGCGAAGCACCAGACCCGACCACTCCGACCGGGGGCGAAGTGATAGATTTAGAACGTGATGTGACTAACTCTGCCCCCCCCCCCCCCCCCACCGAAGGTGAGAATGAAAATGGTTGAACCCTCTCCCATTTCGTCCACTGTACACGACAGTGCGGACGATACCATGGAAGTATCGGTAGCGGACATCAGGAAAAAAGGTCAGAAGCGTTCATGTGATGAATCCTGTGATTCCAAAGAAAAACAAAATAAGAATCAGATCGTGTCAGGCTCGCAGGACCTCCAGGGTGAGGCCTACACCGGAAACTCCTTGGCGGTAACGGAAATGGTACCGGAAGTGTGTGTACGTGAGGAAGATTCGCTTGCACCACTTGCTATGATTGAGTATGACCCTGAAAATAGTCGATCCTCCCAGGATGTGGTAAGTCCTTGTCCTGATAACCAAACTCCATCAGACGAGTTAGCAGCTGGATCTGCTAGTGAGGAAAAAATAGATAAAGGGGAAAGTCCTTACGACTGTGAGGATAACGTTAACCCTTCCCTGACAGATAAAAATGAAAGGGAGGATGAGGTGGGGGACATACTTAACTTATAGCCACAGGCGATATGGTAAATTTGGAAGGGTCTGCAAAGAGCGCGGAGGTCCTGGACCCTGTAAAATTGCTGTTTCCAAAACTAAGTGTTCAACAAATAGTAGGAAAAAGTGCAGATCAAGATGAAGCACTTGATTCTGATGAAACCTCTTCTACTCCACTCTTTAGTGCTTTAAGTGCTCAAGACAGTGAGGTGGGTGATGACAACACCATCACCATGGTTTCTCAAGAAAATGTTATTAAGTTCCTTGATGAAACGTTCAGAAAAAGAAATGTAAAAATCAAAGACTACTTTCCGAATCTGCATGATTTTATTTTGACTGCAAAGAACATGATTCGCGAACCCTATCAGGTTAACATGTCAGAACCTCAATTCCAGAGGCTAAGAAAATGTGTAACTCGAGCGGGCAAGGAACTTTATGAATAGTTAACAGAATGGAGATAAAAGTAGCATCCTTAAACATCAACGGTGGTCGCAGTTGTGTGCGTCGCCTCCAGGTGTTTCAAATGTTTCAGAATGAAAAAATTGATGTGCTGATGTTACAAGAGACGCATGCAAATCAGTCTTCTGAGGTTGAGTGGCGGAAAATCTTTAAAGGTTGTCACTTTTTCTCCAGTGCTTTCGCTGATGCCAAGGCTGGTGTGGCAGTCATCTTACATCCTAGACTCCAGCCGTTGGAGATCAGATGTAGGAAAATTTGCAAGGGCCATTTACTATCTGTGGAGTTTGTCAGCGGTAATCAAAAGATTTGCACGACTAATGTATACTGCCCTAGTGCTAACTCTGCAAGAAGTGCTTTTCTTCACAAGTTAGCGGGTTTTTTAAGCACTATTGACCTGTCCATGTTGGATTGTCTGGGGGGAGACTACAACTGTACCCTCAACCCACAACTTGATAGAAACACTCCCGAGCCTCATCCACCGAGTGCAAGGCCTTTGGCACAGCTCATTAAAAAATTTCAACTTGTGGATGTGTGGCGGGTACAGAACCCTAACATCCAGCAGTACACGTGGGTTTGTGCCGCAAGAAATCTTTTGACAATGGCTCGTTTGGATAGAATTTATGTTAACCATGATAAGGTAAATCTTGTCAAGAATTCTTATATAAGGCCATCTGGTTTTTCTGATCATCACATGGTTGTTGTTCTATGTGGCTTACCTCATCACGTTTGTAGAAGTGCATATTGGACTTTCAATGTCAAACTTTTACAAAGTGAGCATTTCAAAGAAGCATTCAGAATGGTATGGAAGGAATGTGAAATGCAAAAGTTTTCCTACCTAAATTTAAGGCAATGGTGTGGGATTGCACAAAATCCCAAATTAAGTGCTTTTGCCAGCAATACTGTCGTCGTAATACCTGTAACACACTCGGTGTGATAACTGCCTTAAAAAACGATGTACTTTATTGTGAGCAGAAATATGGATTGTCCAACGAAAATGTCCAGCAGTTGTCAGAGAAAAGAACACTACTGGCTGAAATGGTGAAAGAGCGTGCATCTGGAGCTTTCGTCCGACTGCGAATGGACAATATCCAACTTGACAAATCCAACAAAGACTTTTTCAATTTGGAAAAGACAGCCAAGATCCCTCAACAAATTCACGCTTTGCGCTCTTCTGCCAGTGCGCTTCTGTCTTCTCAAAGTGACATCAAGAATGAATTACGAAACTTTTATTCAAAGCTGTTTGCCTTGAGAACGGTGAACCAGGAAAACAGAAACAGGATGTTTGAACTACTCCCATCTCTGGCTGAAGACCAGCAACAACAACTGGAGCCTGGCATCTCTCTCGGAGAACTTACTGCTGCTCTTAAAGGAATCCAAGATGGGAAAGCCCCTGGACTTGACGGCCTCCCAGTTGAATTTTACAAGGCCTTTTGGGACATTCTAGGCCCTACTCTACTTCACATCTTTCATGATAGCCTTGAACAAGGTGAATTGCCATTAAGATGCTGGAGGTCAGTTTTGTGTCTCCTTCCAAAAAAAGGGAACTTGCAAGACGTCACAAATTGCCGGCCTGTGTCACTCCTAAATACGGACTATAAAATATTGTCGAAGGCGCTCACGATATGTCGAAAGGAAGTCATCCCCCTTTTGATTGATATTGATCAGTCTTATTGTGTTCCCGAGTGTTCTATTTACGATAACATTTTTTTGGCGAGAGACTTGATCAATCTCGGTCGTACTACATCTCATGGTTTTGGTTTGGTTCTTTTTGATCAAGAAAAAGCTTTTGACAGTGTTGACCATTCTTTTTTGTTTGCTGTACTAAGGAGAGCTGGTTTTGGACAAAATTTTGTTTCCTATGTTAAGCTGTTGTATGAAAATGCATCCTGTCTGTTGAAGGTAAACAACAGCTTATGTCGGCCTTTTCCCTTTCAGTGAGGCACCCGTCAGGGCTGCCCGCTTTCAGGTATGCTCTACAGTCTCTCGGTCGAACCTTTACTAGCTTTGCTCCGCAACTCAGTGGAAGGAGTCTCCTTAACAAAAAACTACAAAATGGTTACTTCAGCTTATGCGGATGACATTTGTGTTGCTGTTTCCAGCCAAAATGATGTGGGTGAGGTCTCTCGATGTCTGTCCCAGTTTGAGCTCACTTCCATGGCAAAAGTAAATTGGAACAAAAGTGTTGCCTTATGGGTGGGCCCCAGTCCACCTTCCTCAGCTCTGCCTGTGTTACCAGGAGGAATGCAGTGGAATAAAGAGGGGTTTAAATATTTAGGGTTATTTATAGGAGTCCAAGCATATGAACAAAAAAATTGGGAGGGTTTCTTGGAAAGAATTAAGGAGAAACTGGCTAGATGGAAATGGTTGCACCACCTTCTATCGCTTAAGGCAAGGGTGACAATAATAAATATTATTGAGCATTTGGTGGTTCCACCTGGTGGTGGTTCCATTTGGAACCTGGTGGTTCCATTTATTTGGCATAAAGTTATCCCCCTCAAACCTCCGAGATACTTGGTCACAGGCATTCA
>NC_136269.1:10724777-10729777 GCF_964187855.1 Myxine glutinosa | reverse complement strand
CATAGGAGGAGAGTTTGGTGAGCAGAGCTGGGTGCCAGACCATATCGAAGGCACGTGATATGTCAAGGGAGACAGCTCTGATTTCCTGTTTGGCATTGAGGACCTCCATCCATTGTTGAGACAGCAGAAGCAGCATGTCCAGAGTAGAGTGACCTGGTCTGAAACCAAATTGATGATCAGAGATCAAGCCATTGGAGAAGAGGAAAGATTTCATATCCGAAGCAATGATGGATTCCATGACTTTGCTGATAATTGGGAGCAGGCTGATTGGTCTGTAGTTGCAAGGATCTGTTTTTGCACCTTTTTTGTGTAAAGCGGTAATGTTTGCTGATTTCCAGGATGCTGGCAGATGACCTTGAGCAAAAGATAGGGTGAAAAGAACAGAGAGAGGGTGAGATAGAGCGGCAGAGCAGGATTTTAGGACCCGTGGGCTGATGCCATCTGGTCCAGTTGCAGAATCAGAGTCGAGGTTTGACAAAAACTCCTCCACCTTGTCAGGAGAGAAGGTCACAGAGTCCAGGAGCAGTTTGGTTCTACTGGGAAAGGTGGGAACAGAGAGAGATGGGTTTGGGACTAAGGATTTTGAGGCAAACACAGAGTTGAGGCATTCGGCTTTGTCACGTGCGATGTCAACTGTGTGGCCATTTGAGGTAAGGGAGGGGATGGAGGGGGAACAAACACCAGAAACGGATTTGACCAGACGCCACCAGGATTTGGAGGAAGGAGACAGGTTTGAGAGTTCATTCTTGAGTGAGGAGAGATAGTGCTTCCTGGCACTCCTGAGGGTAGACACACACTTGTTCCGAGCTTGGTGGAAGGAACTGAGATTTCCTTCAGTTGGATTAGCCTTCCAAGAGGCAAAGGCAAGTTGTTTCAGGGCAACTGCCTCACCACAAGATTCAGTGTACCATGGACGGGAGGAAGGGTAAGACAACTGAAGGCGAGATGGGATAAATCTGTACATGAGAGAGATCAGTTTGCTTTGGAAGAATTCCCAGGAAGAATTGATGTCAGAGGCAGTGGAGATGGGAGACCAATCCAGACGATTGATGGCTGCTTGAAGACCGTCCCAGTCGGCCTGAGTGAAATGCCAGACTCGTCGACGCTGAGGAGGCTCTCTGAGAATGGCCAGAGAGATGTCCACTTTGACAAGCACATGATCAGAAGAACCGATTGGAGCAGAAGAAGAGCAGCAGACATTAGCAGGGAAGTTAGTCATAACCAAGTCTAGAAGAGAAGATACTCCATTGGCTGAGATCCGGGTCGGGAGATTGACAGATTGTGTCAATCCCAGTGAGTCACAGAAGTCCTTTGCTGAGGTGCCATGACTGGTGAGAGAGGAACCCACACCCAACCAGGTGGCATGATGACAATTGAAGTCACCACATATGAGGAAGAGAGAGTTGGGATGAGTGGATAGAAGTTGGTCCATGTTGTCGGACAGTGAAATGTAGATGGAGTCATCACTGTTTGGGGGACGGTACAGAACACATATGAACAAAAAGTGGGAGCGGAGAGGAAGCCGTAGCCAGAGGTACTCCTGGGGGTGAGGAGGAGAGAGGGCAGTGCAAGGAGAGTGAGGAAGAGAGTTTTTGATAAAGATAGCCACCCCACCACCAGGCCGAGGCTCAGGTCTATCATACCGGAGGAGGGAGTAACCAGGAAGAGATATTAAGGAATCAGAGACATCTTGAAGGAGGAAAGTCTCTGTTAAGCAGATCAAGTCTGGATTGTCAGAAGCAACCTGTATGGAGAGATCAGTCAGGTTTGAGCGAAGGCCCCGGATGTTTGAGGTCCATACCGTTAATGAAGAGAGAGGGGGAGCATCGGGTACAGGACAGGGGAGGGGAGGAGTAGGGTAAGATGAAGGATGAGAGGGGGAGGTAGGGAGAGCAGTTGTTAGTGTGTCAGCGATTGCAGAAGAGTTCCAAGAAAGGGAAGGATGAGGAGGATGAAAGGTTTGAAGGTGAAGGGATGAGGCACAGTGAGGGGTTGTTTGAGGGGGGGCAGAGGAAAGAAGAAGGTTGGGGGGGGTGGAGGTATGAGATAGAAGGGAGACGAAGTGGGGAGGAGGCAGCTTTGAGGAGGAGGGGGGAGGAGGGAGAATTGGAGAGGAATGGTATGGGGGCAATTTGAATGGGAGGGGTTGGGGGGGAGTTTTGAAGGGGAGGAGTGAGGGGGGAGTTTAGGAGGGGAAGGGCAAGGGGCGAGTTCAGGAGTGGAAGGGCAAGGGGGGAGTTCAGGAGTGGAGGGGCAGGGGGGGAGTTTAAGAGTGGCGGGGCAAGGGGGGAGTTTAGGAGTGTAGGTGCAAGGGGAGGGATTTGGATGGGAGGGGCAAGAGGGGAGTTTAGAAAGTGGATGATTAATGAAAGACGAACATTGAAAACAAATTGGGTTTGTTGTGATTTTCAAGTTAGCAATCCGGTTCAGAATGATGGAGGAGGGATGGAATGAATGTGAATTTAGACCATGTAGTGAGGGAGACGTATAAGATATTGAATTTCTTTTTTTTGAGGTGGAATGAGTTGGAGAGGAAATTGAGAAAAGCCTTTTAAATAGGAAGAAAAACAGCGTGTTGTAAAATACCACTGAGTAAAACACTGAAGGGGAAAGTTTATACATATTTAAATAATATTTAAACAGAACCGTGAACAATCTTATGTGCACAAAAATACCAACGGGGGGAGAGCCGAGAGGGACCACCACGAGTCACATGAAGGGCAAACGGTGGATGGCAAGGAGTTAATCAAAGTTGTTGGAAATAATTCGATTTCAAGCAGGTGATTCTCCTTTACTTTGGAATTTAACTCACCTGTGGTGAGTTTCAGGTGCCTGCAATATAAAAATCACTCACTCAACCAGTTTGAATAGAGAAAAGGAGTCATTCTGCTATTTTGTGTCACTGTGCGTACCACAATGAGCATTGTGAAAATAAATAAAACCAGAGAATTGTCTGAGGAGGTCAGACACAAGATTGTCGCCAAGCATGGACATTGGACAACCTCAAGGCTACAAGTCCATCTCCAGAGACCTTGATGTTCTTGTGTTCACTGTACATCTCGTTATCAGGATGTTTAAGGCCCATGACACTGCAGCCAACCTCCCTGGATGTGGCTGCAAGAGAAAACTTGATCGAAGATTGCAGGGAAGGATTGTTTGAATGGTGGAGAAAGCACCTCGTTCAACTGCCAAACATATTCAAGCTGATCTTCAGACACAAGGTACGACAGTTTCAACTTGCACCATCTGTTCCCAACTCAATGAAAGGGGATTCTATGGTACGAGACTCAGGAGGACCCCACTGCTGAGAAAGCCCGACAGGAGTTTTCCAAAACACACATGAACAAGCCAAAATCCTTTTGGGAGAATTTACTGTGCACAGATGAGACCAAATTAGAGCTTTTTGGTAAAGCACATCATCTCTATGTTTACAGAAAACAAAATGAAACCTTTCGAAGAAAAGAACACCTTCCCCACAGTCAAACATGCAGGAGGTTCAGTGATGTTTTGGGGTTTCTGTGCTGCCTCTGGCACTGGGTACCTTGAAAGTGTGCATGGCATCATGAAATTAGGAGATTACCAAGGCATTTTGGAGCGCATTGCTCAACCCAGTGTCAGAAAGCTGGGTCTCCGTCGAAGGCCATGGGTCTTGTAGCAGGACAATGACCCCAAACACACTTCAAAAAGCACCCTGGAATGGTTCAAGACAAAACATTGGACTGTTCTGAAATGGCCAGCAATGAATCCAGATCGAAATCCCATTGAACACCTGTGGGGAGATCTGAAAACAGCAGTTGGGAGAAGGCACCCTTCAAATCTGGGAGAACTGGAGCAGTTTGCACAAGAAGAGTGGGCCAAACTGTCAGGAGAGAGGTGGAGGAAGCTCATTCATGGCTATAGGAAGTACTTGACTGCAGTTATTTTGTCCAAAGGCTGTGCTACCAAATATTAAGTCGAGGGTGTCAATAATTTTGTCAATGCCATTTATTTATATTTTTTGATTTAAATGGATATATTAAGTTCTGCATTCAAAAATATGGGTTCTGTTATATTAGCAGGGAAATAGAATTGTGGAGACCAAATACTTTGGTCCATTTCAACTTATTTTTACAGAAAAATGTTATTTGAAAAAAGTGCAAAGGTGCCAATATTTTTGGCCACGACTGTGTGTATGTGTATGTATATATATATAGTTATATACATATATATATATATATATATATATATATATATATATCTATATATATATATATATATATATATATATATGTGTATATGTATATATATACTATATAATTATATATATATGTGTATATATATATATATATATATATTATATATATAATATATATATATTATATATATATATATATATATATATATAGTATATTATATATATATATATATATATATATATATTATATATATATATATATATATATATGCTGTATATATTATATATGCTGTATATATATATATATATGCTGTATATATATATATATAATGCTGTATATATATATATATATGCTGTATATATATATATATATGCTGTATATATATATATATATGCTGTATATATATATATATATATGATATATATAATATAATATATATTATATATATAATATATATATATATATATATAATATATATATATATATATATATATATATATATATATATATATATATATATTATATATATATATATATATATATATTATATATAATATTTATATATATATATATACTATATATACATATATAATATATATAGTATATATACTATATATATATAGATACATATACATAATATATATATATATACATATATATATATATATATATATATACATATATACATATATATATATATATATATATATACATATATACATACTATACATTATATAATATATAATATGTCATGCTACCAGATTCTTGTACCAGATGCTCAAATTATGGATTTCGAGTTATACCTGCAGCATTAAAGTACCAACC
>NC_136269.1:10658476-10724577 GCF_964187855.1 Myxine glutinosa | reverse complement strand
CAAGAAGAACAGTCACGATTATTTACAGGGGACATGAGACGCAGGCGACACAGTGCAAATTACTAGCTTATCTAACAGGCTTACTTAATACCCAGGACAGAACAAACGAAGACACAGACTCACGCGGGGAATTGCAGAGTGGATTGACTGGAAGGAGAGGAAAGTCCACTGGGTCCGGCAGCACGATCCGCACGTTCTGCAGCCGCCGTTCCTTCACGGCCCTGCTCCGAACTGCCGTCCAGGCCCCTAAGCGGCTGGCGAGCGTTGTTGCTGCTGCTGCTGTAGACGCTGCCGCTGGCAAGCAAGGTGACGAATAGCAGGCTTTTGCGCTTCCCTGCATGACCTCTGCTTTTGGACCTCACAACTCAGCTCTGCTCTGACGACCCAGCTCTTTCCTGTCCACCTCACCACGCAGCTCAGCTCAGCCTTTCAGCTCATCTCTTGGACTCATCTGCTTGTCTCTCTTCTCAGCCCATCTCATGTCTCTCTTGGGAACGCCCCGCGGCGGGTTATATAGGCCCCGCCCTTCACCCTTTGCGAACCTCCCCCAAGCATTCTCTCTCCACCCTCTCAAGCCAAACCCCTTGTTCATGGTTGGTCGAGTGGGACTGGCTCACTCCTCCCCTCTCTGACGAGGTGGGGACCCGCCTTTCTTCCCCAACCCTGCCTCGTGGTCAATGGCGGCAATTGGAGGGGATGTAATTGCCAATCGACGAAAGGGGGAATGGAGGTTTTTGGGAATGGGAAGGAAGGGAATCTACTCTTATTTCACTCGATGCAATGGAGTGTCATCTTAATGGAAGACAAGGCCTTACCCTAAGACACATAATAAGGAAATAAACTACTGAACAGGGGTATTCTATGATTGGCTGCCGTGGATGCTTTATGGAGTAATTATGGGACGCCCTTTGACCTTTACACTACGGAGGTATTTACAAGGATCATGACATTTACAAAGGGTGATCTTTACAACAATTTACACTACAACAACAAAAAAAAAAAACCATTCTCATATCCACAACAATATATATATATATATGTATGTATGCGGGGCGAGCATATATATATTGTTGCGGATCCCGGGGTCGTCGACGTACTAAGGGAGGGTTTATGCCCCGTTTCCCCCACGAACTCCGGTTCCAATGAGGCCGCCGACCGTGAGCGACTGAACTCGTGATTGACGGATTGCTAAGCAATTCCGATCGCCAATCTCCCAGCCACGCGCCGAAGAGTTTGCTGGTCAAATATTCCCAAATACCTTCAAGACACGCAACCGGAGAAACCGGGGATCAAACCCTCGCTTCCACACTTTATTGAGTGCCGAGCGGATTTGCACAGTGTGGAAAGCAGCGTTACCTAACGTGATTTATGTACCTGATTCAAGCCAAATTCGGTCTCGGATGATGCTCGGCCAATGGATAAAAGACATATCCGAACAGGTTGGAAAGTAACCAAATGTACAGCCTTTTATTTTAAAGGCACAGAGAAACAGAGAGAAGATATAAGCTTATCAATTCCTTCCCTAATAATAAACCCCACTGGTGCCTTCACACACTCACACTCACTCAGGGAATAACACGCTGGTTATTATCGTACCGATGTACGTGCTGGGATTGACTCCGAAAGTGGCCACGTGGTGTGCGCAGTTCGATCCTCACGTGCAGCCTGGACGAGGTAAGGTCCGAAGGACGAACCGCCACCTCGAAGTCGGCATGGACGAACTTCAGCGCAGGTTGAGCTAGATTCAGCGCAGGTGGGATGACCAGCTTCAAGTTGGGTCGCGGGAGGGGCCAACGCTTGCAGGTCCACGGGATCAGAGCGAGAGATCGGCGAAGCACAAAGCAAGAGCGCTGTGGTCGGCGAGGCAGAGTCCAAGAGGAGTGTCGTCCATGAGGCAAAATGCAAGAGGGGTGTCCTCGGCGAGGCGAAAAGCATGAGAGTCAAAATGCGCTGGGCCGGGGTTTTATCACACCCGCCCACGCCTTCAAAATGTTCCACAGCCTCCCATTTGCTGAGGTTTGTCGCATTGGTTTCGACGTGTTCCCACCTCCTCATTGGTCACGTGGGCTTCGCTTTTCGCCACGCCTTCCTGCTCATATGTAATGGCTTCCCTTAACCACACGAAGGTTTGAAATCCTGCCTACTCAACGCATATTTGGTCTCTATTATGACACAATGGGAAAGGGCTAATCTTTACATTCAATAACAAATAACTAACTACTGCAGGCTACATGTTGTCATGCAATTAACTATAGGGGGTTTGCCTTAATGGCAAAACCGCAACAATATATATATATACATATATATATATATATATATATATATACACACATATATATATATATATATATTGTTGCGGATATGGGATTTGGCCTCCATCCATATCCGCTTGTAAATATTCCCCTATTTCCCCAATACTCCCCAACTATCCCCAATCCCCCATTCCCTAGTCCCATTGTCTGTAAACAACACTCTGTAGCCCCGACCTTCCCCTTCTTCCCCCATTAAATGTCGTGCCCAGGTTCACCGCATCTCACGTAGACAACTATAGGACATCTTGCTAGTTATTCTTAGTCTATGTCAGTTAAGGACTCGTTTCCATTAATTCTGACTCTTCGTTGCACCAGAATGTGATTGTATGGCACCAGTAGTGAGTTTAGGACCTCCCAATACCTCCCCACAACCTCATCTCCGCATCCTCCCATCATCTCATGGAACAACAACAACTACAACCACAGCGGGGGCGGCGCGGCCGCGGCGCGGGGAGTGGGCGTCCTCACTCCGGCTTGGTTAGCCGCCATTGCCCATGTGCTCCGACGGGGTTACCACGAAGGGGCTGATTGTCAGCTCCTCGTCAAGGGCGGAGCCCGGTAACCCCCCCGCACCCAATAAGAAGCGGCGGGCCGATTCCATCTGGGGCGGAGCTAACGAGCCGAGGGCGTGTCACTCCCCGCTGGATATACGCAGCCACTTACCGGAGGTGACGTCAGATGCGCCCCCAGCTTGGAGAGAGAAGTCGCCACCTCCGAGCGCTGAGAGACCTCCCTGCATCTTTTGGACCGCGCTTTATCCTGTCCCTGAGCCAAGGTGCACCTTGTGCTATCCATCGACTACCTGCCCTTCCTTGCCATCAATCCCTGTGTGAGTCAGTCTTGTCCCGTTTATCTGTGGTCTGTCGGGGCTACTATAAGACCGTGTTTAAGTGCCCACCTTCCTATGCTGTACCTCTTGTCCGTGTAATCTAAACGTTCTGCATACAAATATTATAACCTCCTCCGGAGGTCTTGAGAACTGTACCCCTGGTGTCGTGTCATTTAATCCCAGCCGTTGTGTCCTTTCCTTAATTGATTTAGCATAGCGCGATTTGGCCAACGTTCGAGTGGAATCGGGTAAACTGTGCAGACGCGGTCATACCAAACCGCTCGGTAAACTAACATCCAAAACCGCGTCTGTAACAATATATATACATATATATATATATATATATATATATAGACATAAGCCATATAAAACACTATTTCAGTTTGTGTGTTTGTACAGATAGATGTCTGCCCCCCTTCCTAAGGGTAGCTTTTAAAGGCCAACCTTTTAAAACGAATGTGTGTTCACTACAGTCTAGTTTTTGAGGATAAAACAAACTCGAAAAACATTTTTAATAAAAGAGCAATTTTTTGTCTTCTGTTGGAAATGTAGATGGTGGCTTGAAAACCTAGCTTCAAGGGCAGTGTTCCGGGGCGGTTTTTTTAAAATAACAATAAATACATGGCGCAGGGAGGTGAAATGTACTGCACATGATGTGCAACATGTGTAGAGTAAAAACGAGTGTTCATTTTCGTCTGTAGGATGTCTAAAAAATAAAGATATAAGCACACCTGACACGAAGCCGAAGCTTCAGACTTTGGCACGCTCACTATGCTGCACCGTCGAATATACTGTTCCAACCCGTTATTTTGATGGACTTTTACTAATATATATATATATATATATATATATACATATATATATATATATATATATATATACACACACACACACACACACACACACACACACACACACGGCACGTGGGGTTCGGTGCTTGCCACGAGGAGACTAATTGGGCTCCTCTCGAATACAGGTCTTGAGGCCACCGGTATATCCGCGGTTCAGCGGGTTGCCAATCAACTACAAGCGCCAATCAGATTACCAAAGCTCCCAGGGTCCATCGTTTGATACCGTTTAACTGGAGGTGGCATGGCCAACCTTATCGGGGCTCATATACCCTCTGTGTACTCGTTTACTTTATCAGGAACAGTCGAGCGGAACTATAAAATACGCACCATCTAACGTGTGGAGCCAATCAGTAGGGAAAACTGTCCCGGCTATCACAAGTATAGACTATGCTCCACCAATGGAGGAGATGACATCACAGGCAGATTGGAAGAACAAGTGAAAGGGGGTTTATTGTTTACTAATGGGCAAGAATAATTATGTGGTACATTCAAAGCAAATACAAATGATGAATTGCGAAAGATGATGGGAATAGAGCCTGTGATTGATGCTGTGAAGAGAAACAGTTTGAGATGGTTTGGTCATGTGTTGAGGAAGGATGAAAGTGACTGGTTGAGAAGAGTGATGGAAATTGATGTAGAAGGAAGTAGAGGACGGGGAAGACCGAGAAAGACTTGGCTAAAGATGGTGGAAGAAGAAATGCGGGCAAGGGTGTTAACAAGGGGAGATGCAGAAAATAGGGCAAAATGGAGAGATTGTCATGGGGACCGCAAGGCTAACCCCCGCTCTAGCAGGGAAAATGGCCTTAAAATGCATGTTGTTGTTGTTGTTGTATTCAAAGCAATATGATTAATTCACAAGGTACAACAGACATACATTTATTTGTGTGGTGCGGCAATGTTCAAAGCAAAAAGATACTCGATTAATAGGTCTTAACATTAACAGTTCTTTCCTGATTAATAATCCCTTTTGCCGATCTTATCTAAATTAACATGACATTGTCACCAAATCAGATTCCCACTGGAAGGAAAGGTAGAAAGTTTAGAAAGATAGACAAGGGTGAGGCAGGTTTGACGGCAGGCTCACTGCATGAGGGCTCATGAGCCCGTCGCTTCATTGCGCTGGGGGAAAGGTAATGTGGAACAATACTGGTTGAGCTCTCTTTGTATTGACTGTTTCCCTGGTTGGCATTGATTGACTAGCCTGCTCTGATGCTCCTTCCCTGTTCCTCCCCGTTGCTCATGCAGGATGAATGCCGCAGCTTGGCACATTCATCCTGGCTCATCCTCCATTCCGTATGAACTGTCGACTGTATGATCCCTGGTCATTGGCTGTGGACTGTCCTTGTTCCGCTCTCACTGTGTCGCACCGTGTACCATATAGTCTGATTTGTAACCCCGCCTTATATGTGTTGGGGGAGGTGGGGTGATGGGGGGGGGGGGGGGGGGGGAGGAATGTCGAGTTCATCGGGGGTCAAGGGTGAGATCTGACATCATTGACCATTGGCTCAGATCTGACATCATCCCCTCCACGGGTTTATCGTTCCGAATTGCCTTCATCAATTTCTAGGATGGGCTACGGTCCGGAGCTCTTCACAAGACATTGGGCGAACTTGTATCGCTCTTGGTTTGTCACCCAAATGTCTGGTATGTCCAGATAGCATGGCAGACAACTGGAGGGTCGTCGCTGATGATGAGAAACCATGGGACTGTTAGCACAAGTTTGAGCCAACCGCCAACGAGGCTTGTTGGTCGTGGTGCAGTGGGTGAGAGCATCATGGCATCCTCGTGCCACGCAGAGATGTTGGTTGCAGCAGCAAGGCACAGACAGGTGTTCAAAGTGTTGTGTTGGTCGAGTGGTGGATGTCTTGTGGTGGAGGGACGGTGATTGGGGGTGCGTGGTTGAGCTGTATTTGACGCGCAAACATGAGTGAATGGTTAGTAAATACAGTGTGATGTTGGTCGTTTGTCTTGCGGTGGGGGAAGGCGGTTGTGGTGTTGTGGTGTGGAGGTGGTTTGTAGCCTGGTGGTGGTTAAACTATGGTTGAGGCACTGCTGTGGTGGTGGTGGAGTTTGGTTATAGCGCACTGATTTGAATGAGGTTTGGCATGCATATGCAAATTAGGATAATTTTGCTTTGTTCTTCATGGCTCCCCTTTCAAGATAAAGATAGAAAGTAAAGAAGATTGGGAAAACCCTAACTAAGCCCTCACACCCTGATTATCACCATTGGAAATACCTTTTCAACGGTAGATAATCAGGTGAAGATACAGGGCAGGGTTTGAAGTTCAAAACCATAAACAGACGTTTTGGGGAATGAAATACATTGCCAGTGAAAAAAGAAGATGTCGTAATGTGCGGACATACATAGAAACACTCCGCTGGGACCCATATCGATAACAGTCGCTTCATGGATGACGATCTGACGCACTTGTGTTGTTTCTTTAGTACACAGATCTGGACATGTAGAGAGGATCAAGCACCATCTTTATTCCAGGCAAAACAGGCCTCACTCGGGCCCACCCACAGTGGCCTCATTCGGGCTGCCCACGGCAGCCCCACTCGGCCGTACATGGCACGACAACTTGTGGCACTACTTTGTTAATATTCATTGTTTATTAATAAAGAGATGCATAATAAAAGAACACTGGATTTTTATTTTTTTTATCCATTTTATCAAGGCTTATGGAAGAGCAAGTAGACGGGAGCAACACAGGTTGACACAAAAAGTCGAATCCAAATCCCCAAAAAAAATAAAAAAAAATAAAATCGCTACTGTTGTCACTGGCCGGTAATAAAATTAATATATAACTATCAAATATATCAGCTTTTAATAAGCCTATACAATACAATCATGAAGGGTGCAGAAAACTCAACAAAACACAGAGGATTATACACATAAAATTCTGGATTACATCTGATGAATTATTTGCAATAAGGGAATGTGAAACGGGAACAGGTTGAAATGGGATTCAAAACATGAACAGGTTAACACGTTAGGCGGGATTTATTTGATGTGCTTCAGGCGTAAAAGTGAAATGCACAGATATACGGTGTATAAGCACGGCCTAGACCGCTTCTGAAAAAAAATAATAATAATGTGGGCAGTGTATAAGCACAGCCTCATTCGCTTCCGAAAAAAAAAGTTGGAACGTATTATTTAATTATATATCGGGTTTTCACAAATATTTTTTCCCCGAATTATTTTTCAATAATACTCTAGATTTCGACATAATTATTTAAACCAAGAGTTCCGGTCATTAATAAAATGAATCAGATTTCGAATATCAGCTTTTACGAATCCTACACAAAAATCTTACCAGGAGCCAATTACAGTATACCTAGCCTCACACAGACAATCAGCATATCAGCAAACAGACAAACGGACAGCCATCCTTTTCTTTAAAAAAAAATATATATATATGCATATGTACATGTACATGTCGACGTTTGAAGACGCTTTGAGTCCCCAAAACCCTTAAGGCCACCAAGACCCCGAGAGACCATTAAAGACCCTTAAAGATCCCAAAGATCTTTAGCCCTTAAGCCCTTAAGTACATATATATGTATGTTGTTGTTGTTCGCACTGGCTGGGGATGGGGGTATGTATGCATCCAAGTGCAGTTGTTGCATGTGGATGTGTATGTGCCTCTGCTGGCCCACCTTAGCTGACCGTATCGAGGTTGAAGGGCCGAAACGGGATGATGCTAAGGACCTCGACTGAGGACCCGGTCAGTGCGGCACACTTGTGACCAGGTGTGTTTTGAACTTATATATATATATATACACACATATTGTCGTGCAACCGCCGAAATTAATATCTGGCGGTCGCGGATGCTGATCGCGAAGGCTTTAACTTCCGAGGCGAAAACTCAATGGTGGATTCCAAAACCAAAAGCACCCCAAGCGTGTGGAATGGAGGGAAACGGAGAGAGCCCTGCAGCCTTAACTATTAAAATCAACCAGGAAACTGCGTTCAGGTATATGTACAGAAAATAATGTAAGGGTTTATTGGGAAAAACAAGGACAGTAAAAGCACGCGCCGGTAATGAAATATTCCTAAATCGGTATCCCGCACACCAGCCCTCAAACACAAGATGAGGGGAATATGAATACCAAAATAACACGTCTTTTATCTGAAGTGTATTCGTGGATACGGCCTTATCTCGTCCTTGTCGTCTTGGTGGCTGCCGTCCAACACCGCCCCGTTTGGCATCCCACGCGGCCCTCTCCGACCGCCTCCGAGCACCACAGCAACGTGAAGGCCCGAGCCAACGCCGACTCCATTCGCACACGAGGCCCCAAAGTAGGACAGCAAGCTCCACTCGGGCTACCCCTCAGCCCAACTCGGGTCGGAATCTCTGAACTGCGCTGCCAGGAATCCAACTGTGATCTGCGCACTGCGAACTGCGAGGAATCCAACTGTTTGGGATCAACTGCGCTGAACTGCGAACTGCCAACTCAACTCGTGCGCACCTCAAACAAACTCGGGATCAGATCTCTCTTAACAACTGCCAGTCCTCCTGCTCAAAATGGCGTCCGGCCCCCGCTAATATATCCGGCCGATGACGTCAGCTTTGGCGCGCTACCAACCAATCAGAGCCTCCATCGACTCGCCTCTGTGCACGCCCACTGCGTCACTCTCACTCCCGTCCCCTACTCCGTGGTCATAGCACGTGCTATGTGAGGTGGATAGGCCTCTCGGAGGTGTAAATGGTGGCGGTCATTATCGGCGGTGACCTGGCCTGATTTCTTCCTAGGTCATGTCAGGGGGGAGGACATTATTTAGTGTTGTACTAAAGGTCCTAACTAATGTCTATGTGGTCTGCAATGCCAAAAGGGACAAAGGTTTGGCTAACCAGGTGAGACATACAAGGGCTCTACTCATTATTCCCTACATTACTTAACACACGAATCTCCTGGTAGATTCCCAAGTAAACATCTTAACCGACAAACGCCTACACATGAAGAACTTATTACAGGTAGATTCTCTATCGCGACAGTTGAATACCTACGTATACAGATCTACCTGGCTCTCGATATTGCTTTACCCCCAGACATAACACAGCCCCCCACCTGGAACCGTAGCTCCTGCTAGGTTCACTGCAGGCGCGACCATTCCAGCCTTAACACTTACTGTCTCACACTTACTTAGCCTATGAAACAAATCAGGAGGGCTGTGGGAAGTGAGTCGGACCGACTTACAAGTTCATTGTCCCCCCCCCCCCTTTTACCTCTTGGCCCGTGACAGTCCAACAGCCCCTTTCCGCCGTTACCTCGCCGGTGAGGGTCTCCACACACACCAGGCTTCTCCGCGGCCTCCTGCTTCAGCGCAGCAACACGGGTCACCGGGGGACTCCCTCACCCCACGGCGCCCAACCAGACCCTCCACCGATGAGCTACAATTTCCAGATACCACCAGCTGCCAGGGGTAATTGCCGCAGAGGGGGGCTGCAGGCATCGCTCCTCAGAGCTTGATCCGTACCTGCGGACACACATCTCGTTTTTTCATTTCTGTTCCTCACAATTCTATCTCTCTCTTTTACACACACACACACACACACACACACACACACACACACACACACACACACACACACACACACACACACACACACACACACACACACACACACACACACACACACAATTAATTGTACAGTATCGGTTGTTCCTAAACTGAAATATAAATAATTTAAAGGATTGTTGTAAATGATGTTAATTTCACAACATCCCATATTCAACTTTATTTAAATTGTAAACCTCAAACATAGTTTCTCCACCTAAAGCAAGATCCTTAACCCGTAAGCAACTGACTAGTTCCCCGACTGCATGGATCATCAGCTGGGCACCGTTCTTCCTCGAGGTTTCGATCCTTTCAGCCCAGGACCTCTCCAAACGGCGGATCCACAACCTCGATCATGGATCCACATCAATAGATGGTACATCAGTAGATCCACAACCTCAGTTACGTCCAGGCAGTCAGTCAACCCATCAATGCACCAATATATTGCATCGCACATTTGCTACAGGTCAATAGGTAAACTATATTTGAGGTTTTACATGTAATTAATTCTTTAGTTTCTTTTAACTTGTAACATCGAGCCGTTACTGTACAATTAATTATATTGTTTGTGGTTTTCATGCTTTGAAATGTAGTTGAACAAACATAAAATATCATATAAATGTAGTTTAACAAACACATTAAAATCACATCAACAAAGATTAAACATATAAATATATGAGAAACAGTATGGTGGATTTTCCACCAAAAGATAATGACAAATCAGCCGGAGAAGCCTCACCAAAAGAAATGTCAATCATCACACACATCTCGTTTTTTCATTTCTGTTCCTCACAATTCTATACACCACTACACCAAACCAATACAATTCTATACACCAATACACCAAACCAATACAATTCTATATACAATACACACCTTCCCACCCACAAGATCCCCAAAACACACTTCCTCCCCCGCTGCCATTCAATTCTCACACAACTCAGCACAATTCAGAGAAGATGGTTCAAAAGATGTTCCAAAGCTTTGCCATGGCCTGCCACATGTGAAATCCCCCAGTTCACAGTTCGAATCATTACATTTCCATTTCCAAAAGAGCAATAATCACCACTCATTGTCTCCAGTTTCCACTCTGACGACCACATCAAAACACATAACCACTACACAAAAACATACGCCACTCACAAGACACTGTGTGGCCCCCATTCCATCCCCTCACCGGCCATGTCATCACTCTCACCCGCCTCCCAACTCCAAATTACATGTCCCCCAAAATTTCCACAAGCAAGTCCTGAAGCCTGGGACAGTAACCATCAAGGCCTTACCTCCACCTTGATGCACAGGTAACTTCTGGTTGGTCAAGTCCAAAGTGCAATCCACCCATACAATCCCAAAATTTATCATTGGGCCGACCAAATACTTCCAAATTTCACTTTTGTCCCCACTATACTGGCAGGTATGTGGATCCGCATCCAACGGTGATCATCACTACACAACTACCTGTAGCCATGACAGCTCTGCACCTCTACCGTGCAAGGATCATCGGGACAAGGTGAGCAGTCAAAACGCCAACATGGCCCATGAGTGTCCATAAGGGTGCGACCCACCATCCATCCTTCGGCCTAATTCCTAATCAATTAATTAATTAATCCAGCTTAAATCCTAATCGGGACGTCCCCACACACACAGACCTCAAATACAAACGAGGGACAAGAATTACCAAAAGAAAAACGTTCGTTATGTTTGGGGGAAATGGGTAATGTAGTGTGCAGTCTTATCTGGTCTTGTCGTCTTGCAGTGTAACTCGGTCCCGCTCGCGCGCCACCAGGCCATGCTCCAAGCCTCCCGCCGCTCACGAGGTCCGTGCACCAAGCTCCAAAGCACCCATCACTGCTCCAAGCACAAGCACTGCTCCAAGCACCACGAGGTCCCACAGCAGGAAAAGCACCGCGCGTCCAACGCAGGCTAGCGGATCCAAGCGAGGTCGATCTTTCCACATGATCGGCCTACCACGTCCCAGTCAGCTCTCCCGAAGCAAACGTGCAAAAAGCAAGCAAACTCCACTCGGGCTATGACTCAACTCAACTCGGGCTGCTCAAGACGAAGCGCCGGATGTCCAAAAAAACTAGCTGCGCAAAAAGAGCATGAACCGCAAGAGACTCTCCAGACCAACTCAAATGGCGCAAGACTCGAAAATGGCGTTCGGCGCTCTCTTAAATAACCTTTTTGGTGATGTCAGCCTCGCGCTACCAACCAGCGATTTCCACCGAACCTTCCAGCTTCCCGCCTCTCACACTCGTTGGCTGGAGGTTCGTGCCCAGCACGCCGACCAATCACAGGACCGTAGCGTGGCGATAGCTCGTAGCATGTAGCGTGGTGATAGCACGTAGCGTGTAGTGTGGTGATAGCGCGTGGCACTCAATGTGGTTAGGCCCGTCGGAGGTGTAATTGGCGGCGGCCATCATCGGCGGTGCCCCGGCCTGGTTTCTTTGCCTGTTCCTTCCGAAGTCACTGTCAGGGAAGGGCGTTAGTTAGTGTTGCGCTAGGGACCAATCTATGGTGTCTACAGGTGTGCATTGCCATAAGGGACAAAGGTTTGGCTGACCAGGTGAGACACACAGGGGCGCTACTCTTTAATCCCTACTCTACTTATCACTCAAACATCCTGGTATGCTCACAGGTATACTCTTAACCGACAAAACGCCTACACATGAAACTTATTACACGGTAGATTCCTTACCGCGACAGACGAAGCACGTTACCTACACAGATCTATCTGGCTCTACATATCACTACAACACCCGACATAACACAGCCCCCCCTGGAACCGTAACTCATGCAAGGTTCACTGCAGGCGCTACCATTCCAGTCGGGAAGTACGGGAAACAGTCCATCCAGGAAGCCGTGAAAGTGTGCAATTGTATGCCTTTTAACACCGGTTGTTTTAACACCTGTTGTTTTAACACGTTGTTTTAACACTGGTTGTTTTAACACCGGTTGTTTTAATGCCGGTTGCATCCTGTCTATTAATTATGTACGTCTATTAATTAAGTGTTGCTGGAATATATATATTTCGACCCTTTAGCCTGCTGAGATCCCTTCGACCTTTAAAGACCCTTTAAGTTCCTCAAGAGCCGAAAGACCACGAAGAGCCCGAAAAATTACAAAGACACAAAATAAACCGAAAACGCCGAAGACCCTTAAAGACTCAAAAGCCTCAAAAAATCCCCGAAGACCCAAAAGACATAAAAGACCCAAAATACCTCAAAGACACTTAAAGACCCAAAGACCATGAAGACTCGAGACTCAAAATACCCCGAAGATCCAAAGGACCCAGAGGACCCAAAATATCCAAAAAACCCTGAAGAACCTTAAAGACCCAAAATATCCCAAAGATTCCGAAGACCCAAAAGACACAAAATACACTGAAGACCATTAAAGACCCAGAAGACCCCAAGGTCTCAAAAGACTCTCAAGACCTGTAAGACCCAGAATAATCTTTAGACCCATTAGACCCCAAAATTCTGAAGACCCCCAAGACCATTAAGACCACTTTTACCTTTAAGACCCTTTCAATACTTTAGACACCTTTAGATCCCTTCACCCTTCCAACCTTTTATACCCTTTAAACCTTTGACACCTTAAGTATATTCGTCCACTGAGACCTTAGCACCATTTAGAACACTTACACCCTTCAGAGTGATTGGACAGCTTGGACCCTTGACCATGTAGAGACCTTTTTAGATTACAAATAAATAATATCACCAATATTACAAATAAGTTTGTACAAAATAACTGTTTGTTTTATGATTGGTGTAAATCATGACAATGCAGGAACTCAAGTTCAGTCAGCTTATTATCCTCAGTTTAAACAAGGCCGTGACTCTGCGGCGACGTGTGGAGAGGCGAGCGCAGCGAGCCGAGCTAGTATGTATATATCTGTGCAGTGTCTGCCTTGTGTTGTGTTGTCTTCTCACTGAACTACTTCCTCAAATTTTTGTGAAATAGTACCAAACTTTTGGTATGCACCTATCTCTCCCGTGTGTATGTCCTAAGGGTATTTTACTTGAATTTTTTTGAAAATGAATTTTTATTTTTTGGGGGAAATAATTTTTTTCAACTTAAATCTTCAACTTCAATTGTTTATAAAATGTAATATCACGTATATTACAAATACATTTGTGCAAAATAATTGTTTGTATTATGATTGGTGTAAACCATGACAAAACCGCAACTCAGGTACAGTCATCCATCTATATGTCTACATATCTGGGCAGTGTCTGTGTTGTCACTGAACTACTCCCTCAAACTTTTCTTTCTGTGGTTGTGAAGTGTTTTGAATTACGTGGTGGTGAGGTGTTTTGCATTATGTGGTTGTGAGGTGTTTTGCATTATGTGGTGGTAAAGTGTTTTGAATGACGAGGTGGTGAGGTGTTTTGAATTATGTGGTGGTGAGGTGTTTTGAATTACAGGGTAGCGAGGTGTTTTGAACTACGTGGTGGTGAGGTGTTTTGAATTATGTGGTGGTGAGGTTTTGATTTACGTGGTAGTGAGGTGTTTCGAATGATGGGGTAGTGAGGTGTTTTGAACTACGTGGTAGTGAGATGTTTTGGATCACGTGGTGGTGAGGTGTTTTGCATTATGTGTTGATGAGGTGTTTTGAATTACCTGTTGGTGAGGTGTTTTAAATTATGTGGTGGTGAGGTGTTTTGAATTACTTGGTGGTGAGGAGTTTTGAATTTTGTGGTGATGAGGGGTTTTGAATTTTGTGATGGTGAGGTGTTTTTAATTTCCTGGTGGTGAGGTCTTTTTAATTTCCTGGTGGTGAGGTCTTTTTAATTACGCGGCGGTCAGGTGTGTTGAATTACGTGGTTGTGAGGTGTTTTGAATTTCGTGGTGGTGAGGTGTTTTTAATTTCGTGGTGGTGAGGTGTTTTTAATTACATGGTGGTGAGGTATTTTGAATAATGTGGTGGTGAGGTGTTTTGAATTTTGTGGTGGTGAGGTGTTTTTTTATTTTGTGGTGGTGAGGTGTTTTTAATTATGTGGTGGTCAGGTGTTTTTAAATTACATGGTGGTGAGATGTTTTTAATTAAGTGTTGGTGAGGTGTTTTTAATTATGTGGTGGTGAGGTGTTTTGAATTACATGGTGGTGAGGTGTTTTTAATTACGTGGTGGCGAGGTGTTTTGAATTTCGTAGTGGTGAGGTGTTTTTAATTTCTTGGTGGTGAGGTCTTTTTAATTACGCGGCAGTGAGGTGTGTTGAATTACGTGGAGATGAGGTGTTTTGAATTACGTGGCAGTGAGGTGTTTTGAATTATGTAGAGGTGAGGTATTTTGAATTTCGTGGTGGTGAGGTGTTTTCAATTTCGTGGTGGTGAGGTGTTTTTAATTATGTGGTGGTGAGGTGTTTTGAATTATGTGGTGGTGAGGTGTTTTGAATTACGTGGTGGTGAGGTGTTTTAAATTACGTGGTGGTGAGGTGTTTTGAATTACATGGTGTTGGGGTGTTTTGGATTACGTGGTGGTGAGGTGTTTTGAATTTCATGGTGGTGAGGTGTTTTGAGTTTCGTGGTGGTGAGGTGTTTTGAATAATGTGGTGGTGAGGTGTTTTGAATTTTGTGGTGGTGAGGTTTTTTCTTTTGTGGTGTTGAGGTGTTTTTAATTATGTGGTGGTGAGGTGTTTTTAAATTACATGGTGGTGAGATGTTTTTAATTACGTGTTGGTGAGGCGTTTTTAGTTATGTGGTGGTGAGGTGTTTTTAATTATGTGGTGGTGAGGTGTTTTAAATTACGTGGGGTGAGGTGTTTTTAATAACGTGGTGGTGAGGTGTTTTGAATTACGTGGTGGTGAGGTGTTTTGAATTACGTGGTGGTGAGGTGTTTTAAATTACGTGGTGGTGAGGTGTTTTGAATTACGTGGTGGTGGGGTGTTTTAAATTACGTGGTGGTGAGGTGTTTTGAATTTCATGGTGGTGAGGTGTTTTGAGTTTCATGGTGGTGAGGTGTTTTTTATTTTGTGGTGTTGAGGTGTTTTTAATTATGTGGTGGTGAGGTGTTTTGAATTTCATGGTGGTGAGGTGTTTTGAATTTCATGGTGGTGAGGTGTTTTGAGTTTCGTGGTGGTGAGGTGTTTTTTATTTTGTGGTGTTGAGGTGTTTTTAATTATGTGGTGGTGAGGTGTTTTGAATTACGTGGTGGTGAGGTGTTTTGAATTACGTGGTGGTGAGGTGTTTTGAATTACATGGTGGTGAGGTGTTTTGAATTTCATGGTGGTGAGGCGTTTTGAGTTTCGTGGTGGTGAGGTGTTTTTAATTACATGGTGGTGAGGTGTTTTGGATGACGTGGTGGTGAGGTGTTTTGAATTTCATGGTGGTGAGGTGTTTTGAATTTTGTGGTGGTGAGGTTTTTTATTTTGTGAGAGTGATGTGTTTTTAATTATGTGGTGGTGAGGTGTTTTTAAATTACATGGTGGTGAGATGTTTTTAATTACGTGTTGGTGAGGCGTTTTTAATTATGTGGTGGTGAGGTGTTTTTAATTACGTGGTGGTGAGGTGTTTTTAATTACGTGGTGGTTGAGGTGTTTTGAATTATTTGGTCATGAGGTGTTTTAAATTACGTGGGGGTGAGGTGTTTTTAATTACGTGGTGGTAAGGTGTTTTAAATTACGTGGTGGTGAGGTGTTTTGAATTACATGGTGGTGGGGTGTTTTGAATTACATGGTGGTGGGGTGTTTTGGATTACGTGGTGGTGAGGTGTTTTAAATTACGTGGTGGTGAGGTGTTTTGAATTACATGGTGGTGGGGTGTTTTTTATTTTGTGGTGTTGAGGTGTTTTTAATTATGTGGTGGTGAGGTGTTTTGAATTGCGTGGTGGTGAGGTGTTTTCATTATGTGGTGGTGAGGTGTTTTGACTTATGTGGCTGTGAGGTGTTTTGAATTACGTGGTGGTGAGGTGTTTTGAATTATGTGGTGGTGAGGTGTTTTGAATTATTTGGTCATGAGGTGTTTTAAATTACGTGGGGGTGAGGTGTTTTTATTTACGTGGTGGTGAGGTGTTTTTAATTACGTGGTGGTGAGGTGTTTTTAATTATGTGGTGGTGAGGTGTTTTTAATTTCGTGGTGGTGAGGTGTTTATAATTACGTGTTTCGTGGCTGTGAGGTGTTTTGAATTACGTGGTGAGGTGTTTTGAATTACGTGGTGGTGAGGTGTTTTGAATTACGTGGTGGTGAGGTGTTTTGAATTACATGGTGGTGAGGTGTTTTGGATTACATGGTGGTGAGGTATTTTGAATTTCATGGTGGTGAGGTGTTTTGAGTTTCGTGGTGGTGAGGTGTTTTTAATTACGTGGTGGTGAGGTGTTTTTTATTTTGTGGTGTTGAGGTGTTTCTAATTATGTGGTGTTGAGGTGTTTTTAAATTACATGGTGGTGAGGTGTTTTGAATTGCATGGTGGTGAGGTGTTTTAATTACGTGGTGGTGAGGTGTTTTGAATTACATGGTGGCAGGGTGTTTTGGATTACGTGGTGGTGAGGTGTTTTGAATTTCATGGTGGTGAGGCGTTTTGAGTTTCGTGGTGGTGAGGTGTTTTTAATTCCGTTGTGGTGAGGTGTTTTGGATTATGCGGTGGTGAGGTGTTTTGAATTTCATAGTGGTGAGGTGTTTTGAGTTTCGTGGTGGTGAGGTGTTTTTAATTACGTGGTGGTGAGGTGTTTTGAATAATGTGGTGGTGAGGTGTTTTGAATTTTGTGGTGGTGAGGTTTTTTATTTTGTGGTGTTGAGGTGTTTTTACTTATGTGGTGGTGAGGTGTTTTTAAATTACATGGTGGTGAGATGTTTTTAATTACGTGTTGGTGAGGCGTTTTTAATTATGTGGTGCTGAGCTGTTTTTAATTACGTGGTGGTGAGGTGTTTTTAATTACGTGGTGGTTGAGGTGTTTTGAATTATTTGGTCATGAGGTGTTTTAAATTACGTGGGGGTGAGGTGTTTTTAATTACGTGGTGGTGAGGTGTTTTGAATTACGTGGTGGTGACCTGTTTTGAATTATGTGGCTGTGAGGTGTTTTGAATTATGTGGTGGTGAGGTGTTTTGAATTACGTGGTGGTGAGGTGTTTTAAATTACGTGGTGGTGAGGTGTTTTGAATTTCGTAGTGGTGAGGTGTTTTTAATTTCTTGGTGGTGAGGTCTTTTTAATTACGCGGAAGTGAGGTGTGTTGAATTACGTGGAGATGAGGTGTTTTGAATTACGCGGCAGTGAGGTGTTTTGAATTACGTAGAGGTGAGGTATTTTGAATTTCGTGGTGGTGAGGTGTTTTCAATTTCGTGGTGGTGAGGTGTTTTTAATTATGTGGTGGTGAGGTGTTTTGAATTATGTGGTGGTGAGGTGTTTTGAATTACGTGGTGGTGAGGTGTTTTAAATTACGTGGTGGTGAGGTGTTTTGAATTACATGGTGGTGAGGTGTTTTAATTACGTGGTGGTGAGGTGTTTTGAATTACATGGTGGCAGGGTGTTTTGGATTACGTGGTGGTGAGGTGTTTTGAATTTCATGGTGGTGAGGCGTTTTGAATTACGTGGTAGTGACCTGTTTTGAATTATGTGGCTGTGAGGTGTTTTGAATTATGTGGTGGTGAGGTGTTTTGAATTACGTGGTGGTGAGGTGTTTTAAATTACGTGGTGGTGAGGTGTTTTGAATTACATGGTGGTGGGGTGTTTTGGATTACGTGGTGGTGAGGTGTTTTGAATTTCATGGTGGTGAGGTGTTTTGAGTTTCGTGGTGGTGAGGTGTTTTGAATTTCATGGTGGTGAGGTGTTTTGAGTTTCGTGGTGGTGAGGTGTTTTGAATAATGTGGTGGTGAGGTGTTTTGAATTTTGTGGTGGTGAGGTTTTTTCTTTTGTGGTGTTGAGGTGTTTTTAATTATGTGGTGGTGAGGTGTTTTTAAATTACATGGTGGTGAGATGTTTTTAATTACGTGTTGGTGAGGAGTTTTTAGTTATGTGGTGGTGAGGTGTTTTTAATTATGTGGTGGTGAGGTGTTTTAAATTACGTGGGGTGAGGTGTTTTGAACTACGTGGTGGTGAGGTGTTTTGAATTACGTGGTGGTGAGGTGTTTTGAATTACGTGGTGGTGAGGTGTTTTAAATTACGTGGTGGTGAGGTGTTTTGAATTACGTGGTGGTGGGGTGTTTTAAATTACGTGGTGGTGAGGTGTTTTGAATTTCATGGTGGTGAGGTGTTTTGAGTTTCATGGTGGTGAGGTGTTTTTTATTTTGTGGTGTTGAGGTGTTTTTAATTATGTGGTGGTGAGGTGTTTTGAATTTCATGGTGGTGAGGTGTTTTGAATTTCATGGTGGTGAGGTGTTTTGAGTTTCGTGGTGGTGAGGTGTTTTTTATTTTGTGGTGTTGAGGTGTTTTTAATTATGTGGTGGTGAGGTGTTTTGAATTACGTGGTGGTGAGGTGTTTTGAATTACGTGGTGGTGAGGTGTTTTGAATTACATGGTGGTGAGGTGTTTTGAATTTCATGGTGGTGAGGCGTTTTGAGTTTCGTGGTGGTGAGGTGTTTTTAATTACATGGTGGTGAGGTGTTTTGGATGACGTGGTGGTGAGGTGTTTTGAATTTCATGGTGGTGAGGTGTTTTGAATTTTGTGGTGGTGAGGTTTTTTATTTTGTGAGAGTGATGTGTTTTTAATTATGTGGTGGTGAGGTGTTTTTAAATTACATGGTGGTGAGATGTTTTTAATTACGTGTTGGTGAGGCGTTTTTAATTATGTGGTGGTGAGGTGTTTTTAATTACGTGGTGGTGAGGTGTTTTTAATTACGTGGTGGTTGAGGTGTTTTGAATTATTTGGTCATGAGGTGTTTTAAATTACGTGGGGGTGAGGTGTTTTTAATTACGTGGTGGTAAGGTGTTTTAAATTACGTGGTGGTGAGGTGTTTTGAATTACATGGTGGTGGGGTGTTTTGAATTACATGGTGGTGGGGTGTTTTGGATTACGTGGTGGTGAGGTGTTTTAAATTACGTGGTGGTGAGGTGTTTTGAATTACATGGTGGTGGGGTGTTTTTTATTTTGTGGTGTTGAGGTGTTTTTAATTATGTGGTGGTGAGGTGTTTTGAATTGCGTGGTGGTGAGGTGTTTTCATTATGTGGTGGTGAGGTGTTTTGACTTATGTGGCTGTGAGGTGTTTTGAATTACGTGGTGGTGAGGTGTTTTGAATTATGTGGTGGTGAGGTGTTTTGAATTATTTGGTCATGAGGTGTTTTAAATTACGTGGGGGTGAGGTGTTTTTATTTACGTGGTGGTGAGGTGTTTTTAATTACGTGGTGGTGAGGTGTTTTTAATTATGTGGTGGTGAGGTGTTTTTAATTTCGTGGTGGTGAGGTGTTTATAATTACGTGTTTCGTGGCTGTGAGGTGTTTTGAATTACGTGGTGAGGTGTTTTGAATTACGTGGTGGTGAGGTGTTTTGAATTACGTGGTGGTGAGGTGTTTTGAATTACATGGTGGTGAGGTGTTTTGGATTACATGGTGGTGAGGTATTTTGAATTTCATGGTGGTGAGGTGTTTTGAGTTTCGTGGTGGTGAGGTGTTTTTAATTACGTGGTGGTGAGGTGTTTTTTATTTTGTGGTGTTGAGGTGTTTCTAATTATGTGGTGTTGAGGTGTTTTTAAATTACATGGTGGTGAGGTGTTTTGAATTGCATGGTGGTGAGGTGTTTTAATTACGTGGTGGTGAGGTGTTTTGAATTACATGGTGGCAGGGTGTTTTGGATTACGTGGTGGTGAGGTGTTTTGAATTTCATGGTGGTGAGGCGTTTTGAGTTTTGTGGTGGTGAGGTGTTTTTAATTCCGTGGTGGTGAGGTGTTTTGGATTATGCGGTGGTGAGGTGTTTTGAATTTCATAGTGGTGAGGTGTTTTGAGTTTCGTGGTGGTGAGGTGTTTTTAATTACGTGGTGGTGAGGTGTTTTGAATAATGTGGTGGTGAGGTGTTTTGAATTTTGTGGTGGTGAGGTTTTTTATTTTGTGGTGTTGAGGTGTTTTTACTTATGTGGTGGTGAGGTGTTTTTAAATTACATGGTGGTGAGATGTTTTTAATTACGTGTTGGTGAGGCGTTTTTAATTATGTGGTGCTGAGCTGTTTTTAATTACGTGGTGGTGAGGTGTTTTTAATTACGTGGTGGTTGAGGTGTTTTGAATTATTTGGTCATGAGGTGTTTTAAATTACGTGGGGGTGAGGTGTTTTTAATTACGTGGTGGTGAGGTGTTTTGAATTACGTGGTGGTGACCTGTTTTGAATTATGTGGCTGTGAGGTGTTTTGAATTATGTGGTGGTGAGGTGTTTTGAATTACGTGGTGGTGAGGTGTTTTAAATTACGTGGTGGTGAGGTGTTTTGAATTTCGTAGTGGTGAGGTGTTTTTAATTTCTTGGTGGTGAGGTCTTTTTAATTACGCGGAAGTGAGGTGTGTTGAATTACGTGGAGATGAGGTGTTTTGAATTACGCGGCAGTGAGGTGTTTTGAATTACGTAGAGGTGAGGTATTTTGAATTTCGTGGTGGTGAGGTGTTTTCAATTTCGTGGTGGTGAGGTGTTTTTAATTATGTGGTGGTGAGGTGTTTTGAATTATGTGGTGGTGAGGTGTTTTGAATTACGTGGTGGTGAGGTGTTTTAAATTACGTGGTGGTGAGGTGTTTTGAATTACATGGTGGTGGGGTGTTTTGGATTACGTGGTGGTGAGGTGTTTTGAATTTCATGGTGGTGAGGTGTTTTGAGTTTCGTGGTGGTGAGGTGTTTTGAATAATGTGGTGGTGAGGTGTTTTGAATTTTGTGGTGGTGAGGTTTTTTCTTTTGTGGTGTTGGTGTTTTTAATTATGTGGTGGTGAGGTGTTTTTAAATTACATGGTGGTGAGATGTTTTTAATTACGTGTTGGTGAGGCGTTTTTAGTTATGTGGTGGTGAGGTGTTTTTAATTATGTGGTGGTGAGGTGTTTTAAATTACGTGGGGGTGAGGTGTTTTTAATAATGTGGTGAGGTTCAACAGCTGTGCTATGAAGTGACCATTGAAGGTTCAAGTGACCATCCGTGACCGTGGTGGTGAGGTGTTTTGAATTACGTGGTGGTGAGGTGTTTTGAATTACGTGGTGGTGAGGTGTTTTAAATTTCATGGTGGTGAGGTGTTTTGAATTTTGTGGTGGTGAGGTTTTTTATTTTGTGAGAGTGATGTGTTTTTAATTATGTGGTGGTGAGGTGTTTTTAAATTACATGGTGGTGAGATGTTTTTAATTACGTGTTGGTGAGGCGTTTTTAATTATGTGGTGGTGAGGTGTTTTTAATTACGTGGTGGTGAGGTGTTTTTAATTACGTGGTGGTTGAGGTGTTTTGAATTATTTGGTCATGAGGTGTTTTAAATTACGTGGGGGTGAGGTGTTTTTAATTACGTGGTGGTGAGGTGTTTTAAATTACGTGGTGGTGAGGTGTTTTGAATTACATGGTGGTGGGGTGTTTTGAATTACATGGTGGTGGGGTGTTTTGGATTACGTGGTGGTGAGGTGTTTTGAATTTCATGGTGGTGTGGTGTTTTGAGTTTCGTGGTGGTGAGGTGTTTTTTATTTTGTGGTGTTGAGGTGTTTTTAATTATGTGGTGGTGAGGTGTTTTGAATTACGTGGTGGTGAGGTTTTTTAAATTACGTGGTGGTGAGGTGTTTTGAATTACATGGTGGTGGGGTGTTTTTTATTTTGTGGTGTTGAGGTGTTTTTAATTATGTGGTGGTGAGGTGTTTTTAATTGCGTGGTGGTGAGGTGTTTTAATTACGTGGTGGTGAGGTGTTTTGACTTATGTGGCTGTGAGGTGTTTTGAATTACGTGGTGGTGAGGTGTTTTGAATTATTTGGTGGTGAGGTGTTTTGAATTATTTGGTCATGAGGTGTTTTAAATTACGTGGGGGTGAGGTGTTTTTATTTACGTGGTGGTGAGGTGTTTTTAATTACGTGGTGGTGAGGTGTTTTGAATTATGTGGTGGTGAGGTGTTTTTAATTTCGTGGTGGTGAGGTGTTTATAATTACGTGTTTCGTGGCTGTGAGGTGTTTTGAATTACGTGGTGAGGTGTTTTGAATTACGTGGTGGTGAGGTGTTTTGAATTACGTGGTGGTGAGGTGTTTTGAATATGTGGTGGTGAGGTGTTTTTAATTTCGTGGTGGTGAGGTGTTTATAATTACGTGTTTCGTGGCTGTGAGGTGTTTTGAATTACGTGGTGGTGAGGTGTTTTGAATTACATGGTGGTGAGGTGTTTTAAATTACGTGGTGGTGAGGTGTTTTGAATTACATGGTGGTGAGGTGTTTTGGATTACATGGTGGTGAGGTATTTTGAATTTCATGGTGGTGAGGTGTTTTGAGTTTCGTGGTGGTGAGGTGTTTTTAATAACGTGGTGGTGAGGTGTTTTGAATTTTGTGGTGGTGAGGTGTTTTTTATTTTGTGGTGTTGAGGTGTTTCTAATTATGTGGTGTTGAGGTGTTTTTAAATTACATGGTGGTGAGGTGTTTTGAATTGCATGGTGGTGAGGTGTTTTAATTACGTGGTGGTGAGGTGTTTTGAATTACATGGTGGCAGGGTGTTTTGGATTACGTGGTGGTGAGGTGTTTTGAATTTCATGGTGGTGAGGCGTTTTGAATTACGTGGTAGTGACCTGTTTTGAATTATGTGGCTGTGAGGTGTTTTGAATTATGTGGTGGTGAGGTGTTTTGAATTACGTGGCAGTGAGGTGTTTTGAATTACGTAGAGGTGAGGTATTTTGAATTTCGTGGTGGTGAGGTGTTTTCAATTTCGTGGTGGTGAGGTGTTTTTAATTATGTGGTGGTGAGGTGTTTTGAATTATGTGGTGGTGAGGTGTTTTGAATTACGTGGTGGTGAGGTGTTTTAAATTACGTGGTGGTGAGGTGTTTTGAATTACATGGTGGTGGGGTGTTTTGGATTACGTGGTGGTGAGGTGTTTTGAATTTCATGGTGGTGAGGTGTTTTGAGTTTCGTGGTGGTGAGGTGTTTTGAATAATGTGGTGGTGAGGTGTTTTGAATTTTGTGGTGGTGAGGTTTTTTCTTTTGTGGTGTTGGTGTTTTTAATTATGTGGTGGTGAGGTGTTTTTAAATTACATGGTGGTGAGATGTTTTTAATTACGTGTTGGTGAGGCGTTTTTAGTTATGTGGTGGTGAGGTGTTTTTAATTATGTGGTGGTGAGGTGTTTTAAATTACGTGGGGGTGAGGTGTTTTTAATAACGTGGTGGTGAGGTGTTTTGAATTACGTGGTGGTGAGGTGTTTTGAATTACGTGGTGGTGAGGTGTTTTAAATTTCATGGTGGTGAGGTGTTTTGAATTTTGTGGTGGTGAGGTTTTTTATTTTGTGAGAGTGATGTGTTTTTAATTATGTGGTGGTGAGGTGTTTTTAAATTACATGGTGGTGAGATGTTTTTAATTACGTGTTGGTGAGGCGTTTTTAATTATGTGGTGGTGAGGTGTTTTTAATTACGTGGTGGTGAGGTGTTTTTAATTACGTGGTGGTTGAGGTGTTTTGAATTATTTGGTCATGAGGTGTTTTAAATTACGTGGGGGTGAGGTGTTTTTAATTACGTGGTGGTGAGGTGTTTTAAATTACGTGGTGGTGAGGTGTTTTGAATTACATGGTGGTGGGGTGTTTTGAATTACATGGTGGTGGGGTGTTTTGGATTACGTGGTGGTGAGGTGTTTTGAATTTCATGGTGGTGTGGTGTTTTGAGTTTCGTGGTGGTGAGGTGTTTTTTATTTTGTGGTGTTGAGGTGTTTTTAATTATGTGGTGGTGAGGTGTTTTGAATTACGTGGTGGTGAGGTGTTTTAAATTACGTGGTGGTGAGGTGTTTTGAATTACATGGTGGTGGGGTGTTTTTTATTTTGTGGTGTTGAGGTGTTTTTAATTATGTGGTGGTGAGGTGTTTTTAATTGCGTGGTGGTGAGGTGTTTTAATTACGTGGTGGTGAGGTGTTTTGACTTATGTGGCTGTGAGGTGTTTTGAATTACGTGGTGGTGAGGTGTTTTGAATTATGTGGTGGTGAGGTGTTTTGAATTATTTGGTCATGAGGTGTTTTAAATTACGTGGGGGTGAGGTGTTTTTATTTACGTGGTGGTGAGGTGTTTTTAATTACGTGGTGGTGAGGTGTTTTGAATTATGTGGTGGTGAGGTTTTTAATTTCGTGGTGGTGAGGTGTTTATAATTACGTGTTTCGTGGCTGTGAGGTGTTTTGAATTACGTGGTGAGGTGTTTTGAATTACGTGGTGGTGAGGTGTTTTGAATTACGTGGTGGTGAGGTGTTTTGAATACGTGGTGGTGAGGTGTTTTTAATTTCGTGGTGGTGAGGTGTTTATAATTACGTGTTTCGTGGCTGTGAGGTGTTTTGAATTACGTGGTGGTGCGGTGTTTTGAATTACATGGTGGTGAGGTGTTTTAAATTACGTGGTGGTGAGGTGTTTTGAATTACATGGTGGTGAGGTGTTTTGGATTACATGGTGGTGAGGTGTTTTGAATTTCGTAGTGGTGAGGTGTTTTTAATTTCTTGGTGGTGAGGTCTTTTTAATTACGCGGAAGTGAGGTGTGTTGAATTACGTGGAGATGAGGTGTTTTGAATTACGCGGCAGTGAGGTGTTTTGAATTACGTAGAGGTGAGGTATTTTGAATTTCGTGGTGGTGAGGTGTTTTCAATTTCGTGGTGGTGAGGTGTTTTTAATTATGTGGTGGTGAGGTGTTTTGAATTATGTGGTGGTGAGGTGTTTTGAATTACGTGGTGGTGAGGTGTTTTAAATTACGTGGTGGTGAGGTGTTTTGAATTACATGGTGGTGAGGTGTTTTAATTATGTGGTGGTGAGGTGTTTTGAATTACATGGTGGCAGGGTGTTTTGGATTACGTGGTGGTGAGGTGTTTTGAATTTCATGGTGGTGAGGCGTTTTGAATTACGTGGTAGTGACCTGTTTTGAATTATGTGGCTGTGAGGTGTTTTGAATTATGTGGTGGTGAGGTGTTTTGAATTACGTGGTGGTGAGGTGTTTTAAATTACGTGGTGGTGAGGTGTTTTGAATTACATGGTGGTGGGGTGTTTTGGATTACGTGGTGGTGAGGTGTTTTGAATTTCATGGTGGTGAGGTGTTTTGAGTTTCGTGGTGGTGAGGTGTTTTGAATTTCATGGTGGTGAGGTGTTTTGAGTTTCGTGGTGGTGAGGTGTTTTGAATAATGTGGTGGTGAGGTGTTTTGAATTTTGTGGTGGTGAGGTTTTTTCTTTTGTGGTGTTGAGGTGTTTTTAATTATGTGGTGGTGAGGTGTTTTTAAATTACATGGTGGTGAGATGTTTTTAATTACGTGTTGGTGAGGAGTTTTTAGTTATGTGGTGGTGAGGTGTTTTTAATTATGTGGTGGTGAGGTGTTTTAAATTACGTGGGGTGAGGTGTTTTGAACTACGTGGTGGTGAGGTGTTTTGAATTACGTGGTGGTGAGGTGTTTTGAATTACGTGGTGGTGAGGTGTTTTAAATTACGTGGTGGTGAGGTGTTTTGAATTACGTGGTGGTGGGGTGTTTTAAATTACGTGGTGGTGAGGTGTTTTGAATTTCATGGTGGTGAGGTGTTTTGAGTTTCATGGTGGTGAGGTGTTTTTTATTTTGTGGTGTTGAGGTGTTTTTAATTATGTGGTGGTGAGGTGTTTTGAATTTCATGGTGGTGAGGTGTTTTGAATTTCATGGTGGTGAGGTGTTTTGAGTTTCGTGGTGGTGAGGTGTTTTTTATTTTGTGGTGTTGAGGTGTTTTTAATTATGTGGTGGTGAGGTGTTTTGAATTACGTGGTGGTGAGGTGTTTTGAATTACGTGGTGGTGAGGTGTTTTGAATTACATGGTGGTGAGGTGTTTTGAATTTCATGGTGGTGAGGCGTTTTGAGTTTCGTGGTGGTGAGGTGTTTTTAATTACATGGTGGTGAGGTGTTTTGGATGACGTGGTGGTGAGGTGTTTTGAATTTCATGGTGGTGAGGTGTTTTGAATTTTGTGGTGGTGAGGTTTTTTATTTTGTGAGAGTGATGTGTTTTTAATTATGTGGTGGTGAGGTGTTTTTAAATTACATGGTGGTGAGATGTTTTTAATTACGTGTTGGTGAGGCGTTTTTAATTATGTGGTGGTGAGGTGTTTTTAATTACGTGGTGGTGAGGTGTTTTTAATTACGTGGTGGTTGAGGTGTTTTGAATTATTTGGTCATGAGGTGTTTTAAATTACGTGGGGGTGAGGTGTTTTTAATTACGTGGTGGTAAGGTGTTTTAAATTACGTGGTGGTGAGGTGTTTTGAATTACATGGTGGTGGGGTGTTTTGAATTACATGGTGGTGGGGTGTTTTGGATTACGTGGTGGTGAGGTGTTTTAAATTACGTGGTGGTGAGGTGTTTTGAATTACATGGTGGTGGGGTGTTTTTTATTTTGTGGTGTTGAGGTGTTTTTAATTATGTGGTGGTGAGGTGTTTTGAATTGCGTGGTGGTGAGGTGTTTTCATTATGTGGTGGTGAGGTGTTTTGACTTATGTGGCTGTGAGGTGTTTTGAATTACGTGGTGGTGAGGTGTTTTGAATTATGTGGTGGTGAGGTGTTTTGAATTATTTGGTCATGAGGTGTTTTAAATTACGTGGGGGTGAGGTGTTTTTATTTACGTGGTGGTGAGGTGTTTTTAATTACGTGGTGGTGAGGTGTTTTTAATTATGTGGTGGTGAGGTGTTTTTAATTTCGTGGTGGTGAGGTGTTTATAATTACGTGTTTCGTGGCTGTGAGGTGTTTTGAATTACGTGGTGAGGTGTTTTGAATTACGTGGTGGTGAGGTGTTTTGAATTACGTGGTGGTGAGGTGTTTTGAATTACATGGTGGTGAGGTGTTTTGGATTACATGGTGGTGAGGTATTTTGAATTTCATGGTGGTGAGGTGTTTTGAGTTTCGTGGTGGTGAGGTGTTTTTAATTACGTGGTGGTGAGGTGTTTTTTATTTTGTGGTGTTGAGGTGTTTCTAATTATGTGGTGTTGAGGTGTTTTTAAATTACATGGTGGTGAGGTGTTTTGAATTGCATGGTGGTGAGGTGTTTTAATTACGTGGTGGTGAGGTGTTTTGAATTACATGGTGGCAGGGTGTTTTGGATTACGTGGTGGTGAGGTGTTTTGAATTTCATGGTGGTGAGGCGTTTTGAGTTTCGTGGTGGTGAGGTGTTTTTAATTCCGTGGTGGTGAGGTGTTTTGGATTATGCGGTGGTGAGGTGTTTTGAATTTCATAGTGGTGAGGTGTTTTGAGTTTCGTGGTGGTGAGGTGTTTTTAATTACGTGGTGGTGAGGTGTTTTGAATAATGTGGTGGTGAGGTGTTTTGAATTTTGTGGTGGTGAGGTTTTTTATTTTGTGGTGTTGAGGTGTTTTTACTTATGTGGTGGTGAGGTGTTTTTAAATTACATGGTGGTGAGATGTTTTTAATTACGTGTTGGTGAGGCGTTTTTAATTATGTGGTGCTGAGCTGTTTTTAATTACGTGGTGGTGAGGTGTTTTTAATTACGTGGTGGTTGAGGTGTTTTGAATTATTTGGTCATGAGGTGTTTTAAATTACGTGGGGGTGAGGTGTTTTTAATTACGTGGTGGTGAGGTGTTTTGAATTACGTGGTGGTGACCTGTTTTGAATTATGTGGCTGTGAGGTGTTTTGAATTATGTGGTGGTGAGGTGTTTTGAATTACGTGGTGGTGAGGTGTTTTAAATTACGTGGTGGTGAGGTGTTTTGAATTTCGTAGTGGTGAGGTGTTTTTAATTTCTTGGTGGTGAGGTCTTTTTAATTACGCGGAAGTGAGGTGTGTTGAATTACGTGGAGATGAGGTGTTTTGAATTACGCGGCAGTGAGGTGTTTTGAATTACGTAGAGGTGAGGTATTTTGAATTTCGTGGTGGTGAGGTGTTTTCAATTTCGTGGTGGTGAGGTGTTTTTAATTATGTGGTGGTGAGGTGTTTTGAATTATGTGGTGGTGAGGTGTTTTGAATTACGTGGTGGTGAGGTGTTTTAAATTACGTGGTGGTGAGGTGTTTTGAATTACATGGTGGTGGGGTGTTTTGGATTACGTGGTGGTGAGGTGTTTTGAATTTCATGGTGGTGAGGTGTTTTGAGTTTCGTGGTGGTGAGGTGTTTTGAATAATGTGGTGGTGAGGTGTTTTGAATTTTGTGGTGGTGAGGTTTTTTCTTTTGTGGTGTTGGTGTTTTTAATTATGTGGTGGTGAGGTGTTTTTAAATTACATGGTGGTGAGATGTTTTTAATTACGTGTTGGTGAGGCGTTTTTAGTTATGTGGTGGTGAGGTGTTTTTAATTATGTGGTGGTGAGGTGTTTTAAATTACGTGGGGGTGAGGTGTTTTTAATAATGTGGTGAGGTTCAACAGCTGTGCTATGAAGTGACCATTGAAGGTTCAAGTGACCATCCGTGACCGTGGTGGTGAGGTGTTTTGAATTACGTGGTGGTGAGGTGTTTTGAATTACGTGGTGGTGAGGTGTTTTAAATTTCATGGTGGTGAGGTGTTTTGAATTTTGTGGTGGTGAGGTTTTTTATTTTGTGAGAGTGATGTGTTTTTAATTATGTGGTGGTGAGGTGTTTTTAAATTACATGGTGGTGAGATGTTTTTAATTACGTGTTGGTGAGGCGTTTTTAATTATGTGGTGGTGAGGTGTTTTTAATTACGTGGTGGTGAGGTGTTTTTAATTACGTGGTGGTTGAGGTGTTTTGAATTATTTGGTCATGAGGTGTTTTAAATTACGTGGGGGTGAGGTGTTTTTAATTACGTGGTGGTGAGGTGTTTTAAATTACGTGGTGGTGAGGTGTTTTGAATTACATGGTGGTGGGGTGTTTTGAATTACATGGTGGTGGGGTGTTTTGGATTACGTGGTGGTGAGGTGTTTTGAATTTCATGGTGGTGTGGTGTTTTGAGTTTCGTGGTGGTGAGGTGTTTTTTATTTTGTGGTGTTGAGGTGTTTTTAATTATGTGGTGGTGAGGTGTTTTGAATTACGTGGTGGTGAGGTTTTTTAAATTACGTGGTGGTGAGGTGTTTTGAATTACATGGTGGTGGGGTGTTTTTTATTTTGTGGTGTTGAGGTGTTTTTAATTATGTGGTGGTGAGGTGTTTTTAATTGCGTGGTGGTGAGGTGTTTTAATTACGTGGTGGTGAGGTGTTTTGACTTATGTGGCTGTGAGGTGTTTTGAATTACGTGGTGGTGAGGTGTTTTGAATTATTTGGTGGTGAGGTGTTTTGAATTATTTGGTCATGAGGTGTTTTAAATTACGTGGGGGTGAGGTGTTTTTATTTACGTGGTGGTGAGGTGTTTTTAATTACGTGGTGGTGAGGTGTTTTGAATTATGTGGTGGTGAGGTGTTTTTAATTTCGTGGTGGTGAGGTGTTTATAATTACGTGTTTCGTGGCTGTGAGGTGTTTTGAATTACGTGGTGAGGTGTTTTGAATTACGTGGTGGTGAGGTGTTTTGAATTACGTGGTGGTGAGGTGTTTTGAATATGTGGTGGTGAGGTGTTTTTAATTTCGTGGTGGTGAGGTGTTTATAATTACGTGTTTCGTGGCTGTGAGGTGTTTTGAATTACGTGGTGGTGAGGTGTTTTGAATTACATGGTGGTGAGGTGTTTTAAATTACGTGGTGGTGAGGTGTTTTGAATTACATGGTGGTGAGGTGTTTTGGATTACATGGTGGTGAGGTATTTTGAATTTCATGGTGGTGAGGTGTTTTGAGTTTCGTGGTGGTGAGGTGTTTTTAATAACGTGGTGGTGAGGTGTTTTGAATTTTGTGGTGGTGAGGTGTTTTTTATTTTGTGGTGTTGAGGTGTTTCTAATTATGTGGTGTTGAGGTGTTTTTAAATTACATGGTGGTGAGGTGTTTTGAATTGCATGGTGGTGAGGTGTTTTAATTACGTGGTGGTGAGGTGTTTTGAATTACATGGTGGCAGGGTGTTTTGGATTACGTGGTGGTGAGGTGTTTTGAATTTCATGGTGGTGAGGCGTTTTGAATTACGTGGTAGTGACCTGTTTTGAATTATGTGGCTGTGAGGTGTTTTGAATTATGTGGTGGTGAGGTGTTTTGAATTACGTGGCAGTGAGGTGTTTTGAATTACGTAGAGGTGAGGTATTTTGAATTTCGTGGTGGTGAGGTGTTTTCAATTTCGTGGTGGTGAGGTGTTTTTAATTATGTGGTGGTGAGGTGTTTTGAATTATGTGGTGGTGAGGTGTTTTGAATTACGTGGTGGTGAGGTGTTTTAAATTACGTGGTGGTGAGGTGTTTTGAATTACATGGTGGTGGGGTGTTTTGGATTACGTGGTGGTGAGGTGTTTTGAATTTCATGGTGGTGAGGTGTTTTGAGTTTCGTGGTGGTGAGGTGTTTTGAATAATGTGGTGGTGAGGTGTTTTGAATTTTGTGGTGGTGAGGTTTTTTCTTTTGTGGTGTTGGTGTTTTTAATTATGTGGTGGTGAGGTGTTTTTAAATTACATGGTGGTGAGATGTTTTTAATTACGTGTTGGTGAGGCGTTTTTAGTTATGTGGTGGTGAGGTGTTTTTAATTATGTGGTGGTGAGGTGTTTTAAATTACGTGGGGGTGAGGTGTTTTTAATAACGTGGTGGTGAGGTGTTTTGAATTACGTGGTGGTGAGGTGTTTTGAATTACGTGGTGGTGAGGTGTTTTAAATTTCATGGTGGTGAGGTGTTTTGAATTTTGTGGTGGTGAGGTTTTTTATTTTGTGAGAGTGATGTGTTTTTAATTATGTGGTGGTGAGGTGTTTTTAAATTACATGGTGGTGAGATGTTTTTAATTACGTGTTGGTGAGGCGTTTTTAATTATGTGGTGGTGAGGTGTTTTTAATTACGTGGTGGTGAGGTGTTTTTAATTACGTGGTGGTTGAGGTGTTTTGAATTATTTGGTCATGAGGTGTTTTAAATTACGTGGGGGTGAGGTGTTTTTAATTACGTGGTGGTGAGGTGTTTTAAATTACGTGGTGGTGAGGTGTTTTGAATTACATGGTGGTGGGGTGTTTTGAATTACATGGTGGTGGGGTGTTTTGGATTACGTGGTGGTGAGGTGTTTTGAATTTCATGGTGGTGTGGTGTTTTGAGTTTCGTGGTGGTGAGGTGTTTTTTATTTTGTGGTGTTGAGGTGTTTTTAATTATGTGGTGGTGAGGTGTTTTGAATTACGTGGTGGTGAGGTGTTTTAAATTACGTGGTGGTGAGGTGTTTTGAATTACATGGTGGTGGGGTGTTTTTTATTTTGTGGTGTTGAGGTGTTTTTAATTATGTGGTGGTGAGGTGTTTTTAATTGCGTGGTGGTGAGGTGTTTTAATTACGTGGTGGTGAGGTGTTTTGACTTATGTGGCTGTGAGGTGTTTTGAATTACGTGGTGGTGAGGTGTTTTGAATTATGTGGTGGTGAGGTGTTTTGAATTATTTGGTCATGAGGTGTTTTAAATTACGTGGGGGTGAGGTGTTTTTATTTACGTGGTGGTGAGGTGTTTTTAATTACGTGGTGGTGAGGTGTTTTGAATTATGTGGTGGTGAGGTTTTTAATTTCGTGGTGGTGAGGTGTTTATAATTACGTGTTTCGTGGCTGTGAGGTGTTTTGAATTACGTGGTGAGGTGTTTTGAATTACGTGGTGGTGAGGTGTTTTGAATTACGTGGTGGTGAGGTGTTTTGAATACGTGGTGGTGAGGTGTTTTTAATTTCGTGGTGGTGAGGTGTTTATAATTACGTGTTTCGTGGCTGTGAGGTGTTTTGAATTACGTGGTGGTGCGGTGTTTTGAATTACATGGTGGTGAGGTGTTTTAAATTACGTGGTGGTGAGGTGTTTTGAATTACATGGTGGTGAGGTGTTTTGGATTACATGGTGGTGAGGTATTTTGAATTTCATGGTGGTGAGGTGTTTTGAGTTTCGTGGTGGTGAGGTGTTTTTAATTACGTGGTGGTGAGGTGTTTTGAATTTTGTGGTGGTGAGGTGTTTTTTATTTTGTGGTGTTGAGGTGTTTCTAATTATGTGGTGTTGAGGTGTTTTTAAATTACATGGTGGTGAGGTGTTTTGAATTGCATGGTGGTGAGGTGTTTTAATTACGTGGTGGTGAGGTGTTTTGAATTACATGGTGGCAGGGTGTTTTGGATTACGTGGTGGTGAGGTGTTTTGAATTTCATGGTGGTGAGGCGTTTTGAATTACGTGGTAGTGACCTGTTTTGAATTATGTGGCTGTGAGGTGTTTTGAATTATGTGGTGGTGAGGTGTTTTGAATTACGTGGTGGTGAGGTGTTTTAAATTACGTGGTGGTGAGGTGTTTTGAATTACATGGTGGTGGGGTGTTTTGGATTACGTGGTGGTGAGGTGTTTTGAATTTCATGGTGGTGAGGTGTTTTGAGTTTCGTGGTGGTGAGGTGTTTTTTATTTTGTGGTGTTGAGGTGTTTTTAATTATGTGGTGGTGAGGTGTTTTGAATTACGTGGTGGTGAGGTGTTTTAAATTATGTGGTGGTGAGGTGTTTTGAATTACATGGTGGTGGGGTGTTTTTTATTTTGTGGTGTTGAGGTGTTTTTAATTATGTGGTGGAGAGGTGTTTTTAATTGCGTGGTGGTGAGGTGTTTTACATTATGTGGTGGTAAAGTGTTTTGAATGATGAGGTGGTGAGGTGTTTTGAATTACAGGGTAGCGAGGTGTTTTGAACTACGTGGTGGTGAGGTGTTTTGAATTATGTGGTGGTGAGGTGTTTTGATTTACGTGGTAGTGAGGTGTTTCGAATGATGGGGTAGTGAGGTGTTTTGAACTACGTGGTAGTGAGATGTTTTGGATCATGTGGTGGTGAGGTGTTTTGCATTATCTGTTGATGAGGTGTTTTGAATTACCTGTTGATGAGGTGTTTTAAATTATGTGGTGGTGAGGTGTTTTGAATTACTTGGTGGTGAGGAGTTTTGAATTTTGTGGTGGTGAGGTGTTTTTAATTTCCTGCTGGTGAGGTCTTTTTAATTTCCTGGTGGTGAGGTCTTTTTAATTTCCTGGTGGTGAGGTCTTTTTAATTACACGGCAGTCAGGTGTGTTGAATTACGTGGTTGTGAGGTGTTTTGAATTTCGTGGTGGTGAGGTGTTTTTAATTTCGTGGTGGTGAGGTGTTTTTAATTACATGGTGGTGAGGTATTTTGAATAATGTGGTGGTGAGGTGTTTTGAATTTGTGGTGGTGAGGTGTTTTTTATTTTGTGGTGGTGAGGTGTTTTTAATTATGTGGTGGTGAGGTGTTTTTAAATTACATGGTGGTGAGATGTTTTTAATTACGTGTTGGTGAGGTGTTTTTAATTATGTGGTGGTGAGGTGTTTTGAATTACATGGTGGTGAGGTGTTTTTAATTACGTGGTGGCAAGGTGTTTTGAATTTCGTAGTGGTGAGGTGTTTTTAATTTCTTGGTGGTGAGGTCTTTTTAATTACGCGGCAGTGAGGTGTGTTGAATTACGTGGAGATGAGGTGTTTTGAATTACGTAGAGGTGAGGTATTTTGAATTTCGTGGTGGTGAGGTGTTTTCAATTTCGTGGTGGTCAGGTGTTTTTAATTATGTGGTGGTGAGGTGTTTTGAATTATGTGGTGGTGAGGTGTTTTGAATTACGTGGTGGTGAGGTGTTTTAAATTACGTGGTGGTGAGGTGTTTTGAATTACATGGTGGTGGGGTGTTTTGGATTACGTGGTGGTGAGGTGTTTTGAATTTCATGGTGGTGAGGTGTTTTGAGTTTCGTGGTGGTGAGGTGTTTTGAATAATGTGGTGGTGAGGTGTTTTGAATTTTGTGGTGGTGAGGTTTTTTCTTTTGTGGTGTTGAGGTGTTTTTAATTATGTGGTGGTGAGGTGTTTTTAAATTACATGGTGGTGAGATGTTTTTAATTACGTGTTGGTGAGGCGTTTTTAGTTATGTGGTGGTGAGGTGTTTTTAATTATGTGGTGGTGAGGTGTTTTGAATTACGTGGTGGTTGAGGTGTTTTTAATTATTTGGTCATGAGGTGTTTTAAATTACGTGGGGGTGAGGTGTTTTTTAATAACGTGGTGGTGAGGTGTTTTGAATTACGTGGTGGTGAGGTGTTTTGAATTACGTGGTGGTGAGGTGTTTTGAATTACGTGGTGGTGAGGTGTTTTAAATTATGTGGTGGTGAGGTGTTTTGAATTACATGGTGGTGGGGTGTTTTAAATTACGTGGTGGTGAGGTGTTTTGAATTTCATGGTGGTGAGGTGTTTTGAGTTTCGTGGTGGTGAGGTGTTTTTTATTTTGTGGTGTTGAGGTGTTTTTAATTATGTGGTGGTGAGGTGTTTTGAATTTCATGGTGGTGAGGTGTTTTGAATTTCATGGTGGTAAGGTGTTTTGAGTTTCGTGGTGGTGAGGTGTTTTTTATTTTGTGGTGTTGAGGTGTTTTTAATTATGTGGTGGTGAGGTGTTTTGAATTACGTGGTGGTGAGGTGTTTTGAATTACATGGTGGTGAGGTGTTTTGAATTTCATGGTGGTGAGGCGTTTTGAGTTTCGTGGTGGTGAGGTGTTTTTAATTACATGGTGGTGAGGTGTTTTGGATGACGTGGTGGTGAGGTGTTTTGAATTTCATGGTGGTGAGGTGTTTTGAATTTTGTGATGGTGAGGTTTTTTATTTTGTGAGAGTGATGTGTTTTTAATTATGTGGTGGTGAGGTGTTTTTAAATTACATGGTGGTGAGATGTTTTTAATTACGTGTTGGTGAGGCGTTTTTAATTATGTGGTGGTGAGGTGTTTTTAATTACATGGTGGTGAGGTGTTTTTAATTACATGGTGGTTGAGGTGTTTTGAATTATTTGGTCATGAGGTGTTTTAAATTACGTGGGGGTGAGGTGTTTTTAATTACGTGGTGGTGAGGTGTTTTAAATTACGTGGTGGTGAGGTGTTTTGAATTACATGGTGGTGGGGTGTTTTGAATTACATGGTGGTGGGGTGTTTTGAGTTTCGTGGTGGTGAGGTGTTTTTTATTTTGTGGTGTTGATGTGTTTTTAATTATGTGGTGGTGAGGTGTTTTGAATTACGTGGTGGTGAGGTGTTTTGAATAACATGGTGGTGGGGTGTTTTTTATTTTGTGGTGTTGAGGTGTTTTTAATTATGTGGTGGTGAGGTGTTTTTAATTGCGTGGTGGTGACGTGTTTTAATTACGTGGTGGTGAGGTGTTTTGACTGATGTGGCTGTGAGGTGTTTTGAATTACGTGGTGGTGAGGTGTTTTGAATTATGTGGTGGTGAGGTGTTTTGAATTATTTGGTCATGAGGTGTTTTAAATTACGTGGGGGTGAGGTGTTTTTAATTACGTGGTGGTGAGGTGTTTTGAATTATGTGGTGGTGAGGTTTTTTTAATTTCGTGGTGGTGAGGTGTTTATAATTATGTGTTTCGTGGCTGTGAGGTGTTTTGAATTACGTGGTGAGGTGTTTTGAATTACGTGGTGGTGAGGTGTTTTGAATTACGTGGTGGTGAGGTGTTTTGAATACGTGGTGGTGAGGTGTTTTTAATTTTGTGGTGGTGAGGTGTTTATAATTACGTGTTTCGTGGCTGTGAGGTGTTTTGAATTACGTGGTGGTGAGGTGTTTTGAATTACATGGTGGTGAGGTGTTTTAAATTACGTGGTGGTGAGGTGTTTTGAATTACATGGTGGTGAGGTGTTTTGGATTACATGGTGGTGAGGTATTTTGAATTTCATGGTGGTGAGGTGTTTTGAGTTTCGTGGTGGTGAGGTGTTTTGAATTTTGTGGTGGTGAGGTGTTTTTTATTTTGTGGTGTTGAGGTGTTTCTAATTATGTGGTGTTGAGGTGTTTTTAAATTACATGGTGGTGAGGTGTTTTGAATTGCATGGTGGTGAGGTGTTTTAATTACGTGGTGGTGAGGTGTTTTGAATTACATGGTGGCAGGATGTTTTGGATTACGTGGTGGTGAGGTGTTTTGAATTTCATGGTGGTGAGGCGTTTTGAGTTTCGTGGTGGTGAGGTGTTTTTAATTCCGTGGTGGTGAGGTGTTTTGGATTATGCGGTGGTGAGGTGTTTTGAATTTCATAGTGGTGAGGTGTTTTGAGTTTCGTGGTGGTGAGGTGTTTTTAATTACGTGGTGGTGAGGTGTTTTGAATAATGTGGTGGTGAGGTGTTTTGAATTTTGTGGTGGTGAGGTTTTTTCTTTTGTGGTGTTGAGGTGTTTTTACTTATGTGGTGGTGAGGTGTTTTTAAATTACATGGTGGTGAGATGTTTTTAATTACGTGTTGGTGAGGCGTTTTTAATTATGTGGTGGTGAGGTGTTTTTAATTACGTGGTGGTGAGGTGTTTTTAATTACGTGGTGGTTGAGGTGTTTTGAATTATTTGGTCATGAGGTGTTTTAAATTACGTGGGGTGAGGTGTTTTTAATTACGTGGTGGTGAGGTGTTTTGAATTACGTGGTGGTGACCTGCTTTGAATTATGTGGCTGTGAGGTGTTTTGAATTATGTGGTGGTGAGGTGTTTTGAATTACGTGGTGGTGAGGTGTTTTAAATTACGTGGTGGTGAGGTGTTTTGAATTACATGGTGGTGGGGTGTTTTGGATTACGTGGTGGTGAGGTGTTTTGAATTTCATGGTGGTGAGGTGTTTTGAGTTTCGTGGTGGTGAGGTGTTTTTTATTTTGTGGTGTTGAGGTGTTTTTAATTATGTGGTGGTGAGGTGTTTTGAATTACGTGGTGGTGAGGTGTTTTAAATTATGTGGTGGTGAGGTGTTTTGAATTACATGGTGGTGGGGTGTTTTTTATTTTGTGGTGTTGAGGTGTTTTGAATTATGTGGCTGTGAGGTGTTTTGAATTATGTGGTGGTGAGGTGTTTTGAATTATTTGGTCATGAGGTGTTTTAAATTACGTGGGGGTGAGGCGTTTTTAATTACGTGGTGGTGAGGTGTTTTGAATTATGTGGCTGTGAGGTGTTTTGAATTACGTGGTGGTGAGGTGTTTTGAATTATGTGGTGGTGAGGTGTTTTTAATTTCGTGGTGGTGAGGTGTTTATAATTACATGTTTCGTGGCTGTGAGGTGTTTTGAATTACGTGGTGAGGTGTTTTGAATTACGTGGTGGTGAGGTGTTTTGAATTACGTGGTGGTGAGGTGTTTTGAATACGTGGTGGTGAGGTGTTTTTAATTTCGTGGTGGTGAGGTGTTTATAATTACGTGTTTCGTGGCTGTGAGGTGTTTTGAATTACGTGGTGGTGAGGTGTTTTGAATTACATGGTGGTGAGGTGTTTTGGATTACATGGTGGTGAGGTGTTTTGGATTACATGGTGGTGAGGTATTTTGAATTTCATGGTGGTGAGGTGTTTTGAGTTTCGTGGTGGTGGGGTCTTTTTAATTACGTGGTGGTGAGGTGTTTTGAATAATGTGGTGGTGAGGTGTTTTGAATTTTGTGGTGGTGAGGTGTTTTTTTATTTTGTGGTGTTGAGGTGTTTTTAATTATGTGGTGGTGAGGTGTTTTTAAATTACATCGTGGTGATATGTTTTTAATTACATGTTAGAGAGGCGTTTTTAATTATGTGGTGGTGAGGTGTTTTTAATTACGTGGTGGTGAGGTGTTTTTAATTACGTGGTGGTTGAGGTGTTTTGAATTATGTGGTCATGGGGTGTTTTGGATTACATGGTGGTGAGGTGTTTTGAATTTCATGGTGGTGAGGTGTTTTGAGTTTCGTGGTGGTGAGGTGTTTTTAATTACGTGGTCGCGAGGTGTTTTGATTTATGTGGTGGTGAGGTGTTTTGAATCACGTGGTGGTGAGGTGTTTTGAATTATGTGTTGATGAGGTGTTTTGAATTACGTGTTGATGAGGTGTTTTGAATTACGTGTTGGTGAGGTGTTTTGATTTACGTGATGGTGAGGTGTAATTGTCCCAAACTTCCAGTCTGCACCTCCCCCTCCTGTATGTATGTGTTGAGGTTTCTTTTTTTTCCCCTTTTTCCTCGAGATCTCGCGAGATCTTGGAGACGGCGGCAGGGATTTTCGAAGCTCCACACGGTCTCCACGTTTTTCGAAGTTAAGTCTGTTCACAATTGTATTTTGTCGAAACTGTATTTATCTTTCGGTGTGTGAAGTTATTGTGTGCAACTTTGGTTGTTTCTCGGTGTTTATCTTTCATAAATTGATGTCTGTTTGCCGTGTCGCGAGCAAGGCCTTTGCCGCGTCGCGAACGATTTGAAATCGAAGTTAAGTGATTGTTCCCATTTGTATTTTCGTTAAAACTGTATTTATTTATGGTGTTGTACGTATATTGTGTCCCGACGAAGATTTTTCGGTGCAAATCTTTCATACCTGTATTGAAAATCGTGTTAATTCGTGTCGTGTCTTGAGGCCTTGTACAGTGTGCACTGTACAACCTTGAGGCTTTGTTTTTCTCAGCGGTCCGTCGTTTTGTGATCCAATAACTTTCGTTCTCTGTATTCCCAGCCTTTTCACCCATAGCCTACTTCCTTGTGTAAATCTCAACTCAAAAAAAAAAAAAAAAAAAAAAAAAAAAAAACATTTCCTTCTCTGTTCTCATTCGTTTATTCATTCTTATTCGTTCGTTCGTTCTTCGACCACGTGTTTCTCCCCCATTTCCCCAGATAGTTTTCACTCATTAACCTTCAATGTTTACACTTTCCCCTCAAGTTATGTATTCCGTCATATTTTATAACACCTTTTTCTTCTTCTTCTTTAAAAGGCTGCTTTCGACTTGCTCACCAAATCAATTCATCCCAAAAAAAATATCCATCTCCTATAGTGCCTTTTTTCTACATTCCCTAAACTCTCCTGCACTCCATCCTCCATCCAGCGTCCTTAAACGTATTTTTAACTCGAAGGTCACAAGAAACTCATTTTGCAATAAATGTTCGTTTCCCATAAATCGTACACTTTCAAAAATCCAATCTCACCCCTCCCCTCCAAATCTTCCCCATAACCCCTCCCCTCCAAATCTTCCCCATCACCCATCCCTTTCAAATCTCCCCCCTTGCCCCCTCCCTCCTAAACTACCCCCTCACCCCTCCCCGCCAAGACGCCCCCTCGCCCCTCCCCTCCTAGACTCCTGCCTCACCCCTCCCCTCCAAATCTCCCCCATATCCCATCCCTTTCAAATCCCTCCCCTTGTCCCTTCCCTCCCAAACTCCCCCCTCACCCCTCCCCTTCAAATCTCCCCACCCTCATTGCTTCTCAATTTCCCCCCTCTCACTCCCCCTCCTCAAAGCGTCCTCCCCGCTTCTTCCCCCTTCAAACTCTCACCTCCATCTCCCCCAACCTTCTGCCTCGCTCTTCCCCCTCCTCAAATAACACCTCATTGTGGCTCACCCAATCACCATCAAACCTTTTGTCCGCCCCATCCTTCCCTTTCTCCGAGCTATTCTGAAATCTCTGACACACCTTCAACAGCTCTCCCTACCTCTTCCACCTCTTCCACATCTTACCCTACCCCTCCTCCCCCCTGTTCTGTATCTGATGCTCCCCCTTCCTCTTCATTAACGGTATGGACCTCAAACATCCGGGGCCTTCGTTCAAACTTAAATGATCTCTCCATACAGGTTGCTTCTGTCAAACCAGACGTGATCTGCTTAACAGAAACTTTCCTCCTTTATGATGTCTCTGATTCCATAGTATCTCTCCCGGGCTACTCCCTCCTCCGGTATGATAGACCTGAGCCTCGTCCTGGAGGCGGGGTTGCTATCTTTATCAAAAACTCTCTTCCTCACTCGCCCTGCACTGCACTCTCTCCACCTCACCCCCAGGAATACCTCTGGCTACGGCTTCCCCTTCGCTCCCACCTCTTGTTCATATGTGTGTTGTACCGTCCACCAAACAGTGATGACTCCATCTACATCTCGCTGTCTGATGATATGGACCAACTTCTATCTACTCATCCCAACTCTCTCTTCCTCATATGTGGTGATTTCAACTGTCATCATGCCAGTTGGCTGGGTGTGGGTACCTCTCTCACCAGCCATGGCTCCTCAGCAAAGGACTTCTGCGACTCACTGGGACTGACACAATCTGTCAATTTCCCGACCCGGATCTCAGTCAACGGAACATCTTCTCTTCTGGACTTGGTTATGACTAACTTCCCTGAAAATGTCTGCTGCTCTTCTTCTGCTCCGATCGGATCATCTGATCATGTCCTTGTTAAAGTGGACATCTCTCTGACCATCCTCAGGGAGCCTGCTCAGCGTCGACGAGTCTGGCATTTCACTCAGGCCAACTGGCACGGTCTTCAAGCAGCCATCAATCATCTGGACTGGTCTCCCATCTCTACCACCTCTGACATCAACTCATCCTGGGAATTCTTCCAAAGTAAATTGCTCTCTCTCATGCACAGATTTATCCCATCTCGTCTTCAGTTGTCATACCCTTCCTCCCGTCCATGGTACACGGAATCTTGTGGTGAGGCTGTTGCCCAGAAACAACTTGCCTTCGTCTCCTGGAAAGCAAATCCAACGGAAGGAAATCTCATTTCCTTTCACAAAGCCCGAAACAAGTGTGTGTCCACCCTCAGGAGAGCCAGGAAACAATATCTCTCCGTTCTCAAGACCGAACTCTCTTATCTGTCTCCCTCTTCCAAATCCTGGTGGCATCTGGTCAAATCCGTTTCTGGTGTTTGTTCCCCCTCCATCCCCTCCCTTACCTCAAACGGCTACACAGCTGACTCCGCACGTGAAAAAGCTGAATGCCTCAACTCTGTGTTTGCCTCTAAATCTTGTGTCCCAAACCCATCCCTCTCTGTACCCACCATACCCAGTCGTACCCTGCTGCTCCTGGACTCCGTGTCCTTTCCTCCTGACAAGGTGGAAAAGTTTCTGTCAACCCTCGACTCTGATTCTGCAACTGGACCCGACGGCATCAGCCCACGGATCCTAAAATCCTGCTCTGCTGCTCTATCTCACCCTCTCTCTGTTCTCTTCACCCTCTCTTTTGCTCAAGGTCAACTGCCATCTGCTTGGAAATCAGCCAACATCACCGCTTTGCACAAAAAAGGTGCAAAAACAGATCCTAGCAACTACAGACCAATCAGCCTTCTCCCAATTATCAGCAAAGTCATGGAATCCATCATTGCTTCGGATATGAAATCTTTCCTCTTCTCCAATGGCTTGATCTCTGATCATCAATTTGGTTTCAGACCAGGTCACTCTACTCTGGACATGCTGCTTCTGCTGTCTCAACAATGGATGGAGGTCCTCAATGCCAAACAGGAAATTAGAGCTGTCTCCCTCGACATATCACGTGCCTTCGACACGGTCTGGCACCCCGCTCTGCTCACCAAACTCTCCTCCTTTGGTATCCATGGAAATCTCCACGCATGGCTGGCGGACTTCCTCTCTAGTCGTCGTCAACGTGTGGCCCTGAATGGGTTTCTCTCATCTCCTCTTCCTGTTCAGGCTGGAGTTCCCCAAGGCAGTGTTCTGGGCCCCGTGCTTTTTCTGGTCTTCATCAATGATCTCTCTGACTCTCTCGAAAATCCTCTCTATCTCTTTGCTGATGACTCCACTCTCTGCCGCTCCATTCCTCTTCCCTCAGATCGGCAGTCTGCTGCCTCCTCACTCTCTGAAGACCTGGACAAAATCACAGACTGGTCAAACAAGTGGAACATGTCTTTCAATCCTGACAAATCTCACACTCTTACTATGTCTCTCCGAAAAGATCGACTGGACAACCCTCCCATCTACTTTCTCAACAATCCTCTCCAACAATCCTCTTTTGGGTCTCACTATCTGCCATGATCTTTCTTGGGAAAACCACATTTCCAAGCTGGCCTCCAAAGCCAGTCGCCGACTGGGCCTACTCCGTCGTGCGAAGTCCTTCCTCGGCACACCTGAGCTCCTCACCACATACAAGGCTTTCATCCGCAGCTCAATGGAATACTGTTCTCCCCTATGGGCCGGTGCTCCTGCCTCACACCTAGCTCGGCTTCACGCTGTTGAAACCAAAGCTTTCAGAATTATTGGAATCTCCCGCGATGAAGCTATCTCTGAGGGCCTTTCACTCACTCACCGCAGGCAGGTAGGTGGTCTTTCTGTCTTCTACCGACTCCTCTCTGGCCTTGCACCCCCAGCTCTCTCTGTGCTCTGTCCCCCAAATATTCCTACAGGTCGCACAAGATCTGCCAGCAACCCTCTGATGGTTAAACTGCCGAAATCTCGGCTCTCTGCTCACCTTCACTCTTTCATGCCTCTTTTCTCCCGCCTCTGGAACAAACTCCCTCACTCCCTTCAATCCCACTCCTCCCTCCAGGTCTTTAAAACAGCTGTTCACCACCATCTCTTATCTTCCCCCATCCAAAACCTTGATCTTTTCTACCCCCGCTAATTCACCCCAGATCCACCTTGTTTGAAATTCCAACTTCTTTCCTGGAAGTCCTGGCAGTGTCCATATGTTTTATACCTCTCCCACCGCCCCCTTCCCACGCCCCCCCCCCCCAAAGCCCTCGCCCTCTCTCAGATCTCTCGATGTCTCCATGTCTCTCGGTCCCTGCTCTCAAATGTTGTGTTTGTGTCCTTCCCCCTCTCTCCCCATCTTGTCTACCGCTCCCTATGTTATATGTTTTATGTGTCGGTTTGTCTTTCTGTGTGATTAATGTTCGCTCTTTCACGAGCCTCGATCTTGTATACAAAAAAAAAAAAAAAAAAAAAAAAAACTAAATCTTCATCCGAATTTGCTTATAAAAATGTAATATCACAAACACTACAAATAAATTTGTGCAAAATCATTGTTGTACACCGCTCCCTTCCTATGTGATCTCCAGGTGCTACATGACATGTGCTGAAAGGGAGTACTCAGTTTTTATTCCGGTTTCTTGTTTGTTGTGCAACGCTCCTTTTTCCTCTGCCATCTCCAGGCGCTGCATGACGTCATTGCCAGGCACCGAAGGGGGCCCGACAATGACGGCGCTGAAAGGGAGTACTCAGTTTTTATTCCGGTTTCTTGTTTGTTGTGCAACGCTCCTTTTTCCTCTGCCATCTCCAGGCGCTGCATGACGTCATTGCCAGGCACCGAAAGGGGCCCGACAATGACGGCGCTGAAAGGGAGTACTCAGTTTTCATTCCGGTTGCTTTGTTGTGTGTTTGTCCGGGCGATATCGCAGCCATACTTTGAGCTGGGAAGCTGAAATTTCGGCACAATAGTGAGCAGGTGCTTTGGCAAAAATGGTATTTTTCGTTTTTTGATTAATCAATTAATTGATTAGTTACTTAATTATTATCGATTAATTAAGCACTTATTTATTTCATTTCTCCTCTGGGCATTATCTCAGGCACCTTTTGAGCTAGGAAGCTGATATTTGGACATGACAATGACCAAGTGATTTAGATGTAAAGGCTATTTTGGGTTTATTGATGAATCAATTAATCGATTAATTATCTGATTAATGACTTCATTCATTGATTTTTTTTCTAAGTTACAGATTCGAATGAAACGGAGGTGGTTTCGGTATTCTATTAGCTTTTTTTTCTTTCTTTCTTTTTTTTGGGATACAGAATTGAGGCTCGTGTAAGAGCTATCACATTGAACATGAAAACATGCATAGACACATAAAACATGCAATGAAGGGAGCGGGAGACAAGAGGGGGAGAGAGGGAAGCACACAAGCACAACAGAAGAGAACAGGGACGTCGGTAGAATTGTGGAAGGGGGAAGGCTGGGGGAGGAGGGAGGAGTTCACGGTATAAAGCAAATGAACACTTGTCGAAATTTCAAGAAAGAAGTTGTGGAATTAAAGAGGTGGATTTGGGGTGTTTTAATGGGGGTAGAAAAGATCAAGGTTTTGGATGGGGGAAGATAAGAGATGGTGGTGAACAGGTGTTTTAAATACCTGGAGGGAGGAGAGGGATTGAAGAGAGTGTGGGAGTTTGTTCCAGTGGTGGGAGAAAAGAGGAATTATTAATTATTTCATTGTTTTATGATTATTATTCATTTATTTTCATTAATAATCATTTATTTATTTTCTTTCTCATCTGGGCAGTATCTCAGGCACCTTTTGAGCTAGGAAGCTGATATTTGGACACGACAGTTACCAAGTGATTTGGCTATAAAGGATTTTTTTGATTTATTGATTAATCAATTAATTATTTAATTTTTTTCAATTAATGACTTCATTAATTTTCAAAACGTTACAGCTTCGGATAAAGCACCGGTGGTTTAGGTATGCTATTAGCCAATTGATTAAGAAAATATTGTATGATCATTATTTATTGATTTTAATTATGCAATTAATTCATCAATTATTGTACACCTCTTCCTCCCAATACAGTCTCTATGAGCTGCACAGCGGTATTGCCGGGCACCGAAGGTTCGTATATACAGTATATACATACACACATACATTCATATACACAAATATTCCCCTTGATAATGCAGCGGTGGGGAAAGAAGACACAATTACCTTGTTCTGGTGTCGTGAGAACTTAGTCGTTCTCAAAATCTTTGCGCTAAAATCTGTCTATGAATATGCGCAATAGTTTTAAAGTCATTACGTTTGAAAGTTTATTTTGAGTTTGTAGTCCACGTGGCATGTATTGAAAAAAAAAAAAATCGGGATCATAAAACAAATTATGTCATTGGCATGAAAGGCACTGTCAAGTAAACATATTGCCGAAGCCTGAGCTCCCAAATGATGCAAATTGCTGCGTGTTCGGGTTCCCGGGGAAAAGGCAATTTGTAGACGAGGCGCTGCAGATGTGTAATTTGTTCGCTCGCGGACTGTGCTCCTTGCAGCTGTGCGGGAAGTTTTAGCATGCGTTTCCAGTTAATGTAGACATTCTTCCGAGTCATTTGCAAAATTGTTTCAATGTGGAAGAGAGCGCGCGGGTTGAGGGTGGTACCGAAGAAGGGTTGGGTTGGTGTAAGGGGTGTTTTGGGGAATCAGGTACCGAGTAGGATTTCTTTTTTTCTTTTTCCTGCAATAACACGTAAAAAGCAAGGAACGAGGGGCAGAGATGACAGCTGAGTCCCATTACAGGCCCATTGTAGCAGCGTTTATGGAAAATTACTTGAAGGTTACCCAAAGTACAGCTCCCAAGAAGGTATGACGTCATTAACGATGGCAACCGTACAGCGGTTTTGCTTGGTTGAATGTAAGGAACGCGCTTGCATTGTCCATGCACGGGCACAGGGCACGGAATGCAGCTGGCATTAAGCAGACGTTGATTACAACAGGGATTTCAAAAATAAAAACAATGCTTATCTGGATCTAAGTCCGACATGTGAAGAAGTAGTCAGATATAATAGCTTTATGTTAAGGTTGGTCATGACGTACCACGACGTTCAACCTTTTCAAAAACATACTTTTAGTACACCATTTTATTATAAGCCCAGTACTCTATATATATATATATATGTGTGTGTGTGTGTGTGTATGTGTGTGTGTGTGTTTTAGGTTCATGATTGTTGGGGTTCTGCATAGTTAGCTTAAGGCCTTAGCTACAATTTTACATAAATAACATGTATAGGGACCTGTGTTCGGGCAAAGTGTCCTTTGTATGACTCCCCAATGGGACGAGCCTTGTCTATTTTCGACAAGATAGGCTAAGAGGTCTTGGTGTCCATGTGCTCACCGTGTTTAACTGCGTGAGGCCAGGAGAGTGGAGTGGGGGTGATATGGCGTTGTTCCCTCCAACACATGGAGAGAACGAACGCCCCTTTCATTTGCTGTCCATCAATGAGTGCGAGATAGACCTTGTACTGCGCATGGGCCTTGATTGTTCTGACTCCCATTCGGCGGTTAATCCTAGTCTGCTATGCCTAAGCAAGGAGAACCCCTAGGCTGATATATCTACATATATATATATATATATTGTTTTTTATTAAAGAAGTCCCTTTCTTTCTTTAAAAATGTATAATCCCAACCGTGTTGAAATTTTAGGCCTTTTTTTTGTTTTACATTCATAACATGTATAGGGACATGTAGAAGGACGTGAAAATTGGCAATTTTTAAAATTTGGCCTATGTTGACATTTTGGTCTATTTTGGCCTAAAAAAAAAATTAGTTGGTGGTTGGTTTCAGTAAGCTGATATACAAATCCTATTCAGATTTCAAGTCAATCGGATGAAAATTGAGGATTTTAGAGATTTGAAAGAAGTGTTTGAAAGAAGTGTCCTCTTACCCTTCGATACGGTCTGGCACCCCGCTCTGCTCACCAAACTGTCCTCCTCTGGTATCCATGGAAATCTTCACGCATGGCTTGCGGACTTCCTCTCTAGTCGTAGTCAACGTGTGGCCCTGAATGGATTTCTCTCATCTCCCCTTCCTGTTCAGGTTGGAGTTCCCCAAGGCAGTGTTCTGGGCCCTGTGCTTTTTCTGGTATTCATCAATGATCTCTCCGACTCTCTGGAAAATCCTCTCTATCTCTTTGCTGATGATTCCACTCTCTGCCGCTCCATTCTTCATCCCGTAGATCGGCAGTCTGCAGCCTCCTCACTCTCTGCAGACTTGGACAAAATCACAGACTGGTCAAGCAAGTGGAACATGTCTTTCAATCCTGACAAATCTCACAATCTTACTATGTCTCTCCGAAAAGACTGAGTGGAAAACTCTCCCATCTACTTTCTCAAAAATCCTATCCAATAAATTCTGTCACTCAAGCTTTTGGGTCTCACTATCTGCCATGATCTTTCCTGGGAAAACCACATTTCCAAGCTGGCCTCCAAAGCCAGTCGCCGACTGGGCATCCTCCGTCGTGCGAAGTCCTTCCTTGGCACACCTGAGCTCCTCCTCAAGGCTTTCATCCACAGCTCAATGGAATACTGTTCTCCCCGATGGGTCGGTGCTCCTGCCTCACACCTGGCTCGGCTTCATGCTGTTGAAACAAAAGCTTTCAGAATCATTGGAATCTCCCGCGATGAAGCTATCTCCGAGGGTCTTTCACTCACTCACCGCAGGCAGGTTGGTGGTCTTTCTGTCTTTTACTGACTCCTCTCCGGCCTTGCTCCCCCAGCTCTCTCTGTGCTCTGTCCCCCAAATATTCCTACAGGTCGCACAAGATCTGCCAGCAACCCTCTTATGGTTAAACTGCCAAAATCAAGTCTCTCTGCTCACCTTAATTCCTCTTTTCTCCCTCCTCTGCAACAAACACCCTCACTCTCTTTAATCCCACTACTCCCTCCAGGTCTTTAAAACACCTGTTCACCACCATCTCTTATCTTCCCCCATCCAAAACCTTGATCTTTTCTACCCCCGTCAATTCACCCCAGATCCACTTTTTTGAAATACCGACTTCTTTCCTGGAAGTCCTTGCAGTGTCCATGTGGTTTTTACCTCTCCCACCGCCCATCCCCCTTCCCTCGCCACCTCCCCCCAAGCCCCCTCCATCCCACAGATCTCCCGATGTGCCTGCTCTCAAATGTTGTACTTGTGTGCTTCCCCCTCTCTCCCTATCTTGTCTACCGCTTCCTTTATTATGGCTTATGTGTCCATTTGTTTTTTTGTCATTAATGTTAGCTCTACACGAGCCTCGATCTTGTATACAATTTTTTTTTAAAGTACATGGACAAATGATTGGTCGATCAGTCAGTCGGTCGGTCAGTCGTTCGTTCGGTTGGACGGAGCTCATTTTAAAATCACCATCTCCGACCTTGTTGTAGGGGCGAGGGCCAATTACTGTTTTAGCTTTCTGATTTTGTTGAATTTTCTTCTTTCAATCCCAATCTTTTTCTGTAGCACGTTTCGCCGATTCGAACATTTTCTTTAAACCTTTATTTGAAATTATTTAATTAACTTAAACATTTCAGGGAGCTCGACTTGTAATCTTTTGCAACATGAAAAGCCTTGCCTCATAATTCTCGAAAACTAATCCTCACTACCAATGAAGATATCTTCATATGAGACGTAATTAAACCCAGCTGGAACTAGCTGAGCAGCTCTCACTGAACCCTCTCTAAAGCATCTCCAGTATAATAAATCCATAAAAGGGTCGGCACAACTGAACACAGTACTATGTGGTCCAAGTGGCTTTACTTCTGTAGCAATGTCCATATAACTTACATCTAGACGAGATGCTACAGAGGTAGCATGGTTACCTTTGAGCTGTCCAGTTTGTCGGATTTTCCCAACCTGACCCTCGGAACTTGTTGCCATCCAAGACCTCGCTTGCCCCACTGTTCTTCGGGTGAATCGGTGTGATTGCTGCATATTGTATATCACAAAGTGTTCCATCCTTCAGATGGACGTTTAGCTGGAGACTGCTTGCATCAACTGGTAGGTGTTTAAGATCCCACTATCTTTTAAAGAGTAATCGAGTTCTCACCGGAATCCAGGGGAAATTTAGTAAATTCCTGTCCTTACCTTCAGGGTGCTCTAGATCAGCCGTCCAGCAATGATGCTCCAAACAGACAGCCATGTATTGCACTTTAAAAAAAAGCACGACTTCCTTTTATAAATGCACAATATCCTAATTACTCCTCATAGAATCTTATTGGAAACTCACTGCAGACACTCACTGCAGAAAGACGGTGCCACATCACACATCCCAAACCACCTCTGCCTGGGAAGAGACGGAACATGCTACAGCTTCTTCACGATAGCACAGAGTCCTGAAATGAACGCCATCAAACAAGTGTGGGAACATGTACCAGGAGCTGCCAAGCAATACGCAAGAGCTGCAGCAAAGTCTACTCCACATTGGAAAAATATGGGCCTGGGCGCTCACCTGGTAGAATAAAGCAGTATACTATACCGACCAAAGGTATTTTAAAATGTCAGTGGTTGGTAGGAGACAGGGCAGCATGTGGAATCATACGAACAAAATCATAAGACTTTAAACAAAAAAAAGTATCAAAAAAGCTTTTTTAAAAAAAAAGTTGTCGTTTTGGAGAAGAGACCAAATACCTACTATGGGTGGGGGTGGTGGGGGCAAAGACCTACTTAGACCTCTTTTTTTGTTGTTCTGAACAAACTTTGGTGCATTCCAGTTGATGAAGTTTGTGGTCAAGTTTCATCAGAATTGCATGTGTAGTTTCTGAGCAGAAAGCAAAAACGTATTTTAGAGGGAAACTGCCCCCCTCCCCTCCAGACCAAACTAGACCCAAATTTGTTAATGCCGTAAACAAACTTTGGTACATCAGGGTAATGAAGGTTGTGGTCAAGTTTCATTGAAATAATGTGTGTGTAGTTTCAGAGGAAAAAGCAAATACCTATTTTGGTGGGTGAAACCTGGACCCACTTTAACCCCAGGTAGACCCCCTTAGGCCCCGATTTTTAATGCTGTGAACAAAGACTTTAGTGTTGCAACATACCAAATACCATTTGTGCCAGGTTTGGTCACAATCTAATCAGCAGTTTCGGAGAAGAAGTTGCAGGTGCATACCGACTGACGAATGGACGATGTGTCATCCCATAAGCTCCCCGGACCTACGTTCCAGATGAGCTAAAAATCTGGCTCAGGCGATCGTACAGAATATTGATTCGGTTCAAATTATGGGTTCAAGCACTATGATTCTAAAATCTAAAGGATATGCCATGAGATACTAATAAATGTACTCCATTTGATTGTGTTCCTAACATATTGTTACATTTCTGGGGGGTAGGTAATGAAATACCTTAGTCCAGATAGAATTGTATAGATTAGCCTGCTCCGAATGTCACGAAGAAGAAGAAGAACCTTCAAGTAACTAAGTAGGGAATCCATTAGGCCGCATGTCTAGTAAGATTGTGTATGTGTCTCCATACGAGGCGTGGAGCTATGCTAATTAGGTAGGACTTCAGAATAATCCCCAGTGTGTAATTACCCTTGTGATTTTTCCCTTCATTTCTTATAAAGCACACTCGGCCAGCCTTGACCTCGGCACGTTACAACACCGACAAAACTGACAGAAACCCATCACATTTGCCGATCGGCAAGGGAACCCCATCCCGAATGTTCTCGATGGGCATCGAGAAAGGCCGTGAGGCCCCGCCCCAAAAGGAACGATTGGTCATGGCTATGGACTGAAGTGGTGGGGCGTTGGGATTGGTTTGAGGGTGTTGTCAGTGAAAAGAGGGGAGGGTGCGTTTTCTTTTGTCTTCTTTTCTTATTCTTCTCTTTTCTCTCTCTTTTCTCTCTTTTTTCAAACTCTCTCTGTCTCTCTCTCTCTCTCTCTCTCTCTCTCTCTCTCTCTCTCTCTCTATCTCTCTTCTCTCTTCTCTCTCTCTCCTGGCTTTGGTCGTGGGCGGTCACGTTTTCCCTGTGTGGGCGCCTGTGAGGAGATCTGTGAAAGCTTTTGGTGCTTTTTGGGAGCTTTGCAAGTGGAAGGGAGGAGGTTTTGGCGGCTGTGTTGTTCTTCGGAGGTGGAGGAGGCTGCGAGTGAGCAGAAGGAGGTCGTCCTGTCTGCTTGCATCACGCCAGTGGCTGCTAAGGGCGCAGCGCCGCCGTCAAATTGTGCGCTTCCCGTGTGGTGGCTTCGAGCTTCAATGACCACCAAGCTCCCAAAGTGCTGGTCGAGACCAGAGCTGAGTGCCGGCAGAAACATTATTTATTTATCATTGCCGGTCGTGAGAAACCGGTCCGGTCATGAGAGGATGCTGGCGTCACTTGCTCGCCGCTTCTCTGACTGGACCATTGTCCGTATCTTGCTTTCCTGGTGGTCGTGGCGGATTTTTGGCCATTGAGTCTGCCCTCTGCACGGTTCCGGCTCTGCTCTGCTGCTCCTGGCTTCACCTGCTCGGCTCCTTCGCTGTTTCCTCGGGCTCACTCTCGTGGGTTGTGCCCATTGTTTGCAGTGGTGGCGGTTTGCCGCCGTGATCTTGATTAGCGGCGGCGGTCGTTTGCCGCTGCATTTGCCGCTTTGCCTCCTCAACCTTGGCCTCGTGCTCGTCTCTTCGCTCCTGTCTGCCCTCTGCATGGTCCCGGCTCTGCTCCTGGCTTCACCTGCTCGGCTCCTTTGCTGTTTCCTCGGGCCCACTCCCGTGGGTTGTGACGATTGTTTCGCCTCCTCACCCTTGGCCTCGTGCTCGTCCCTTCGCTCCTGCTGGCATGGCTCTGCGGTACTCCGCCGCAAGGCTTCTCCTGCTTAAAATCCGCTCCACCCCATCATGCATCTCTGCAATCAAATCGAATGGACTCCTGCGTCGACCCAGGTACATTCACCGTGGCTCCGGTCGTAAGTTTGTTTATTTACAATCAGGTCACTCCATCCCCATCCTCTGGTCGGCTCAGCGCACTCCCACTCATCGTCCCAACACACCTGGTCACAACAACGCGCAAAATCGCACCTCCTGTCTGCGAACCCTGGCCAAATCACCTGGATTCATACCCGCCGTACAAAACAACATCAAGCTCACCCTGTTCAATACCCGGTCCCTCAACAACAAATGCCTCATCCTGAACGACTACATCCTGGAAAATAAACTGGACTTTCTCTGTCTCACTGAGACCTGGCAACAACCACTGGACTACTACACGCTCAACCTCACCACACCCAATGGATATTCTTACATCAATAAACCACGCTCGGTGGGCCGAGGTGGTGGAATTGCCGTTATTCACCGACAAGACATCAAGACCAACCTCATCTCCATCTCATCTGCTCCATCATTTGAACACCTGGCTTTTAAACTCTCTGGTCACACACAGTCAGTCATGGCTGTTGTCTACCGCCCTCCCAAACCACACCCATCATTCCTGTCTGACTTCTCCTACTTTCTGACCCAGCTATGTTCCCTCTCCCCCTCAATCCTCCTCCTTGGTGATTTCAATATCCACATGGACTCCACTGACTCCACGCTAACCACTGACTTCACTGATGTACTCACCTGCTTTAACCTCACTCAACATGTCAACTTTCCTACCCATAACCGTGGTCACATTTTGGACCTTGTCTGCTCTACTGGACTAATTTTGCACCATCTCTCTGGCTCCGACCTCACTCTCTCTGACCACCTAGCCATCACTCTGACCATCAACATCCCCACCCCAGCACCAAGGCATTATCGCACTATCAACTTCCGTAAGCTAAACGCTCTTTCACCTACCTCATTCTCATCGACCCTCTCTGAAAAAATGTCCACTTCTCCCTTCGTTGACCTCCACACCCCTTCCGACCTCACTGACTACTACAACCACACTCTCTCCTCCTGCCTTGACCAACTTGTGCCTATAAAAACCAAAACAGTTTCTTTCACCCATTCTGCTCCCTGGTTTACCCCTGAACTCCGCCTGATGAAAACTCGTGCTCGCCAACTTGAAAGACTCCACAATAAAACAGGTCTCACAGTTCACTCCGAGGCCTACAAGGACCACATACAACACTATAAAGATGCCCTCTCCCGCGCCCGCTCTGCCTACTACTCTCAAATTATCCACTCTGGCTCCGGAAACCAAAAAGCACTCTTCTCTACAATAAACAAACTCCTCAGCCCCCTGAACACCACCACCCAGTCATTCACAATAGACAACTGCATCTCCTTCCTTTCATTCTTCCAACGCAAAATTGAAAACATCTACAACAGCTTGACCACCGCCGCACCCGCTCCCCCTCAAACCACCTGCCCCCCCTTATCCTGCCATCCCCGGTCTCAATTCTCCCCAGTCTCCCCTACTGACCTCTCTGAACTCCTCATCGGAATGAAAACTGCCACCTGCACTCTTGACCCCATCCCCTCCAGCTTTGTCAAGGCCTCCCTTCCTGCTCTCTCTCCACTTATCATTGCAACAATAAACTCCTCCCTGTCTACAGGCATCGTCCCACCATCCCTCAAAATTGCTGCTGTTACCCCCATTCTGAAAAAACCTGGACTAAACCCTGACACCCTAAATAACTTCAGACCCATCTCCAACCTACCCTTTCTGTCAAAGGTTTTGGAACGCGCTGTAGCCACTCAACTCAAACATCACCTCTCTGCCAATAACCTGTATGAAACATTCCAATCCGGATTCCGCTCCAACCACAGTACTGAAACTGCTCTCCTCAAAATCACCAACGACCTTCTCCTCTCCTCTGACGCTGGCAACCTCAACATTCTCATCCTCCTCGACCTCAGCGCCGCCTTTGACACCATCGATCACACCATCCTCCTCACCCGACTTGAAACCACCTTTAACATTACCGGCACTGCCCTCTCTTGGATTAAATCATACCTCTCTGACAGACGTCAGTTCATCTCCATCAATAACTGCAAATCCCCTACTGCTCCCCTCCCCCAAGGTGTCCCCCAAGGTTCAGTTCTTGGCCCCCTCCTCTTCATCCTTTACCTGTCCCCCCTCGGTCACTTAATCCGCCGTCATGGTCTCCAATTCCACTGCTTCGCCGATGACATCCAGCTTTTCATCTCCACCAAGTCCATCTCCACCGCCACCCACTCTATCCTGACAAACTGCATCACTGAAATAAAATCCTGGCTTCAAATCAACTTCCTCAAACTTAACTGTGATAAATCTGAAATAATCATCATTGGCCCAAAAACGCTCACCAAGTCCACCCATAACTTTGCCCTCAACATCGACGGTTTCCCAGTATCCACCTCCCCTCACATCCGGAATCTTGGCATCATCTTTTACCAAACCCTCTCCTTCGACAAATACACTAAACAGATCACAAAGACAGCCTGCTTTCACCTGAAAAACATCGCCCGTCTCCGTCCATCCCTCTCCTCCGTGGCTGCAGAAACCCTCATCCACGCCTTCATCACTTCCCGTCTGGACTACTGCAATAGCCTCCTTTATGGTTCACCCTCAACAATCACCAATAAACTCCAATACATTCAGAACTCCGCTGCCCGTCTACTCACCCATTCCCGGACCCGTGACCACATCACCCCCGTCCTTTACAAGCTTCACTGGCTCCCCATCTCCCAGAGAATCCAGTACAAAATCCTCCTCTTGACCTACAAAGCCCTCCATAACCTGGCCCCATCCTACCTGGCTGACCTCCTCTCCAGACACACTCCCACCCGCAACCTCCGCTCTGCTGGTACCAACCTCCTGACCCCCCCCCCCCATCCGGACCAAATTTAGATCCTGGGGGGACAGGGCCTTCTCCATCGCTGCTCCCACCCTCTGGAACTCGCTACCTCACACCATCAGAGACTCCTCCTCACTCACCACATTCAAAACATCACTCAAGACCCACCTGTTCAACACTGCATTCAACATTTAACCCACAGCATCTAACCCCTGACTATCTCCTCTCCTTCTCCCTCCTTTGTGCTTTGAATATTTCCCTATTGATTCTTCTTTTTTTGCAATTGTTTTTATGTTTTGCTATGCATTATGTTTTGCACTCTGTCAAAGCGTCTTTGGGCTTCCTGAAAAGCGCTATATAAAATAAATGCATTATTATTTTTTTTTTTTTTTTTTTATTTTATCATTCCCCTTGTTTGTATACAAGTCCGTGGGAGGGTTCCTCATTTAGGAATTTTAGATGTTACCGTACATTTCTTTGTTATCCTGGCATTTATTTTCATTAAATCCTTATTTGTTGCATTTCCAATCTCTTGTCCTGTACGTTCATTTGTTTGTGGGTTCGAGGAATAAACCCACGTCGCGGCCGTCCGTTCAATTAAGACCACGAGACCTCCGTTCCCTCACGCGCCATAAAGAGAAAACACCGCCATAGTTTGGGTAAACACCTCAGAGTTAAAGCTTGGTCGGCCATCCGTCACCCTGAGGTCTTCACTACACAATGTATTTACAATATCTACACAATGTTTTTGGGTTTGACACAACAATATTGTTAAAATTAAGTTTCTTTACAATCAGGGTTGCTCATTTCATATCGGCAGGGTACGACGTAATTAGGAGGAAATTAAAAAAATTTGGTATTTATTTATACTAGTGAGATACCCGTGCTATGCACGGGTGGGAGGCCAGAAGCAAACAGGCAATGCAGATACAGCGAATGCTAAAGCATGAAACCAATAAATTCGACATTCCTGTAGCACCCTCAGTCGCACGTCAGACATGGACAGCAAGTTCGTGAAGGACTTCCATGAAAAACGTACCCGTTCGCAAACAAACGGGTACGTTCACGTATAGAAACATCAATCGTGGGCCCGTGGCAAATCTGCATATGGCGATCCGCTAAGTTCACGTTTAGAAAGTAGACCATGCCGTCACAGCATGTCGTCATTTACTTAAACTCGATATTGTAGCGGTTACCGCTGGATGCACACAATCGCCTTGCACCGGCCAGAACACGGCCAGACGCGCCTCTCCCGGGCATGCCCGGACTCACTGTTCCCGGGCACGCCCGAACCTCCCGGGCACGCCCGGTCTCGTCTTTCCCGGGCATGCCCGCTCTCGCCTTTCCAGGGCTCGCCCAGAGCGTCCTGGCATGCCCGCTATCGCCTTTTCAGGGCTCGCCCAGAGCGTCCGGGCATGCCCGCTATCGCCTTTCCAGGGCTCGCCCAGAGCGTCCGGGCATGCCCGCTATCGCCTTTCCAGGGCTCGCCCAGAGCGCCCGGGCACGCCCAGCCTCGACTTGCCAGGCCGCAGCCAAACACGCCCGGGCAGGTCCAGACTCGCCTTTCCAAGGCTCGCCCTTGACACCCGGGCATGCGCAGTATAGCTTTTGCCGGGCAAACTTCCCGACATAAATGTGTATATATATTGCTGCCCGATAAATGGGCTTGTCAGAAAACCTGAGCTGTTTTGTTTCAATAAAGCAACTCGGACGAATTCCGTCTTTGGTCGCGTCAATTCTTTCGACTCGCGTTGGAGCGCAGTTCCTTCATTGGTGACCTACCGACATGGATACGGCAGTGACACTTAAACTGCCTACCTTCTGGGAGGCTCACGCGGCTGTTTGGTTCGCTCAGGCGGACTCTCAGTTCGCCCTGCGAGGCATCACCGCGGACGACACCCGCTTCCACCATGTTGTGGCGGCGCTCGGTTCCGCCACCGCGGTCCGCGCCTTGAGCCTCCTCGAGCACCCGCCGGCTGCTGACAAATACGACGCGCTGAAGACACTCCTCCTCGACGCTTTCGCCCTCTCACCGGCAGCACGCGCACGGCGCCTGCTCGCTCTGCCCGAGCTCGGCGACATGCGCCCGTCAGAGCGCATGGACTATATGCTCTCGTTGCTCGGTGAGCACTCTCCGGATTTTCTGTTCCGCGAGCTGTTCCTTCGCCAGCTGCCTCACCCGGTACGCCTCGCCCTGGCTGGCATGTTGATCACGGATTCCCGCGCCCTCGCCAGGGAAGCCGATAAGATCTCCTCGGCGGGCCAGCACATCGGCGCGGTTACCTGGAGCCCGCCGCCGTCCGAGGCGACGCCCACGACGCCTGAGCGCCCTGCGCGGTTGGAGGCCGAACTGCCAGTGCAACTGGCGGCCGCCACGCCGCACCACCCACTTCCAACACGACGGCCGGGGCCTCCACCTGACCGTGCGTGGTGTTATTACCACGCCAGGTTCGGACACAAGGCTCGGACGTGCCGGCCCCCGTGCACTTTCGGCAGGTCGGGAAACGGCCGGGCCGGCGTTCATTCCCAGCCATGAGCGCCGGCCACTCGGGCAACTTGCTGTTTATTCGGGACAAAGCATCTGGGCGGCGTTTCCTGTGTGACACCGGCGCCCAACTGAGCGTCATACCCGCCTCCGAGCAGGACAGGCGGGACGCCGTTTGCGGCCCCTCTGTGGTCGCTGCTAATGGCTCGGCCATACGCACTTTCGGCCCACGCGTCGTCACCCTCTGGTTCGGCAGCCAGCGTTTTCAATGGACTTTTGTGACCGCCTGCGTCCCCATGGCTTTGCTGGGCGCCGACTTCCTCTGCGCGCACGGGCTGCTGGTCAACGTCAAACGTCGTCGCCTTGTCAACGCCGAGACCTTCAGCTCCCTGGCGTGCACGATGAGCAGCTCCGCGCCGACCGAACTGGCGTGCGCCCTCCCGGCAGCGAACGAGTTCGCTCGCCTGCTCGCGGAATTTCCCGGCCCTCACGCGGCCGACGTTTTCGGCCGTCGCGGTGCGGCACGGGATCGAGCACCACATACCCACTACGGGCCCGCTGGTCTACGCCAGGGCCCGCCGCCTCGACCCGGCCAAGCTCGCCGTGGCGAAGGCCGAGTTCGACGCGTTGGAGCACCTCGGCATCGTGCGGCGCTCCGATAGCGCGTGGGCCTCGCCACTGCACATCGTGCCAAAGCCGGGGGGTGGATGGCGCCCGTGTGTCGACTACCGCCGTCTCAACGACGCTACCACCCCCGACAGGTACCCGATCCCGCATATTCAGGACTTTTACGCCCGTTTGGCGGGACGGGTCATCTTTTCGAAAATTGACCTGATACGGGGCTACCACCAGGTACCTGTCCGGGCGGCCGACGTCCCGAAGACGGCCGTCATCACGCCGTTCGGCCTGTTCGAATTTTTGCGGATGCCGTTTGGCCTCAAGAACGCGGCCCAGGCGTTTCAGCGCTTGATGGATGGCGTGCTGCGCGACCTGCCGTTTCTTTTCGTCTATCTGGACGATATCCTCGTCGCCAGCACGTCCCGCGCCGAGCACCTCCTCCACCTCCGAACACTGTGCGGTCGCCTCAGCGAGCACGGCTTAATTGTCAACCCGGTCAAATGCCACTTCGGCGCGACGACCGTTGACTTTTTGGGCCACCGCATCACCAAGACCGGGGCCGTGCCGCTGCCGACCAAGGTCGAGGCCATCACCACGTTCCCGCGTCCCCGTTCCATCAAGGCCCTCCAAGAGTTCCTCGGCATGGTGAATTTTTATCACCGATTCGTGCCCCGCGCTGCTCAGCTCATGCGGCCCCTTTACGAGGCCCTCCGGGGCAAGCCGGCCAAGCATGACATTGTTTGGTCCGCGGCCATGGACGCGGCCTTCGCCAGCGCCAAACGGGCCCTCGCCGACGCAACGCTGCTGGCTCACCCGGTGCTCAACGCGCCCATTGCCCTCACTACGGACGCCTCCAACTACGTGGTGGGCGCCGTCCATGAGCAATGGGTGGATGCGGTTTGGCAGCCACTCGCTTTTTTCAGCCGGCAACTCCGGCCGAACGAGTTAAACTACAGCACGTTCGACCGCGAGCTGCTCGGGCTATTCCTGGCCGTTCGCCATTTCCGACACCTCCTGGAGGGCCGCCCGTTCACTGCTTTCGTCGACCACAAGCCGTTGGTCTACGCAATGGCTAAGGTCACGGAGCCGTGGCCGGCCCGCCAGCAGCGCCACCTCTCCGCCGTGTCGGAGTTCACCACGGACATCCGGCACGTCGCCAGCAAAGACAACGCCGTGGCCGACTGTCTTTCTCGGGCCAGCGCAAACGCGGTCCACCTCAGCGTGGACTTCGCGCTCATGGCGGCCGACCAGACCACCGACGCCTCGGTGCAGGCACTCCGTGCGGCGGAAACGGGCCTCCGCCTGGCCGACATTCCCTTCGCGGGCACCGTCCTGCTCTGCGACGTCTCCCAGGGCCAGCCTCGCCCCATCGTGCCCGTTTCCTGGCAGCGCCGCATCTTTGCCTCCATCCACGGCCTTTCTCACCCGGGCTGGAAAGCTTCTCAGAAGCTGGTGTCGGCGCGTTTCCTCTGGCACGGCCTTCGACGAAACATCCGCGACTCGGCCAACGCCTGCACGGCCTGCCAGCGGGTCAAGGTCCACCGCCACACCCAGGCCCCGCTGGCACCTTTCGCCGTGCCTGAACGGCGTTTCGACCACGTCCACGTGGACCTGGTGGGTCCCCTGCCCCCCTCGCGGGGGTTCACCCACCTGCTCACCATGGTGGACAGGACCACCAGGTGGCCGGAGGCTGTGCCCCTCGCCTCCACCACCACCGCCGACGTGGCACAGGCGTCCATCGCCACCTGGGTCGCGCGCTTCGGCGCACCAGCGGACATCTCGTCCGACCGCGGCCCACAGTTCACGTCTGAGCTTTGGGGCGCGGTCGCCCTTTCGTTGGGGGTCACGCTGCACCGCACCACGGCCTACCACCCCCAAGCCAACGGGTTGTGCGAGCGGTTTCACCGCTCCATGAAGGCCGCACTCATGGCCGGCCTTCAGGACGACGGTTGGGCCGACCGGCTGCCGTGGGTCCTTTTGGGCCTTCGCACGGCCCCCAAGGAAGACCTCCAGGCGTCCACCGCCGAGCTCGTCTACGGCCAGCCGCTCCGTGTCCCGGGCGAATTCGTGCCCGACGCTACCAGTCCCTGGTCCGCCGCTCGCCAGCGCTTGGACCTCCAGGAGGCCGCCCGACGATTTGCCCCCATGCCGACGTCCCGCCACGGTGGCCCCCAGTCCTACGTCCCCCCGGCGCTTCGCACAGCGGAGTACGTCTTTGTGCGTCATGACGCGCACCGGGGGCCACTCCGGCCGCCGTACAACGGGCCCTTCCGGGTCCTGCGACGGGGCGACAAGTCTTTCATCGTCGACTTCGGCGGCCGCCCGGACCGGATTTCTGTGGACCGCCTCAAACCGGCGCACATGGACGTCGACCGACCACCACGGTTGGCCCTTCCTCCGCGGCGAGGCCGCCCCCCGTCCACAGTTCCCCCCGCTCGACCACCCACCACCACGTCGGACCCCTCCCCACGACCCTCCAGGGGTCGCTTCGGCCGGGTCATCCGGACCCCCCTTAAATTGACCCTGCTGGTGCAGGTCGATTCTGGAGGGGCGTGTGTAGCGGTTACCGCTGGATGCACACAATCGCCTTGCACCGGCCAGAACACGGCCAGACGCGCCTCTCCCGGGCATGCCCGGACTCACTGTTCCCGGGCACGCCCGAACCTCCCGGGCACGCCCGGTCTCGTCTTTCCCGGGCATGCACGCTCTCGCCTTTCCAGGGCTCGCCCAGAGCGTCCGGGCATGCCCGCTATCGCCTTTTCAGGGCTCGCCCAGAGCGTCCGGGCATGCCCGCTATCGCCTTTCCAGGGCTTGCCCAGAGCGTCCGGGCATGCCCGCTATCGCCTTTCCAGGGCTCGCCCGGAGCGCCCGGGCACGCCCAGCCTCGACTTGCCAAGCCGCAGCCAAACACGCCCGGGCAGGTCCAGACTCGCCTTTCCAAGGCTCGCCCTTGACACCCGGGCATGCCCGGTATAGCTTTTGCCGGGCAAACTTCCCGACATAAATGTGTATATATATTGCTGCCCGATAAACGGGCTTGTCAGAATACCTGAGCTGTTTTGTTTCAATAAAGCAACTCGGACGAATTCCGTCTTTGGTCGCGTCAATTCTTTCGACTCGCGTTGGAGCGCAGTTCCTTCAATATCTCTTTTTTCATTCCAAACAAATAACTCCAATCACAAATTAATCACAAAATAAACTTTTAACAACATTGTTAATGTTTCCTTCATTGTAAAGCTCCCAAGTCAACAGTTAAAAGGATTTCGAGCCGATAGGTGTTACGGCCTTGGCAAGATCGATGGAGACAGCGATCTGTTAGCTTATACACTGCCCAAATAGCTATGTGGAATTCTCTCATGTAGAGATTAAACCCACGTCGTTTGAACTTTGGCCGAGGTCATTATTTACTTTTAATGATGTTTATATATGAATCAAAAAGAAGATAATTGGTTTTGGGTCGTCCTTTCCGCATATCTCGGGGGATTGTGAGTTGGAGAAACGACCATGATGGTGGGGAGCGGGTTGGCATTCTCTCAAGCAGGGATTCAACCCATGTCCTTATAAAAGGTCTTTGTCCAAGGTCACTGGGTCCGATTGGAGCAGCCGTTTGTGCAGCACCCGCGAAAATAACATTATGCGGGAGTCCAAACCTGAAAATGCTGGAGGCCAAAGCTGAAATTGGAAAAACAGTATATTGAAGCACGCGGTGCTACGCGCGCAACTTGCTACCAAGGAGGAAGCGGACAACGCGGTAAGTTTAATGTTCTTTATTCAAAGAGGTCACTGTAGCACTGGCGTGCTCCGGGCTGCGTGCCCGGTGTATATCCTGAGGCCACGCCTACCCCTTGGGCGTGCCGCCGCCCACTTGGTGCACGGAATGATGTCACCACGCCAGTGGGCTTTCGTGTCCGCCACACGCGCCCCCCCAGAATTCCCGCACACCTGGAGGGCCAGTTTGCGGGGCAAACGGATGACCCGGCCGAAGCGCCCTCTGGCGACCAGCGGCATCCAGGGTGCAGGGATGCCAGGTGGGATGCCCCCGGCTGTACCCGGGATGGGTGCCGGACCGGGGGGCGGCATGCCTGCGGTGCTGGGCAGTGCCGGGGGTCCGCCCGCAGGGGGGCGGCCCCGACGTGGGGGCCGAGCCACCGGCGGTGGGTGGTCCACGTCGAGGTGGGCCGGCTTGAGGCGGTCTATGGAGACCCGGTCAGGAGTGCCGCCGATGTCCAGGGTGAAATGTTTCACCCCGGTCTCCAGCACGCGGAAAGGCCCGTCGTATGGGGGCCGCAGTGGTATCCGGTGGGCGTCGTGCCGGATGAAGACGTACTCCGCGGTGCGAAGCTCCGGGGCGACGTGTGCAGGAGGGTGCCCGTGGTGCGCCGTCGGCACCGGGGCGAACCTCCGGGCGGTCTCCTGCAGTGCAGAACGCTCCTGCGCTGCGGACCAAGGTGCCGTGGGGTCGGGGAGGAACTCGCCCGGCACCCGCAGCGGTTGTCCAAAGACCAACTCCGCCGCGGATGCGCGCAGGTCCTCCTTGGGCGCCGTCCGGGGGCCCAGCAGGACCCAGGGGAGCCTGTCGACCCAGCCGCCGTCGCGGAGGGTGGCCCGGAGCGCGGCCTTCAACGAGCGGTGGAATCGCTCGCACAGGCCGTTGGCCTGGGGGTGGTAGGCCGTGGTGCGGTGCAGCTGGACCCCGAGCCCCCGCGCGACCGCAGCCCAGAGCTCCGAGGTGAACTGGGGACCGCGGTCGGACGAGATGTCCGAGGGGGCGCCGAACCGGGCGACCCAGGTGGCGATGAACGCCTGCGTGACGTCTGCCGCCATCGTCGCCGCCAAAGGCACGGCCTCAGGCCACCGGTTGGTGCGGTCCACCATGGTGAGGACATGGGTGAAACCCCGCGAGGGGGGCAGAGGTCCCACCAGGTCCACGTGAACGTGGTCGAACCGACGTTCCGGCACCGTAAACGGGGCCAAGGGGGCCTGGGTGTGTCGGTGCACCTTTGCGCGCTGGCACACGAGGCACGTCCTGGTCCAGCCACGGACGGCCTTCCGGAGGCCATGCCAGACAAACTTGTCGGCGACCAACCGCTGGGAGGCCCTCGTCCCCGGGTGGGACAGGCCGTGGATGGCGTCAAAAACCTGGCGCTGCCAGCCTGCGGGCACGATGGGGCAAGACCGCCCGAGGGAGACGTCGCAAACGAGGGCCGTGCCCGTGCCGTCGAAGGGCACCTCGGTGACGCGGAGGCCCGTGACGGCGGTCCGCAGGGCCTGGACCCCGGGGTCGGCGGCCTGGTCCGCTGCCATCCGGGCATAGTCGATGCCAAGGTGGACTGCGTGGGTGACGGCCCGGGAAAGGCAAACGGCCACCGGGTTGTCCTTTCCCGTGACGTGCCGGATGTCCGTCGTGTACTCGGACACGGCTGCGAGGTGACGCTGTTGCCGGGCCGACCACGGCTCGGCGACCTTGCCCATCGCGAAAACCAGCGGCTTGTGGTCGACGAAGGCCGTGAACGCACGGCCCTCGAGCAGATGGCGGAAGTGCCTGACCGCCAGGTGAAGCCCAAACAACTCGCGGTCGAAGGTGCTGTAATGGCGTTCGGGCGGGCGAAGCTGCCGGCTGAAGAACGCCAGCAGTTGCCAAGCTCCATGCACCCATTGCTCGTACACCGCGCCCACCGCGTAGTCCGAGGCGTCGGAGGTGAGGGCGATCGGTGCATCGAGCGCCGGATGCGCGAGCATGGTGGCGTTGGCCAAGGTGAGCTTCGCGCCCGAGAACGCCGCGTCCATCTGCTCGGTCCAGGTAACGTCACCTTTGCCCGGCTTCCCTCGAAGGGCCTCGTGTAAGGGCCGCAGGAGCTGGGCGATGCGGGGCAGGAACCGATGGTAAAAGTTTACCATGCCCAGGAACTCCTGGAGCCCCTTGATCGTGCGGGGGCGCGGAAACCCCTTCACCGCCTCCACCTTGGCCGGTAGGGGGACGGCCCCGTGCCTGGTGACGCGGTGCCCCAAAAAGTCGATTTCAGCGACACCGAACCGGCAGTTGGCGGGGTTCACGATCAGGCCGTGCTGGCCCAGACGTTCGAAGAGCGTGTGGAGATGGTGAAGGTGCTCTTCGCGGGACGCGCTGGCGACGAGGATGTCGTCCAGGTATACGTACAAAAAATCCAAGCCGCGCAAGACGCTGTCCATGAGGCGCTGGAACGCCTGAGCCGCATTTTTCAAACCGAAGGGCATCCAAAGAAATTCGAAAAGCCCGAATGGCGTGATGACAGCCGTCTTCGGGATGTCCTCCGGCCTGACAGGGACCTGATGGCAGCCGCGTACGAGGTCCACCTTTGAAAAGAAGGACATATTCGCCAAGCGGGTGGAAAAGTCCTGAATGTGGGGGACGTGGTAGCGGTCGGGGGTGGTGGCGTCGTTGAGGTGCCGGTAGTCCCCGCACGGTCGCCATCCCCCGCCGGGCTTGGGCACGATGTGGAGCAGGGACGCCCACGCGCTCTCGGAGCGCCGCACGATGCCGAGCCGCTCCAGCGTAGCGAACGCCGCTTCAGCTACGGCGAGCTTCGTCGGCTCGAGGCGGCGTGCCCGGGCATAGACCGGTGGCCCGGCGGTGGGGATGTGGTGTTCCACCCAGTGCTTGACGGTCCCCGCCGAGAAGGTCGGCCGTGTGAGGGCCGGAAAACCCGCGAGGAGGCGAGCGATTTCGTCCGCTGCCGGAAGCGTACAGATGAACCTGGCCGGAACGGAACCGCTCAGCAAGCCGCTCGGCGAGCCGCTCGATGAGCCGCTCTGTGAGCTGCTCAACGAGCCGGGCAGCACACACGCGAGCGAGCTGAACGTCTCAGCCTGGACGAGCCTTCTGCGCTTTACATCGACTAGTAATCCATTAGCACATAAGAAGTCCGCGCCGAGCAGTGCCATGGGCACGTCGGCCGTAATGAACGACCAACGGAAAACCTGCCCTCCGAACCGCAGGGAGAGACAGCGTTTTCCGTACGTGCGTATAGACGTACCATTGGCCGCAAGCAGCGCGGGACCTCGGCCCGCGGTGTGCTTGTCGGACGTACCGGCAGGAACGACACTCACCTGCGCTCCCGTATCGCACAGGTAACGGCGCCCGGACAAGGTGTCCGTTATGTCCAGAAGGCTGTTGGAATTGCCGACGCTCACCGATGCCACCGAGCGCCGGCTCGCCCGTTTCCCGACCTGCCGAATGAGCACGGCGGGCGACACTGCCGAGCCTCGTGGCTGAACTTGGCGTGGAAGAAACACCAGGTGGGCAGCTGAGGCGTCGGAGGCTGCGGTTTTCTTCGCGGCTGCGGCGGCGGTGGTGGTCGGGGCGTGGCGGCGGACACGAGGTGCGGTGCATTGGGGGAAGCCTCGGGAGCCTCGGGAGCAGCAACCGCGCCAAGACTCGCCTGCGTGTCCAAAACCGCGTAGTATTTGTCGCCTCGGCAGCGAGCGCATGGGGTTCCGTTAACGCGGAACCAGCCAAAGCGAGGCGGACTCGTGCTGGCAGCTGGCGTCGAAATAACGCCCGGAATAGAGCATTCGGGGTTTCGTCGCCCATGAGCGCCAGCATATGGTCCATACGGACCGACGGTCGCGTGTCCCCGATCTCAGGGAGGTCCAAAAGGCGATCGGCCCGTGCGTCCACCGTAAGGCCGAACGTGGCGAGGAGGAGACGCTTGACCGCCTCGTACTTGCCGTCGGCAGGTGGATCCCTTAGGACCGATACGACGCGGGTGGCCGTGCCGGGCCCGAGGGCGGCGACCACGTGGCAGTACATGGTCTCGTCCACCGTGATGCCTCGAAGTCGGAACTGGGCTTCTGCCTGCAGGAACCAAACTTCGGCTTGTGACTCCCAGAATTCGGGGAGCTTGATGGAGACCGCGTTGGTAGCCATTGTTGCGGTGGTTTCGTGTAGTCAGCGATGGCTGACTCGAATGTCGGAGGTCACCAATGAAGCACGCGGTGCTACGCACACGACTTGCTACCAAGGAGGAAGCGGACAACGCGGTAAGTTTAATGTTCTTTATTCAAAGAGGTCACTGTAGCACTGGCGCGCTCCGGGCTGCGCGCCCAGTGTATATCCTGAGGCCACGCCTACCCCTCGGGCGTGGCCGCCACCCACTTGGTGCGCGGAATGATGTCACCAGGCCAGTGGGCTTTCGTGTCCGCCACAATATCCTATTTTACTCCAGGTGATCCCAGGATTACCCACCCAAAATATCGTTGTGATCGGTTCAGCCGTTTTTGCGGTACCTTCGAACGGACGGACAGACTGACAGACAGACGGACGGACATTTGGTGAATTAGAGTTAGATACAAGTGGTTATTGACTTTTTGGATGCGTCTCGGACTTTGGTGGATATCTCTTCCGGAGAACTTTTGAACGTCCTGAGAGAGAAACATACGCGGTACTCAAAGGCATTAACCTACCTCAAAAGTAGTGTACATGTATTGTATCATAAAGCAAATATCCTCACCTGAGTTAGAGGAATGTCCTCTAAGTGTTGTTGTAATTGGTGACCTGGAAAATGCCATCCTGT
>NC_136269.1:10405976-10653476 GCF_964187855.1 Myxine glutinosa | reverse complement strand
CGAGCGGATGGCAATCCGCGATCCGAGCCGTTAACAATGAGTAAACCCGATTACAGCGGTTCCTAATCGTGCCACAGGTACTCAATTGAGAGAAAGGACGGATGCGATCGGATTAGGGAAAACCAAGAAAGAACAAGGCAATTTATTACAAATATACAGGAGGAAAGAGGAAACGAAAGGATGTACAGGAAGAAGAAGAAGCAGGACACAGGGCAGTCTTAACTACAGTCTTAACTTATGACCCCTGACAAACATACACACTCACACGGGGATTGTAGATGGTAGGGGGGAAGGTCCAGGTTGAGGATCCGGTGATGGGGTCCAGGCTCCTGGTGAGGTGCCAGTTCCGCGGGCAAAAACCCGACAGGCAGCTCTGCATATCATTGGAACGCGACCGGACCTTACATATGGCGGGGGGAGGGCTCGTGTCCTTTGTACGTAATAAACGTATGGTCGTGCCAAACGCTCTCACACTGTCGCTGTCTGTCTCTGTCTCTCTCTCTCTCTGTCTCTGTCTCTCTGTCTCTGTCTCTCTGTCTCTGTCTCTCTGTCTCTCTCTCTCTGTCTCTGTCTCTCTGTCTCTCTCTCTGTCTCTCTCTCTCTGTCTGTCTGTCTGTCTGTCTGTCTCTCTCTCTCTCTCTCTCTCTCTCTCTCTCTCTCTCAAGTTCTCTATTCAACGCGCGCGCCTCCAACAAGTCCGTACAAGTTCTTTGCAAAGAAGTCCCTTTTTGCCAGTGTGCACAGTCCTCAAGTCCTCCGAGTCCTGTGAAAGGGCTTTGCTTTCGCGCTTATATAACGCGCACCAAGATCACTCCGCCAGCCAAAAAGCGACGCCCATCAGTGATATTGCCTCAGCCCTGGTTGGCTGGTTAGGGCTTACCGGCCACGCCTTTGACGGCTGGTTGACAGGCCACACCTTGTTCTTGGCGTTCCGCCCCCTTTTTCCTCGGGCCTCACCGCATGGTTAATGGCGTCGTTTGAGCAAACGCTAAGGCGGCTGCTGCTGGCAGAGGCGCGTAATGGCATTGCTGGGAGAGAGAGGTTGGCAAAATGGCCAGAATTGGATTAGTGACCTACTTTTATTTAATTGATGCAACGCAGATTCAACTATTGGAAACACGGCCTTATCTAAAACACATAATAATGAAATAACTGAGTTCCTATGGTGGCCTACGTGTTGCTTGTGGACTAACTAGGGGTGCAACCTTTAACCTTTAATGTCATATTTACAAGTGATTATATAATTTACAAAAGTGTGCGTTCTAAAACCGCAACAATACTATGGTTTGGAGTGTACATTTTGGAGTAATTCCTCATTACAGTATAATACTATGGTTTAGAGTGTACATTTTGGAGTAATTCCTCATTACAGTATAATACTATGGTTTAGACTTTAGAGTGTAGATTTTGGAGTATTTCCTCATTGTAGTATAATACTATGGTTTAGAGTGTAGATTTTGGAGTATTTCCTCGTTATAGTATAATACTATGGTTTAGAGTGTAGATTTTGGAGTATTTCCTCATTATAGTATAATACTATGGTTTAGAGTGTACATTTTGGAGTAATTCCTCGTTATAGCATAACACTATGGTTTAGAGTGTAGATTTTGGAGTAATTCCTCATTATAGTATAATACAATGGTTTAGAGTGTACATTTTGGAGTAATTCCTCGTTATAGTATAATACTATGGTTTAGAGTGTACATTTTGGAGTATTTCCTCGTTATAGTATAATGATATGGTTTAGAGTTTAGATTTTGGAGTAATTCCTCATTATAGTATAATACTATGGTTTAGAGTGTAGATTTTGGGGTAATTCTTCGTTATAGTGTAATACTATGGTTTAGAGTGTAGATTTTGGAGTAATTCCTCGTTATAGTATAATACTATGGTTTAGAGTGTAGATTTTGGGGTAATTCTTCGTTATAGTGTAATACTATGGTTTAGAGTGTAGATTTTGGAGTAATTCCTCGTTATAGTATAATACTATGGTTTAGAGTGTAGATTTTGGAGTGATCCCATATTTTATAGTTCAGCCCCCCCCCCCCCCCCCCCCCCCCATACATGTTATGCAGGCCCCATTGGTCTGGCACTATCCCCAGGGTTTCCTTTTACCATCAACAACGTTCTTTGTGTGTGCTCAAGCACTAATATTATTATACATATAAAATTACCTTTAATATGGATTTATTTTTGATATATTTTTCATGCGATATTTACTTTCACATTCATCGGCGGTTTCAGCAAAACGAGTTACAGAAACAACTGTTTTTCATATCGAGGTATAAAAGGAATACCTTTACAAAAGCACGAGACGATGTCCTTGCGTCACATGACGTGCGCACGTGCAGCCTTTCTGCGCCGGCCAGGTGGGTCCATCGAGACTGCCAATGAGTGAGGGGGTCGGGGGGGAGTGGGGGGCACGGTACGAGTTAAGGCCCGGGGTGTACTCATGGGACTAATTACCATGGAGCTCTTTGTCCCACGAGGACACGAGCGAGAGTGCTCGAGTAAATTACCACTCGCTAATTGAGTGCGCGAGGAGACTGACCGTTTGTGAGTTCGTTCTTTCCTCGATTCCCGCGCCCCCCATTGCCCCCCTTCCACATTCCCGGCTGACCTGCTCGAGTGTCCAGCGACAGGTGGGCCTCGTTACGTGTACGCGCCTCCGTCTCTAGGTGGGAATGTCTGTACGTGGGACTCGTACCTGGAACTTGTAAACTCGAAATAAAACCTTCAGTCATTCACGTTTCATTCCCGTCGTGTTTGGCTGAAATTCCCGTTTAAAAAGGTATCATTTGTCCACGTGGTGACGTCATCACGGGGACGAGGCGTCCATGACGTCGTAAAATCCAAGCAGTCGTCACACACTCCTTGTTTAACGCACACTAAAAACAGCTGCAGCGTCCAGGTGTGCGCTCCGAGGGAAGGAATCACTTCTCATTCTTTGATTTGTTGTTGAGTAGTCGGCTCACCGTCACCGTGCAACATCTGTTCCTCATTCGGTGACCTTGCGGTCACAAATGGCGGTTCATTCGCTCTTTTTGGAACGAGCAGCCGTGACCTGGGACGTTGTGTAACCGTGGCAGGTGTTTGCGGCCCCTATCAAGGCCGACGGGACATGTCCTCTCAAACCATCCGCCATTATCAGCTCGTCATCATGGACATGCTGGGAATTTGGGAAAGAGAAAAAAACTCGAAAAAGGAACCTGTGCTCCCATCACCTGATAAACAGCAGCTGCGACTCAGGAAGAAGAAACGCGTGAAGGACACTCACGTGATGCAATGCTGAGTTCGGTAATCTACATATTACATACACAAAATGTGAAGGATACGGATACATACCTGGTGCGATGTTGTTTGATGATCTACATATTACATACACATTACACAAAATGAGGACACACACACACACACACACACACACACACACACACACACACACACACACACACACACCTCGTGCGATGCTGTGACTTCGGTCATCTATATATTGCATACACAAAATGTGAAGGATACACACACCTGATGCGATGCTGTGACCTTGGTCATCTACATATTACATACACAAAATGTGAAGGATACACACAACTGGTGCGATACCGAGTTCGTTCATAGAGCGGTTTTGGACGATCTACCTATTACATACAGAAATTGTGGAATGCCCCTTCCTGCTGTACATCCCACACTTGTCATTTTCCCCTTTATTCGTTTCGCAATGAACTTTATTTCAATATATCACCCTAACCCCCACATTCGTACCTAATATGTAGACAGCGAATTTGGACTGGAGGAATAAGTACGTTGTTTATTTTCTCATTCTTCCGCTCCCAGTCCCAACTGGCTGTCTATATATTATCTCAAAATGTGTATAGATATAATGGTAATTGAGAAAAGAAAAGTAGGGATTATGATAGGAGATAAAAACGAGTTATAGAAATTGATGGAGAAGCGAGTCTGATTTATGTATACGATGGATGAGTGAGAAGAGATTTTGAGCATCATGATGAGAGAGGAGGGAGGATGAGAGAGGAAGAGAGGGAAGAGAGGAGGAGAGAGAGAGAGGGAAGAGAGGCTGACAGAGGGGACAGGAGGGGAGAGAGGGAAGAGAAGAGAGGGAGGAGAGAGGATGGGAGAGGGGAGGGAGAGCGAAGGGATGGAGAGGAGGAAAGAGAGGGAAGAGAGGAGGGGAGATAGGGAAGAGAGGAGGAGGTAGGGAAGAGAGGAGGAGGTAGGGAAGAGAGGAGGAGAGAGGGGAGGGGGAGCGAAGGGAGGGAGAGAGGGAAGAGAGGAGGGGAGATAGGGAAGAGAGGAGGAGAGATAGGGAAGAGGGGAGGAGAGAGGGAAGAGAGGATGAGAGAAGAGGGGAGATAGGTAAGAGGGGAGAGAGGGGAGAGGAGGAGGGGGAGGAGAGAGGATGAGAGAAGAGGGGAGAGGAGAGATTATAAGAGAGAAGGATAGAGGGGAGATATTATGAGAGAGAGGGGAGAGAGGATGAGAGAGGAGGGGAGATAGGGAAGAGAGGAGGAGAGAGGAAGAGAAGAGGGGAGAGGAGAGATTATGAGAGAGAAGGATAGAGGGGAGATATTATGAGAGAGAGGGGAGAGAGGAGGGGAGATAGGGAAGAGAGGAGGAGAGAGGAAGCGAAGGGAGGGAGAGGAGGAGAGATGGGGGGAAAGAGGGAGGACGAATGGGAGACAAAGAGAGAGACAGAGTCATTGCATTGCAACAAGGAGCACAATGTAAACATGGCTGTGTATGTGGCCTATCCGCGTGTCTGTGCAAATTGTCCCTGCTATGTCTCGCACACCATCAGGGAAACGCTGTCCTGCGTCCAAAAAGACAGGTGAGCGCTCCAGTGAGATACGAACGGAGCCGGGATTAGTTAAAGGCGATTCCAGGCAAAACGAGGCGACCTGACCTTCGACCCCTGTCACGAGGAACCAGACAAGACATCGTCAGACACCCGAGGGGAACAGGCTCCCGACGACCTGCCAGTTACCTGGACAGAGTGGACATGTCCGCCTCGTAACCAGACTAAGGACCGGCACAGAGACGTTCCCAGGACGGGCATCGCGCAGCCTCGCGGACGCTTCCCGAAATCCCCAGGAATGACCCCTGGAAAACCGCGCGCGCTGTTCCTTTGGATCAGGAATCAAAAAAGCGCAATAATGTACTTAAGCAGCTTAATGTAAACAGGCGAAGCTTTTACATGAACCAGGTCCAATATTACACTGTGATCTGGACGTGATGGATTCCATGAGAGCCGTCATCACGTGACATTTACACTCTATATTGCTCCATTAATTAATATTTATTTATAAACTCTGTATAATCAAAAGCTTAAAAGGGAGGAGAAGAGAAAATATTTATAACTGGACTTTATCCAAAGGCTGCTGTTCCTTTTTTCTTTTTTTTCCTTCTCTTGGCCAAAGCTTGCAACGCCAGACGTGTTTGGTCACCCGTCGTGGAACTTTACAAACGTAAACGAACGTTGCGACTGTTGATCCAGCGATCCAGCAAAAACCCACAGTTGGGTTTTAGTGAATTTTACATCAACAAGAACATTACAAGATGATGAACAAATAAATATGATATGGTACATGGGGGAATAAACGGCATATGGGGGAGAAAACGGTATATGGGGGAGAAAACGGTATATGGGGGAGTAAACGGTACATGGGGGAGGAAACGGTATATGGGGGAGGAAACGGTATATGGGGGAGTAAACGGTATATGGGGGAGTAAACGGCATATGGGAGAGAAAACGGTACATGGGGGAATAAACGGCATATGGGGGAGAAAACGGTATATGGGGGAGTAAACGGTATATGGGGGAGAAAACGGTATATGGGGGAGGAAACGGTATATGGGGGAGAAAACGGTATATGGGGGAGGAAACGGTATATGGGGGAGTAAACGGTATATGGGGGAGTAAACGGTATATGGGGGAGTAAACGGTATATGGGGGAGTAAACGGTATATGGGGGAGTAAACGGTACATGGGGGAGTAAACGGTGCATGGGGGAATAAACGGTATATGGGGGAGTAAACGGTATATGGTGGAGTAAACTGTATATGGGGGAGGAAACGGTGTATGGGGGAGTAAACGGTACATCGGGGAGTAAACGGTATATGGGGGAGTAAACGGTACATCGGGGAGGAAACGGTGTATGGGGGATGCAACGGTATATGGGGGAGTAAACGGTATATGGGGGAGTAAACGGTACATCGGGGAATAAACGGTATATGGGGGAGTAAACGGTACATGGGGGAGTAAACGGTACATTGGGGAGGAAACGGTGTATGGGGGATGCAACGGTATATGGGGGAGGAAACGGTGTATGGGGGAGGAAACGGTGTATGGGGGAGGAAACGGTGTATGGGGGAGGAAACGGTGTATGGGGGAGGAAACGGTGTATGGGGGAGGAAACGGTATATGGGGGAATAAACGGTATATGGGGGAGTAAACGGTACATCGGGGAGTAAACGGTACATCGGGGAGTAAACGGTACATCGGGGAGTAAACGGTACATGGGGGAGTAAACGGTACATTGGGGAGGAAACGGTGTATGGGGGATGCAACGGTATATGGGGGAGGAAACGGTGTATGGGGGAGGAAACGGTGTATGGGGGAGGAAACGGTGTATGGGGGAGCAAACGGTGTATGGGGGAGGAAACGGTATATGGGGGAGGAAACGGTGTATGGGGGATGCAACGGTATATGGGGGAGGAAACGGTGTATGGGGGAGGAAACGGTACATGGGGGAGGAAACGGTATATGGGGGAGGAAACGGTGTATGGGGGATGCAACGGTATATGGGGGAGGAAACGGTATATGGGGGAGTAAACGGTGTATGGGGGAGGAAACGGTATATGGGGGAGGAAACGGTGTATGGGGGAGGAAACGGTATATGGGGGAGTAAACGGTGTATGGGGGATGCAACGGTATATGGGGGAGGAAACGGTATATGGGGGAGTAAACGGTACATCGGGGAGTAAACGGCATATGGGGGAGGAAACGGTACATTGGGGAGGAAACGGTATATGGGGGAGGAAACGGTGTATGGGGGATGCAACGGTATATGGGGGAGGAAACGGTATATGGGGGAGGAAACGGTGTATGGGGGAGGAAACGGTGTATGGGGGAGGAAACGGTGTATGGGGGAGGAAACGGTATATGGGGGAGGAAACGGTGTATGGGGGATGCAACGGTATATGGGGGAGGAAACGGTGTATGGGGGAGGAAACGGTACATGGGGGAGGAAACGGTATATGGGGGAGGAAACGGTGTATGGGGGATGCAACGGTATATGGGGGAGGAAACGGTGTATGGGGGAGGAAACGGTGTATGGGGGAGAAAACGGTATATGGGGGAGTAAACGGTGTATGGGGGAGGAAACGGTATATGGGGGAGGAAACGGTGTATGGGGGAGGAAACGGTATATGGGGGAGGAAACGGTATATGGGGGAGTAAACGGTACATGGGGGAGTAAACAAAACATGGGGGAGTAAACGGTATATGGGGGAATAAACGGTACATGGGGGAATAAACGGTATATGGGGGAATAAACGGTACAATGGGGAGTAAACGGTACATGGGAGAGTAAACGGTACATGGGAGAGTAAACGGTGCATGGGAGAGTAAACGGCACATGGGGGAGTAAACGGTACATGGGGGAGTAAACGGTACATTGGGGGAGGAAACGATGCATTGGGGAATAAACGGTACATGGGGGAATAAACGGTACATGGGGGAGTAAACGGTATAATGGGGGAGTTATAACGGGGAGTAAACGATACATGGGAGAGTAAACGGTACATGGGGGACTAAACGGTACATGGGGGAGTAAACGGTACATGGGGGAGTAAACGGTACATGGGGGAGTAAACGGTACATGGGGGAGTAAACGGTACATGGGGGAGTAAACGGTACAAGGGGGAGTAAACGGTAAATGGGGGAGTAAACGGTACATGGGGGAGTAAACGGTACATTGGGGGAGGAAACGGAACATGGGAGAGTAAACGGTACATGGGGGAGTAAACGGTACATTGGGGGAGGAAACGATGCATTGGGGGAATAAACGGTACATGGGGGAGTAAACGGTATAATGGGGGAGTTATAACGGGGAGTAAACGGTATAATGGGGGAGTTATAATGGGGGAGTTATAACGGGGAGTAAACGGTACATGGGAGAGTAAACGGTAAATGGGGGAGTAAACGGTACATGGGAGAGTAAACGGTAAATGGGAGAGTAAACGGTAAATGGGGGAGTAAACGGTACATGGGGGAGTAAACGGTACATGGGAGAGTAAACGGCACATGGGAGAGTAAACGGCACATGGGAGAGTAAACGCCACATGGGAGAGTAAACGGCACATGGGAGAGTAAACGGCACATGGGAGAGTAAACGGTACATGGGAGAGTAAACGGCACATGGGAGGGTAAACGGCACATGGGAGAGTAAACGGAACATGGAGAGTAAACGGTACATGGGGGAGTAAACGGTACATTGGGGGAGGAAACGATGCATTGGGGGAATAAACCGTACATGGGGGAGTAAACGGTATAATGGGGGAGTTATAACGGGGAGTAAACGGTATAATGGGGGAGTTATAATGGGGGAGTTATAACGGGAGTAAACGGTATAATGGGGGAGTTATAACGGGAGTAAACGGTATAAAGGGGGAGTTATAATGGGGGAGTAAACGGTGTAATGCGGGAGTTATAACGGGAGTAAACGGTATAATGGGGGAGTTATAACGGGAGTAAACGGTATAATGGGGGAGTTATAACGGGAGTAAACGGTGTAATGGGGGAGTTATAACGGGAGTAAACGGTATAATGGGGGAGTTATAACGGGAGTAAACGGTATAATGGGGGAGTTATAATGGGGGAGTAAACGGTGTAATGGGGGAGTTATAACGGGAGTAAACGGTATAATGGGGGAGTTATAACGGGAGTAAACGGTGTAATGGGGGAGTTATAACGGGAGTAAACGGTATAATGGGGGAGTTATAACGGGAGTAAACGGTGTAATGGGGGAGTTATAATGGGAGTAAACGGTAAAATGGGGGAGTTATAACGGGAGTAAACGGTATAATGGGGGAGTTATAACGGGAGTAAACGGTGTAATGGGGGAGTTATAACTGAGAGTAAACGGTGTAATGGGGGAGTTATAACGGGAGTAAATGGTATAATGGGGGAGTTATAACGGGAGTAAATGGTATAATGGGGGAGTTATAATAGGGGAGTAAACGGTGTAATGGGGGAGTTATAACGGGAGTAAACGGTATAATGGGGGAGTTATAACGGGAGTAAACGGTATAATGGGGGAGTTATAACGGGAGTAAACGGTATAATGGGGGAGTTATAACGGGAGTAAACGGTATAATGGGGGAGTTATAACGGGAGTAAACGGTACATTGGGAGAGGAAACGATGCATTGGGGGAATAAACGGTACATGGGGGAGTAAACGGTATAATGGGGGAGTTATAACGGGAGTAAACGGTATAATGGGGGAGTTATAACGGGGAGTAAACGGTACATTGGGAGAGGAAACGATGCATTGGGGGAATAAACGGTACATGGGGGAGTAAACGGTATAATGGGGGAGTTATAATGGGGGAGTTATAACGGGGAGTAAACGGTATTACGAAGCAACTTCACAGAAGGCTCCATTGAATTCGTAATAACAATTAACTCTTTTTTATTGTTTACAAAACATTCGTTATTATAAATAAATAAAAAAAACGCTCGTATTTATAAATCAAGATATAAACTCTGCTTCGAGAAGAAGCAAAAATGAAAATCGTTTTGAAGAGACTAATGGAACCCAATATGTTACTATGATCGTGGTGCCCGGATTCGCGGCTCTTGTCCAAGATGGTGAAACTTAGCTGCAGTTTCGGTGTGTTGGGTTTCGCCCGGATGACAGACATATTTTGTCGCTTTATCACCAGGCCATTAGTGGGGCCTCTCCCCACAGAGACACTCCAGCTGGCTAGACGTGTTCCAGACTAAACGTTCAAACCATCGCAGCTCGAGGAGCCAAACCCCCAGAAGGACTCTCGCAAAGCCGGCTGTCTTCTGCACTCGTGACGACGCGCGTTTTTGTGGTTCTATTTATTTATTTTAATTTGCAAATCAAGTACCAATGGTATAATAGTTTATACTTTAGACGTTTACAATGCACCCCTAAGCTATTTAAACGGGGTTAGAATCCCGACCCGGCTCTAAACTGCCTTCCTGGTGTTTTGCAGGCGAGGCATGAATGCGCGTGCGTCGTCCCTAGGATGGACGTCAAATGGAAGAACTAGTCTAAAGATCCCACGGTGTCGGTCACGAGCAGTAGGTGAGTCATCGCCGGCACTTTGAAGAAATTACAAATTCCTGCACACTCAGCCGAGTATCCTGCGATGGAGTGGCGACCTGTCCAGGACCGTATCCCCCATAGTCAGGAAACTGCTTCGGCAGAACCGACGCTCTGCATCAAGCATGGTGTATACACTAATAAATAATAGTAATAATAATAATTATAATAATAATAACAACAATGTTGGAAAAGGTAACGTGGAATATATTGGTAACTTTGGCAATATTTTACTATTTTAACAATACCTATTCAATTACAATAACTGTAGGCTACGATTTACAGAAACAGTTCAAAGTAACAAATCAAAATGGATTTCACATGTGCGATTGTATTCGCAAAGCGATGATTGGTGTAAATATTACCATAAGCTTTCACTGCGATGTGCACTCTTCTTAACAAAGATTTCATTCACAGCGTCTTGTACTTCAATGCAAATGTTTACACTGGCGTGTAAGAGTTACATCACCTTTTAGGTTTTTGGGGGGTTTTTTTTGCACTGGAGTTACAAACTTTCACAAACTTTTTTGGGAGTTACACCCCCAGAGTGTAAACTCATGCAACATCATGTTCTACTCAGGGATGTAAACAATACAACGCAAGCTTCTTTTATATTACGATTTGTAATGTAATACTGTACGACTTTCTTTCACACTTTGATGTAAACTATAGTATGATATATTTTGTACTGCGATGTAAACTACAAACGATGTAAACCTTCTTTGTGTGTTTACCAGCGTTGCTCGATGGACGAATTTCTGACAAGTGGGACATTCGTTCCAAGAAGACCAATAAATATGAGTAATGAGAGTGTGCGCATTCAAATATGACTGAATGCGCAATGTAAACTGAATGCGCACATTCAAATATGACTGAATGCGCAATGTAAACTGAATGCGCACATTCAAATATGACTGATTAAAAGGACACTTCTTCAATTCGATTTGAAACTTTTTTATTAAATTATCAAAACTATAAATACGTTAAAGCATCAATTGCGGTTAAAAAGAACATGCGGACGGGCTGGCGCACAGCTTGTAGTATTTGGTGATGTTTATGGAGACACGTCAGTTGAACAACCGTGCCCAGTGTGATAGTTAATAAATCCAATTGCGTGCGAAGAATAACTCGAAACATACGTCCTGATTAAAGATTTAATTCCTTCGGTTAGAAAAAGTATTGTCTTGGCCTTCGATAACGCAGTCTGTGGAGCATTGTAAAGCAGCAGCACGTCCAAAAGGGCTGATTATTGATGGAAAACTTTTTTTTGCTGGAAAACAAATAATGAAAGATGAAAGTATCGATTAAAAATTGATTTAAAAACCATGTTGTAACCTTTTTTTTGTATACAAGATCGAGGCTCGTGAAAGAGCGAACATTAATCACACAAAAAGTCAAACCGACACAAACCGACACATAAAACACAAAATAAGGGGAGTGATAGACAAGATGGGGAGAGAGGGGGAAGGACACAAACACAACGTTTGAGAGCAGGGACATTGAGAGAACTGTGGGAGGGAGAGGGCTTCGAGGGAGGAGGGAGAGGTAGAAAACATATGGACACTGCAAGGACTTCCAGGAAAGAAGTTGGAATTTCAAAAAAGTGAATCTGGGGTGAATTAGCGGGGGTAGAAAACATCAAGATTATGGATGGGGGAAGATAAGAGATGGTGGTGAACAGCTGTTTTAATGACCAGGAGGGGGGAGAGGGATTGAAGGGAGTGTGGGAGTTTGTTCCAGAGGCGGGAGAAAAGGGGGAATGAAAGAGTGAAGGTGAGCAGAGAGCCTAGATTTTGGCAGTTTAACCATAGGAGGGTTGCTGGCAGATCTTGTGCGACCTGTAGGAATATTTGGGGGACAGAGCCCAGAGAGAGCTGTCGGAGCAAGGCCGGAGAGGAGTCGGTAGAAGACAGAAAGACCACCAACCTGCCTGCGGTGAGTGAGTGAAAGGCCCTCGGAGTTAGCTTCATCACAGGAGATTCCAATGATTCTGAAACTTTGGCTTCAACAGCGTGAAGCCGAACTAGGTGTGAGGCAGGAGCACCGGCCCAGAGGTGGGAACAATATTCCATTGAGCTGCGGATGAAAGCCTTGTATGTGGTGAGGATCTCAGGTGTGCCAAGGAAGGAATTCGCATGACGGAGGATGCCCAGTTGGCGACTGGCTTTGGAGGCCAGCTGGGAAATGTGGTTATCCCAAGAAAGATCATGGCAGATAGTGAGACCCAAAAGCTTGAGCGACAGAACTTCTTGGAGAGGATTGTGGAGAAAGTAGATGGGAGGGTTGTCCAGTCGGTCTTTTCGGAGAGACATAGTAAGAGTGTGAGATTTATCAGGATTTAAAGACATGTTCCACTTGTTTGACCAGTCTGTGATTTTGTCCTGGTCTGCAGAGAGTGAGGAGGCTGCAGGCTGCCGATCTGAGGGATGAGGAATGGAGTGGCAGATAGTGGAGTCATCAGCAAAGAGATAGAGAGGATTTTCAAGAGAGTCGGAGAGATCATTGATGAAGACCAGAAAAAGCACAGGGCCCAGAACACTACCTTGGGGAACTCCAGCCAGAACAGGAAGGGGCGATGAGAGAAATCCATTCAGGGCCACACGTTGACTACGACCAGAGAGGAAGTCCGTAAGCCAAGCGTGGAGATTTCCATGGATACCACAGGAGGAGATTTGGTGAGCAGAGCTGGGTGCCAGACCGTATCGAAGGTACGTGATATGTCAAGGGAGACAGCTCTGATTTCCTGTTTGGCATTGAGGACCTCCATCCATTGTTGAGACAGCAGAAGCAACATGTCCAGAGTGGAATGACCTGGTCTGAATCCAAATTGATGATCGGAGATCAAGCCTTTGGAGAAGAGGAAGGATTTGATATCCAAAGTAATGATAGATTCCATGACTTTGCTGATAATTTGGAGCAGGCTGATTGGTCTGTAGTTGCAAGGATCTGTTTTTGTACCTTTTTGTGTAAAGCGGTAATGTTTGCTGATTTCCAGGATGCTGGCACATGACCTTGAGCAAAAGAGAGGGTGAAAAGAACAGAGACAGGGGGAGATAGACCGCAGAGCAGGATTTTATGACCCGTGGGCTGATGCCCTCTGGTCCAGTTGCAGAATCAGAGTCAAGGTTTGACAAAAGCTTCTCCACCTAGTCAGGAAAGAAGGACACAGAGTCCAGGAGCAGTTGGGTTCGACTGGGTAAGGTGCGAACAGAGAAAGATGGGTTTGGGACACAAGGTTTTGAGGCAAACACAGAGTTGAGGCATTCGGCTTTGTCACGTGCGGTGTCAACTGTGTAGCCATTTGAGGTGAGGGAGGGGATGGAGGAGGAACAAACACCAGAAACGGATTTGACCAAATGCCACCAGGATTTGGAGGAAGGAGACAGGTTTGAGAGTTCATTCTTGAGTGTGGAGAGATAGTGCTTCCTGGCACTCCTGAGGGTAGATACACACTTGTTCCGAGCTTGGTGGAAGTAACTGATATTGCCTTCAGTTGGATTTGCCTTCCAAGAGGCAAAGGCAAGTTGTTTCAGGGCAACTGCCTCACCGCAAGATTCAGTGTACCATGGATGGGAGGAAGGGAATGACAACTGAAGACGAGATGGGATAAATCTGTGCATGAGAGAGAGCAGTTTGCCTTGGAAGAATTCCCAGGAAGAATTGATGTCAGAGGCAGTAGAGATGGGAGACCAGTCCAGCTGATTGATGGCTGCTTGCAGACCGTGCCAGTCGGCCTGAGTGAAATGCCAGACGCGTCGGCGCTGAGGAGGCTCTCTGAGAATGGCCAGAGAGATGTCCACTTTAACAAGCACATGATCAGAAGAACCAATTGGAGCAGAAGAAGAGCAGCAGACATTTGCAGGGAAGTTTGTCATAACCAAGTCTCGAAGAGAAGATACTCCATTGACTGAGATCCCTGTCAGAAAATTGACAGATTGTGTCAGTCCCAATGAGTCACAGAAGTCCTTTGCTGAGGTGCCATGACTGGTGAGAGAGGAACCCACACCCAGCCAGCTGGCATGATGACAGTTGAAGTCGCCACATATGAGGAAGAGAGAGTTGGGATGAGTTGATAGAAGTTGGTCCATGTTGTCAGACAGCGACATTTAAATGGAGTCATCACTGTTTGGAGGACGGTACAGAACACATATGAACAAAAGGTGGGAGCGGAGAGGAAGCCATAGCCAGAGGTATTCCTGGGGGTGGGGTGGAGAGAGGGTAGTGCAAGGAGAGTGAGGAAGAGAGTTTTTGATAAAGATAGCCACCCCACCACCAGGACGAGGCTCAGGTCTATCATACTGGAGGAGGGAGTAACTAGGAAGAGATATTAAGGAATCAGAGACATCTTGAAGGAGGAAAGTTTCTGTTAGGCAGATCAAGTCTGTATTGTCAGAAACAACCTGAATGGAGAGATCAATCAGGTTTGAGCGAAGGCCCCGGATGTTTGGGGTCCATATCGTTAATGAGGATAGAGGGGGAGCATCGGGTGCGGGAGAGGGGAGGTGAGGGGTAGGGGCAGATGAAGGGGAGGTAGGAAGAGTAGTTGATAGTGTGTCAGAGATTACAGAAGAGTTACAAGAAAGGGAAGGATGAGGACAAGAGGTTTGATTGTGATGGGATGAGGCACAGTGAGGGGTTCTTTGAGGGGTGGTAGAGGAAAGTAGAAGGTTGGGGGAGGTGGAGGTATGAGATAGAAGGGAGATGAAGTGTGGAGGCAGCTTTGAGAAGGAGGTGGGAGTGGGGTGAATTGGAGAGGGATGGTAGTGGGGGGAGATTTGAAGGGGAGGGGTTGGGGGGGGGGAGTTTTGAAGGGGAGGGGTTGGGGACGAGTTTTGAAGGGGAGGGGTTAGGGGGGAGTTTAGGAGGGAAGGGGCAAGGGGGGAGATCAGGAGGGGAGGGCCAAGGGGGGATGTTTGGAGGGGAGGGGCAAGGGGAGAGTTTAGAAAGTGGATGATTAATGAAAGACGAACATTTATAACAAATTGGGTTTATTGTGATTTTCAAGTTAGCGATCCGTTTAAGAACGATAGAGGAGGGGTGGAATGAATGAGAATTTGGAGCATGTCGTGATTTAGAATTATAAGAGATTGAATTTTTTTTTGAAGTGTAATGAGTTGGAGAGGAAATTGAAAAAAGCCTTTTAAATAGGAAGAAAACAGCGTGTTGTAATATACCACTGTACTTCGGCAGTTAAGACCGAAAAATAGGGCGTATCGTTCATTTTTTCAGGAAAGCACCAAATTTGGCACAGATGTAGTATGGACCTATACAATTGTTTTCCTGAGGGGCGCCCAAAAATTCAGAACCCCTGGTGGCCGCCATATTGAATTTCAACATGACCGCCCTCTGTGACCTATTTCCCTCAATAACTTCTATACTATGAGCGATAACACCACAGTTCCAGTGTCTTACCCCATGTTTTCATGGTCTCTGAATCCAATGGGATCAATTGCATAAAGATTGGCATCCATCATCTTTAATTTCAAGATGGCCGCCATGGTGTTTCCATTTTCCTTGAATCTCTCCTCGTATTTTAGGTAAAATTTCAATTCCAAGTGATACACATTGTTTTATTGGTCTCTGATAACAATGGAATGGTATTAATTAATCAAAGTTACACACAGTTGCAGTTTTAACTTAAAATATTGTGGGCACTTGAAAGGTGGAGGCTCTCGCACAGACGCGCAGTACTACAAGCACTGTCCATCGCAGTCACACAGTGATGTGCAGGGCAGATTTGCCCTGGAGCATTTACAGTTGCCTTTACAGGCCGACTTACAATGGCAGCTTGTAAGCTCTGAACATGCCTCCTGTATCAGTGGTATTGTGGTGCAAATTGGTGTCCAAGAAGTCCCTGTTTTCATCCAGCCCCAATCAGCTGGTGATGGAAGATCTGGGTAGTGCACAAGTGCCTGACTCCATACGTGTCCAGCCTGAAAACATGCACGTTTTAGGTGTTGTTCTAAGGCGTCTGCTGTTGGGGGAATGTGATCAATTGTTCTTGCCTTTTTCGTGAACAAGTGTCGGCGCATGTCATTCACTGTCTTTATCTCGGTAGTCCGGTCATAGTGGATGGCAACATATCTTTCTATGCTCTGTAGTTCCATAGTAATAGCGTCCACAGATGGCCTATAAGCGAGAGCATGAAAGGTCTGCGTGATGCTGGGGTATGCCTCCCAAGCCTTCCAGGCTGTCTTTTTCCCAATTTGGGCACAAAATGACACTGTGTCGCAGCCAGTGAAGGCATGAAATAATGGCAAAGACTCGGACTTCCTGCGGCCAAGGCCGGTGGCAATTTTATGGATGGCAAGGTTGCGGTAGCTTTTACCAGTGCCAATGGCAATCCAGAGTTCCTCCACACCGTGTGACTGGTAGGTAAGGTAGTGTGCTATTGCCAAGACCACAATATCAGAATCTACAGTTCGAATCAATACCCGTTTTCTCCCCTTTTTTCACGGCTTCCAGGACATTTTTGGGGATTTTTGAATTTTCTGAATTTTTGGGTGCCCCTCAGGAAAACAATTGTATAGGTCCATATTACATCTGTGCCAAATTTGGCGCTTTCCTGAAAAAATGAACGATGCTTCCTCTTAACTGCCTAACTAATAAAACACTGCAGGGGAAAGTTTAAACATATTTAAACAGAACCGTGAAGAACAATTTTATATTCACAAAAATACCAACGGGGAGAGGGCCTAGAGGGACAACCATGAGTCACTTGAACAGGGCAAAATATGTCAGCAAAAAGAACAGGGCAAAACAGATCTGGGGAATGGTGTGAAAATGGGGGTGAAATGGGAGTGAAACATGTGGTCGAAGAACGAACGAAAGAAAATAACAAAGAAGGAAATGTTTTTGTTTTTTTTGTTTTTTTTTGAGTTAAGATTTTAAACAAGGAAGTATGGGGTGAAAAGACTGGGAAAAAAACTGAGAGAACGAAATGAGAGTAGAAGGACCACAATCGACCACTAAGAGAAAACAAAGCCTCCAGGTAGGAAGCTTAAAGAACTAGTCCGCAATATAACGCGGCACGAAATACTCGACCACTCTATACAGGTATGAAAGATTAACACCGCTAATCTTCCAAGGGACGCACTATAGGTACACACACGTAAGATAAATACAGTTTTGACAAAAATACAATTGTGAACAATTACTTAACTTCGAGCATGCGTGAAGATCGGGACAGCTTCGAAAAACCGTGACCCTGCGAGAACTCATTCTACTAGATGGTATTCATGGAATACTGACCCGACGCAACTTGTTGTGAGACAACTCTTCTGTTTTTGAAGGTTTTTTTTCCTTCTTTGATCCAATATGGCTGCCAGACCATGTGAGCGATGACATCATAAGTTATATTCTCTAATATACAGACTTGGCATTTAATATGGAATATTTATTTTTTCTTGACTTGGGTTTACTTTCTTAACACAGTATATCAATCTGGTGAGTTTCTTTTACACTTTGGTGATTTATTTGTTAAAAGAACAATGTCACTGATTGTCTGTCGCAGCAAGAAGTCAACAACAGGATTATATCACAGGTGGCATGGCAAAATGTACGGACAGGTGCATTTGATGATTGGCTTCACAGTCGGGTATACAAGGGTTGTTGCGTTCTGTATTAGTGGAAAACAACTGCTGCACGTCTCCAAAAGTTATTATCGCTTCCTCTGGAGATGGTCCGTCAACTCGACAATGCTGTTTGTCATTAAGTCGTGGCTTTACGAAATTCCGGCATGAAACAGCGTGCTATTCCTCGGCAGTATGGCATCACTCAAGGTCAGGTGTCAAAGATCCTGAAACGAAATGCTCAGAGGGGTGTCCCGACTCCAATACCGAGGCCAGGACGTCCCCACAGAACCACAAGGAGGGATGATCGCCAACTGCACCGGTTAGTCTGCAATGGCCATACCAAGTCAGCTAATCGGGTTAGGGCTGAGTGGCAGCAACTGACAAATATGCCTGTATCCAGAAGGCAAGTCAACCAACGACTGGTTCAAGCAGGCTATCATGCCAGGTGTCCCCTGAGAAAGCCACGCCTGACCAGGCAACACCGCCAGCGCTGATTGCAGGGGGCCAGAGAGCACCGTCAATGGCAGCCAGGACACTGGAATCATGTGATCTTCAGTGACGAGTCTAGATTTCTGGTCTATCGTCAAGATGGCCGCGTCCGAGTGCGCAGACAAGTGCATGAAGCTTACAGCAAAGATTGTATAGTGCCAAGAGTCCAAGCTGGAGGTGGTGGGGTGACCGTTTGGGCTGCTTTTAATGCAGGGGGCAACACTGACCTGGTTGTTCTGAATGGAAACCTGAACCAGTTCAAGTCCAGGGCCATTCTGGAAAAAGCATTTTGTCCATTTGCTCGTGCAGCCTTTCGAGGAAACTTTGTCTTCCAAGATGACAATGCACGGCCTCATCGTGCTCGCATGATCCAACACTTTCTTGCTGACTGTGGTGTAGAGCATATTGTTACATATTTATGTGAATGTATGTGGATTACCATTCAGGTCTTTGCTTATCCGTGTGTAGTATATTAAGGGTTGTTGTGATTGGAGGGTCAGGAGCCCTTCTGAACAAGTGGCCGGAAACGGAAGTGACCGGAAACGGAAGAGAAAAAGACACGAGGAAGAAAAGGAACGAGTGGTATTCTTCCTCGCCCCGCTCCGACCAAAGGTGGGATCGACCTTGCGCTGCGTGGAAAAGCGGCGTTCCGAAGCCTGTCTGGCGAGAGGAATCACCGGGACGTGTACCTGCCCGGTGGAGACGTCAAGTTGACGTGGGGCCGTGCATCCACCCCGCGTCTGGCATCATTCGCGGCACCATCTAAACAGACGCGTACGGGTCGCCCGTTGGGGCCTAACACGCCTGGCAAGCGGCGTGGGGCTGTTGGCTTGCTTTCCCGTCCCCGCGTCGCGTGGCCGCGAGGGGCTTTAGCCGGGGTGCCGGGTACGATACCTGCCCGGTGGAAACACGTCCACCCGGGGTTCGTTCAACCGCCCGAGTGCGGCGACGCCGACTATCATCTTGGTCAGGAGGGGCCCAGAGACATTGTGCGGGACCGAGACCAAAAGGGTGTCGTGAGTACTCACCGGGACACACGTATATAAGATGGCCATCTTACTCATAGGGAATTGATTGTGGCTGGGGAATTGTTGAGGGTAGTGTATTGTTGATTGCTCGGGGAAAATCTCCGTGGTTGTGTCATTGAAATATTGTTGATGGTTGTGTCATTGAAATTGTATGGTATCATTACCATTGAAATATATCCTTGAACGTCAGTTGTCTCTTGGGTGAAATTCATATGGATTGCGTGGCGAAAGCGCATATATAATACAGCTTTCTGGCGAAGTTCCTCTCACGGTCCGGGGGTCACTGAGACCAGGTATTCACCGAGGGACCACGTAACAGAATTGGGGGCTCGTCCAAATTACGATTTGCGGTTTCGCAATTGGGTCTACGTCCGGGATTTAAAATTGTATAAAATAATAAAATAATAATTTTTTTTATTAATTAAAATTTATTAATTAATTATTAATTGGTAAAAAAAATTTGAGAAATTGGGGTAAAGTCATGGGTGAAGGTTAACAGGTGTTAACGATAGGCACCATGGCGTTTGTGGCACAGAACTTTGGGGTAACCCCGAGTGAGGCACAGTTCCGAGCGTTGCTAAAGTCGGACCTCTTGAAATTGGCCAAACATTTTAACTTGGAGGTCCGAACTAATTTGAGGAAGGCAGAGTTGCAGGCCACGGTGATACAATCTATGGTGGGATTAGGAACATGGGACGAGTTAGCCTGGGAGTGGCTACCCGAAGAACCAGAAGACGTTGAGCTCCGGAAACTGGAGTTGCAATTACGGAGCCAGGAACGGATCAAAGAAGAAGAAAGGAAAGCAGAAAAGGAAAGAGCAGAAGAAGAAAGGAAAGCAGAAAAGGAAAGAGCAGAAGAAGAAAGGAAAGCAGAAAAGGAAAGAGCAGAAGAAGAAAGGAAAGCAGAAAAGGAAAGAGCAGAAGAGGAAAGGAAAGCAGAAGAGAGGAGAGAAGAGAAGCAAGCAGAGGAAAGGAGAGTGGAACGAGAACTCCAGGAAAGGTTAAAAGAAGAAGAAAGGAAAGCAGAAAAGGAAAGAGCAGAAGAAGAAAGGAAAGCAGAAAAGGAAAGAGCAGAAGAAGAAAGGAAAGCAGAAAAGGAAAGAGCAGAAGCAGAAAGGAAAGCAGAAGCGAGGAGAGAAGAGAAACAAGCAGAGGAAAGGAGAGTGGAACGAGAACTCCAGGAAAGGTTAGAAGAGAGAAAAGCGGAGGAGAGGAGAGCTGCAAGGGACCTCGAAGCAGAGGAGAGAAAAGCGGAAAGGGAATTAAAGGAACGTGACATGGAGCTTTAGCAAGAAATCAAATTCAAGGAGCTGGAGTTAATGAGAGAACGGGGAGAGGCACCACCCTTGCTGACGGGGTCGACACCTAACCAGAAAACCTGGGATGTGGGCAGACATGTGAGGCTGGTTCCACCGTTCAGTGAAAAAGAAGTCGCGAAATTTTTTCCACACTTTGAGAAAGTGGCTCGACAATTAAACTGGCCGGAGGAGGCCTGGACCATACTCGTGCAAAGTGTGCTGGTGGGGAAAGCTCAGGAAATTTATTCGGCGCTACCAATGGACCAATGTGCAGATTATGAGGTACTGAAGAAGCACATCCTCAAGGCCGATGAGTTGGTTCCGGAAGCTTACAGGCAAAAATTCAGGAATGCCAGGAAGAGGGAGAGTGAGACCCATGTGGAGTTTGCCAGAGTGAAAGAAAACATGTTTGATCGGTGGTGTGAGTCAAAAGGAGTCGGGAAAGACTTCGAGACATTGCGGGACTTGATCCTGGTGGAGGAATTCCAGCAGTGTGTCCACGAGGACATCAAAGTGTACCTGCAGGAAAAGAAGGTACCAAAGTTGTGGGACGCAGCCACCATGGCAGATGATTATGCCTTAACCCACCGAATAGGGGTCCACGAACCTAACTCCTCGCCTAGATCTCCGCAGGGGAGGTGGGGAACAGCAGGTGCGGAGAACGACCATACATGGCGGCGGCCTCGAGATGATTATGGGGACAACTATGATACCCCACCGGTTCGAAATCAGAGGGATGCGGGCCCAAGACAAACTTATAGTTCGGGGGGCCCGAGGCAGACCCCGAGTTTTTCCTCCGGGCCTACTTGCGCGTTTTGCAAGAAACCTGGACACTTGATGTCCAGTTGTTACCTCATGAAAAGGGACAACCCAGAGCGGAGTCCGACTATTACAACTCCGAATGCGATGGCTAGCATAAGAAATCGCCATCAAAAGGGTTACCAACCATTTATTTCAGAGGGGTTTGTGTCACTGGATGGAGCCTCGACTAACCAGAGACCGGTTAGGATATTGAGGGACACAGGGGCCCATCAATCTTTAATGCTTGAAGGCATTTTGCCAGGGTCCGAGGAGACGGCAACGGGGGATAGTGTTCGTTTACAGGGGATCGGGGGCGGTGTTAGTGCTCCCCTTCATGTCATCCATTTGGAGTCCGATTTGGTGTCAGGACCGGTCACCGTCGGTTTACAAGCCACGCTTCCTGTAGAGGGTGTATCTGTGGTTATCGGGAATGATTTGGCCGGGGGTCAAGTTTATGGTAACCTGAGGGTTGGTAAAGAGCCCAGCAGGGAAAATAACACCACACCAGCTCGGGATGGCGACAAAAGTGCCAAGTTATTTGTAGGGGGACTGAACTTCAAAACAGAGGAAGAAGTTCTGACCTCTGTCTTCAACAGATATGGGCCGCTGGTGGAAGTGCGGTTGGTAAGAGACTGGGAAACGCAACAGTCAAGAGGGTTCGGCTTTGTCACGTTTGCCAGCACAAAAGACGCCAGAGAGGCAGAGAAGAATTGGAATGGCAAGGATTTGGAGGGTCGGACCATAACAGTAGGGAAGGCATTTCGTAGGCGTCGAGAGGTCTACAGGAGAGGACAACTGGGCGGTAGTTTTGGTGGTGGCCACAATCAATATTATTATGGAGGCTCCCTGAGTTACGGCCGCTCCCGAAGGAAGGATTGGCAAAGTAGTGGCCGAGAAGGAGACCGCTATTCATGGGACTACAGGGACCAGTGGTCCCACCCTAATTATTAGGGAAGTTCTGATAAGTTGAAGCACTGAAGGCGGTGGAGCCGCCGAGCCAAGATTCCTACACGAATTAACCGTGAACGCCGTTCCTAAAGGCGTCCATGTAGTGAACTTTCATGCACGGACTAACCGTGAACTCCACGTTCCTCAAGGCGCCCATGTAGAGAACTTTCCTGCACGGACTAACCGTGAACTCCGCGTTCCTAAAGGCATCCATGTAGTGAATACTCGGCTTGGCCTCCCAGAAAAGTGCTATCGAGTGGCTTAACTTTGGATCTTTGATCAACCCCTTAACCTTCATTCACAAGAAACTGGCGGTCAAAGTCAGAGGGTCAGGAGATGGAGTTTGATTTGGCAGGGACAATGTCGTTGCTGGTGCTTAGTCCAGAGTGAGTAATCTGGAGGGGTTGTGGGGAAATTTTGGTTGCTTTATTTTTAAGTGATAACTGTGCCCGGGGGCAACTGATAATGTGGGGGGGGTTGAGTTATCTGGTTTGTTTCTCCAAATTGGCCGGCAAAGAAAGTTTTCGCTGGGTTCAAACTTTCTTTCTTGAAGGGGGGGAGTGTTACATATTTATGTGAATGTATGTGGATTACCATTCAGGTCTTTGCTTATCCGTGTGTAGTATATTAAGGGTTGTTGTGATTGGAGGGTCAGGAGCCCTTCTGAACAAGTGGCCGGAAACGGAAGTGACCGGAAACGGAAGAGAAAAAGACACGAGGAAGAAAAGGGACGAGTGGTATTCTTCCTCGCCCCGCTCCGACCAAAGGTGGGATCGACCTTGCGCTGCGTGGAAAAGCGGCGTTCCGAAGCCTGTCTGGCGAGAGGAATCACCGGGACGTGTACCTGCCCGGTGGAGACGTCAAGTTGACGTGGGGCCGTGCATCCACCCCGCGTCTGGCATCGTTCGCGGCACCGTCTAAACAGACGCGTGCGGGTCGCCCGTTGGGGCCTAACACGCCTGGCAAGCGGCGTGGGGCTTTTGGCTTGCTTTCCCGTCCCCGCGTTGCGTGGCCGCGAGGGGCTGTAGCCGGGGTGCCGGGTACGATACCTGCCCGGTGGAAACACGTCCACCCGGGGTTCGTTCAACCGCCCGAGTGCGGCGACGCCGACTATCATCTTGGTCAGGAGGGGCCCAGAGACATTGTGCGGGACCGAGACCAAAAGGGTGTCGTGAGTACTCACCGGGACACACGTATATAAGATGGCCATCTTACTCATAGGGAATTGATTGTGGCTGGGGAATTGTTGATGGTAGTGTATTGTTGATTGCTCGGGGAAAATCTCCGTGGTTGTGTCATTGAAATATTGTTGATGGTTGTGTCATTGAAATTGTATGGTATCATTACCATTGAAATATATCCTTGAACGTCAGTTGTCTCTTGGGTGAAATTCATATGGATTGCGTGGCGAAAGCGCATATATAATACAGCTTTCTGGCGAAGTTCCTCTCACGGTCCGGGGGTCACTGAGACCAGGTATTCACCGAGGGGACCACGTAACAATATGGAGTGGCCTGCCATGTCCCCGTATATGAATCCGATAGAGAACTTGTGGGCAGAATTAACGCGTCAAATCGACAACTTTGACCAGCAGCCTGCCTCTGTGCGTGAATTGCAGCAGACTATTGTCACTTCATGGCAAGCGATTCCTGTCCAATCCTTGGCAAATCTCGTGAACAGCATGCCTCAACGTGTACGTGCTCTCCTGAATGCTCGTGGGGGTTACACAAAGTACTGAACTGTAATTTTACTGTCCGTAATCCCAGTCATAATTTAACTTTTGATTTTGTTAAAAAAAATTTTGGGCTAATGTGCAAAATAAAGAGATACTTCTGGAAAACGCAAATAAGTTTTACACAGTACTGTCCGTGAATTGAGTTCGATATCAGTTTACATCACTTTCAAGGACCAATTTATTTGCTTCGAAATGTCAAATGTGGTTTTTGTTTCTTTTAAAGGTCACATTAACAAAATCTAGAATAATTTCAACATAATTCCAATGAACTTTTGGTTCTAAGTCATCTTGAAAAGTAAGTTCACCCCCACAAAAAAAATATTCCATATTAAATGCCAAGTCTGTATATACCTTGTGTATATATATATATATATATATATATATATATATATATATATATATATATATATACATATATATATATATATATATATATATATATATATATATATATATATATATATATATATATATTGTTGCGGATATGAGGATTGCATTTATTTTTGATTGTGTGTATTGTAGTGGTAAATTGTTGTGTAACATTGGTTGAATATGGCCCCTCCTGCCTCCAGAGTTGTGTAAAGGTAAAAAGGGCGTCCCGGTAGTTATTCCATGAAACACCACATTGCAGGACCCGATAAAACCCTTGTTCAGTAGCTTATATCTTATTATGTGTTTTAGAGTAAGGCCTTGTCTTCCATTAGAATAATACTCCATTGCACCGAATCAATTAAGAATAGCTCCCCTTCAATACTTCCATTTCCCAGCCAAACTCTCCATCTGTGGGTAAAGCAGTTCACAAGCGTGGGGTGCACGCCCTCTCATTTCGCTGCTATAGTGAATATGTGCTCCGTGCTCTGTTTGAACAGGAGGGGCGGGGTCACCCGGGAGAGGCAAGCCCAGGGCACGCCACGAAGGGCGGGGCTGTTCAGCCCCATGCCCAAATCAGGAAACAAGCCCGTGGCTCGCCACGAGGGGCGTGCCGTCGGCGCCATGCCCAAACAAAGGGACAAGCTACACGAGGGATACGGCAGATGAGTCCAAGTGCGTATGAGGGTTGTCAGTCCCGCGCTGGAGAGAAGTGAGAGGCAGGGAATACGAGCTGAGCTGTGTGGAGAGGTACACGACAAAGAAAGGGTCCAAGAGAAAGCAGAGGAACTTTTACGAACGAGTTGCAAAGAGATACGGCAGATGAGTCCAGCCCCGTTTCAACCAGCCGCGTGAAGCCCTGACGGGGCAGCGAGTGACCCTGCCGGCGTGCGCTGTAAAGCCGAATACCAGGAGCTGCCAGCGTGCGCTGTAAAGCGGAATACAAGGAGCTGCCGGCTCCCCGCTTCCCGCCCGGAGTGGACCTGCTCGCTGTGCCCTGTGATCCCACCTGCTCATCCTTTCCAGCCATTCCTGCCTGCAAGTTCCCCATTTGCGTACGTGAGTTTGTTTTGTTCGTGCTGTCCTGGGTAGTAACTAAGTCTGTATAAGCTAGTATTTTCCCTGTGTCTCTAAAAGCTTCTGTATATTATTTTATTATCTTTCCTTCTCCTTGGTTATTTTGAGCCTGTAAATAGTAAATAAATTTAGTAGTATTTTCAACCCTTTTCTCGTCTTCTTATTCCTTTTCTTCACATTCGTCGTCTTAGTCTTTTCCACATTGAGTATCTGTGGCGCGATACGGCCAACGTTTGGGTGAATCGGGTTTAGTCGGGGAACAACTGTTCGGATCGCGGAGCCTCCGCTCGGCAAACATACCATCCTTAACCGCGTACCGTAACTATATATATATATATATATATATATATATATATATATATATATACACAATATATATATATATATATATATATATATATATATATATATATATATATATATATATATATATATATATATATATATATATATATATATATATATATAGTCGCGTTCCTGGTGATTAAAATCTTTCCAAGGAACGGATAGCCGAACAAACTGTTACTCCAAAGCGTTCATCAAATGTGGCAGAGTTAAAACACATGGGGAGAGGTGATCGGGAGGAGGATGAGGAGGATGCTGAAGAGCACTTACCTGCTCGAGTCCTACCGGCAGTCCTCAAACCTGCAATAAATAAACTCAAACAAACTTGATTTAAAATGTACAAAATTGCGGGCTTTATAAAACGGAATGCCGGTAATACAAAATAAAACGCACAATAATAAATAATGTCCCAAATTGGGACGTCCCCATAAACAGACTTGAAAACACTGACACAGGGAAAGGGAAAATCAAAATAAATATATGGGTTACTTCGTGCACTTAGCTCTGATCACTGGTCTGGGGGGGGGGGGGGGGGGATCCCAGCTCTTGGTTCGCAACTCAGCCTCCTCACAATCCCCAGCAAGGTCTCGGCACACTGTCGCCCGCACAGAGGTCCAGAATGTGAATAAAGGGGGAGAATCGTCGGCGCACAACCGTCTTCACCAAAGTCTGGACCCAAGCGAGAAAATGTCTGCTGCGCTAGTATGTTGTCTACGCTGCTCTGACGTCATCCGTCCTCTTCACCAATCAGCCAGTCTCATATTTTCAATCCTCTCTGTCACTCAATGCCCCGAGCAATCACGGCTCTCTAGGGCGTGGCCTTCGGCCTGCATGCCCTTGCGTGGCTGCGGCGCCAACGGTATTGTTCATGCCTTGCTTCCGGTGGTTTTATTATTAATTAGTGCCATTAAATGCGCAATTCTAACTAGTGTCTAATGCGGTGCCATAAGAGACAAAGGGATCATCACAGAGGGAACAATGTACAAGGGATAATTTACCCTTATTCCCTAAGCTAGTTAACATGCCCCACCCCCTCACAATGGGGACAAATATACGAGCTTAATCCGAACACACGGTCTACACAAATACTTATTACCCTGTGCTCGTGAAGCAAAAAGCATGGTTAGGCATTCGGGTGCGTACGTGTGCCTGGTCTGCATTTTTAAAATTCATTTTCTCGGCAACCGTTGGTCCGATTGACATGAAATTTAACCAAAGGAGCACCTCTGCCTGTAGATATTTTTGCTGATAATTATGACGTCATAGGTTATGACATGGCTTATTGTCAAGTACTCCCCTTGGAGAATAAGATATGTTAATGATGATGTCATCGGTGAATTTGTTATGACGTCATAATTCAACAAGTACAACACTTATCCGATCATTGTGAATTTTTTTTCTCAGCAACTGTTGGTCTTATGGGCACGAAATTTTCACCATAGCAGTGCCTCCTCCTGCAGCATATTTTAATGATAATCATGACGTCATAGGTCATGTGGTACAGATGCCATCTTGGAAAACCGAAAAATGTGGACCTCTATACCTCCAAAACCGCTGCATGGAAAAAATTGAAACATGGCTCAATGTAAAGAACTCCATATGGGGGATAGGTGTTGTTAACGATGACGTTATTGGTGCCATAATTAGAACGTCATAATCCGACAGGGACAATGCTTAGTCTGATCAGTTTGAAACGTATTGAGCATGATCTATGCAACAATTATATTAGAGAATATAAATTTATGATGTCATCGCTCACGTGGTCTGGCAGGCATATTGGTTCAAAGAAAAAAAAATGTTCAAAAACACAAGAGTTGGCTCGCAACAAGTGGACTGCGAAGGATAAGTATTCTATGAACACCATTTAGTTACATCAAGGTTTCTTCTACATGACATTCGGAGCACCTACCTATACAAATCTACATACAGACTTGGCATTTAATATGGAATATTTTTTTTGTGGGGGTGAACTTACTTTTCAAGATGACTTAGAACCAAAAGTTCATTGGAATTATGTTGAAATTATTCTAGATTTTGTTAATGTGACCTTTAAAAGAAACAAAAACCACATTTGACATTTCGAAACAAATAAATTGATCCTTGAAAGTGATGTAAACTGATATCGAACTCAATTCATGGACAGTACTGTGCTAAACTTCTGTACGTTTTCCAGAAGTATCTCTTTATTTTGCACATTAGCCAAATTTTTTTTTAACAAAAACAAAAGTTAAATTACGACTGTGATTACGGACAGTAAAATTACAGTTCAGTACTTCGTGTAACCCCCACGAGCATTCAGGAGAGCACGTACACGTTGAGGCATGCTGTTCACCAGATTTGCCAAGGTTTGGACAGGAATCGCTTGCCATGCAGTGACAATAACCTGCTGCAATTCACGCACTGAGGTCGACTGCTGGTCCAAGTGGTCGATTTGACGCGTTAATTCTGCCCACAAGTTCTCTATCGGATTCATATCCGTGGACATGGCAGGCCACTCTATGCTCGAAACCACGGTCAGCAAGAAAGTGTTGGATCATGGAGCACGATGAGGCCGTGCATTGTCATCTTGGAAGACAAAGTTTCCTCGAAAGGCTGCACGAGCAAATGGAAGCAATGTTTCTTCCAGAATGCCCCTGTACTTGAACTGGTTCGGGTTTCCATTCAGAACAACCAGGTCTGATTTGCCCCCTGCATGAAAAGCAGCCCAAACGGTCACCCCACCACCTCCAGCTTGGACTCTTGGCACTATACAATCTTTGTTGTGGGCTTCATGCACTTGTCTGCACACTCGGACGCAGCCATCTTGACGATAGACCAGAAATCTAGACTCGTCACTGAAGATCACGTGATTCCAGTGTCCTGGCTGCCATTGACCGTGCTATCTGGCCCACTGCAATCGGCGCTGGCGGTGTTGTCTGGTCAGGCGTGGCTTTCTCAGGGGACGCCTGGCATGATAGCCTGCTTGAACCAGTCGTTGGTTGACTGACTAGCCTTCTGGATACAGGCACATTTGTCAGTTGCTGCCACTCAGCCCTAAGCCGATTAGCTGACTTGGAACGGCCATTGCAGACTAACCGGTGCAGCTGGCAATCATCCCTCCTTGTGGTTCTTCGGGGATGTCCTGGCCTCGGTATTGGAGTAGGGACACTCCTCTGAGCATTTCGTTTCAGGATCTTTGACACCTGACCTTGAGTGATGCCATACTGCCGAGCAATAGCACGCTCTTTCATGCCGTAATTTCGTAAAGCCACCACTCCATGACAAACAGCATTGTCGAGTTGACGGACCATCTCCAGAGGAAGCGGCAATAACTTTTGGAGACGTGCAGCAGTTGTTTTCCACTAATACAGAACGCAACAACCCTTGTATACCCGACTGTGAAGCCAATCATCAAATGGACCTGTCCGTACATTTTGCCACGCCACCTGTGATATAATCCTGTTGTTGACTTCTTGCTGCGACAGACAATCAGTGACATGGTTCTTTTAACAAATAAATCACCAAAGTGTAAAAGTAACTCACCAGATTGATATACTGAGTTAAGAAAGTAAACCCAAGTCAAGAAAAAATATATATTCCATATTAAATGCCAAGTCTGTATATACACTGAACAGCAATAGAAACGTCACTTCATAAAAAGAATTCCTGAACATTTCCCATAAAAATATCAATGCATTTCGTTTAGATATCTCGTTATTTCCATTAGTCTGTATCTAAATTTAATCCTAACTACCGACAGTGGTGCACACGTCGATAAAAACAGGTCACCAAAACGCAGGCAAAAAAACGACCATGGTACAAAGTCGTGCATGATTCCCATGGAAATCAAAATGCACGTGCGTCTCCTTGTGACTTTCCCTGTAAAAGGCACCCCAAAACGTGTGTTCATCATTCGTGTTTCGATGCCAGCACCATGCCCAGACTTACGAGGATTCAGAGAGACCAGGCTATTGGAAGATTGCATGCTGGACAGACTGCACGAATGGTTGCCAATGCTTTCCATGTCAACGTGAGAACCATCTACAGGTTACAGGAACGATACCAGGCCACCAACAGCACCGATGACCGCCCACGCAGTGGCAGACCGAGGGTAATAACACCACGACAGGATCGACAGATTGTGCGTCATCACATCCAATATCGCTTTACCAGGGCTACAGAAACTGCAAGACAAACAGTTGGAACCCACAAGAGACACATTAGTAGTGATACAGTCCGTCGACGTTTGAAGAACAGGGATGTCCGTTGTCACAGGTCGTATCGTGGCCCCATTCTTACAGCTCGACACTGCCGTGACCGACTGCAGTGGGCCACACAGCTTCAAAATTGGCGTTACCAGCAGTGAGAACCGTTCTTTTCTCAGACGAAAGCCGATACTGTGTTTCCACAGCAGATGTCAGAGTGAGAGTTTGGCGTAGATGTGGGGAATGCTACTCAGATGACTGTGTGATGGAAAGAGACTTGTGGGGTGGTCCAAACATCATGGTATGTTTGGTATGGGGTGCTATTGCTCTCAATCACAAAGTCGGTCCGGTGGTGTTCCAGAATATCGGTCCAGGAAGAGGCAATGGTGTCACAGCTGCTCGCTACATCGATCAAGTCCTCAGACCTAACGTTGTGCCACATTTTGGACATCATGGAAATCATGTCTTCCAGCAGGACAACGCCCGTGCCCACACTGCCAGAGCAACAAGGGACTTCCTGCAACAGAATGGCATCCAAACCATGCACTGGCCTGCGCTCAGCCCCGATTTAAACCCGATAGAGCACTTGTGGGACGAGGTTCAAAGAAGACTGAATGGCGTTCGACCAAGGCCGACAACTGCAGCTCAACTCAGTCAGGCGTTTCTCAGAGTGTGGGCCCAAGTGACAAATGCCTTCATCAACCGATTAATCCACTCAATGTACAGACGATGTATGGCTGTCATCAACGCTCACGGGGGTCACACAAGATACTGATTTTGACCTCCGTTGTTCTCACCTGGTCTTGTGTTTTTCTTATTCAGAACATTTCACATTATTGTTTGAACTGTGGTGACCATACCTGTAATGTTTCATGTTGATCCTAAATCTCAATTCGTGTTGATCATGACTTGAAAATAAAGACTCCAAAATATTGATTCTGACTGACGTTTCTTTTGCTGTTCAGTATGTGTATATATATATATATATGTTGTGAAAAACCAGTCGGGTCCACAACTTTAGTCCATCTGGTGGTTTAATTCCATTAAGACCATGACATCATTCTGTAATACAGGAAATGCAATAGGAATAAGGTTTGGCATCACATGGGTCCATCCATAACATTCAATGCAAGCAAGCTTAATATTCTATGCAGGCGTACCGTTAGCGAGTCCACTAGATGTAACATGTCACAGGAGAAGTCCCCCTGAGCACCGACCGCAGCGGGTCTTATAGCCGCGCCCCTAGCGGTGTCAGCGAGCAACGATCATCACCTGGGTTCAGCATTAGTACGAATACGATTTCACTACATTCTCCCCACCGTTAGAATTATACTGCAGAGCGGCTAGAATCGAGTGAGCGGCAGCATTAACAGGGTGTGGAACATGGTATCAGTCGACCCTACCGTACCGGTCCGGGCGGCGAATTTCTCTGCCAGCACGCATCCGAAATTCCCCGGGTACGGCATCACGTATCCCAGAGACCCCGGCGTCGGAGGAGCTACCGGAGTCAGGTGACGAAGGGGGTACCGCCAAGCCTTTGGGCACGGGTAGACGCGGCGTGGGGAGGGTCAGCAGACTTTCAGCGACGGGAGCGTCGGAAGAGTCCATAGTCTCATAGATTGGTTCGATCGGTTCGTCCGATTCCCTACAAGGGTCGGCGACCCCACATGGGGCAAGATGACGTACGGAGACAGTGGTCTCACGTCCATCAGCCGTCATCACACGACCATGCTCGGGATTAGCCTGGAGTATCTGCACTTTGTCCACTAAGGGGTCGTACTTACTCGTGCGAACCGCCCGTTTGAGGTAGGCCGGCCCGGGCTCAGCGAGCCAACTGGGTAAAGACCGTATACACCCCGTGCTCCTGGGGTGGTGGAAAAGTCGCTCGTGGGGAGTCTGGTTGGCGGCCGTGCACAGTAGAGCCCTGATCGAGTTCAACGCCGCAGGTAGCGACCAAGCCCATTTATCGAGGCCCTGGCCGAGGGTCCGGAGGTTGAGCATGACGGCCCTCCATATAATCCCGTTGAAGCGTTCGATCTGCCGATTCGCCTGGGGTCTGTACGGCGTGGTGTAACTAGAAGCGATGTTATTTTGGAGCAGATAGCCTCGCACCTCCTGAGACAAGAAGACCGCACCCCGGTCGGTATGCACATAGGCCGGGTACCCGAACATAGAGAACAAGTTCTGTAAGCATCGCATTACCGTGGCAGCAGTCATGTCCACGCACGTATAAGCGAAGGGGAATCGCGAGTACTCATCGACGATAGTGAGCAGATAGCGAGAGTTACTCGACACCGGCAATGGGCCCTTGAAATCCATCGCCAAGCGTTCCCACGGCCTCGTAGCCCTAACCAGAGTCCCCATGGGTGGGTTATAGAAACGCGGTTTGATTTCCGCGCATATAGCGCAGTCGCGACAGATACGGCGGATATCGTCAATCGAGTATGGTAGATTGCCACGCCGCACAAAATGAGCGAAACGCGTTATGCCCGGATGCCCCGCAGTGGCATGCAGCACGCGTAGGCCCTCCAAAGTGGCGATACCCGCGCACGTAGCCGGTCTCGATAAGGCGTCGGCGGCCTGGTTATCCTTCCCTGGGCGGTATTTGATAGTGTAGCAGAAGTCGGCAAGCTCTATACGCCAGCAAGTGATTTTCTCATTCTTAATGCGCTGGGCGTGTAATGTGTCATACATGAACGCAACACTTTGCTGGTCCATGATTATTTGGAAACATCGCCCGAGTAAGTATGGGCGCCATCGCCGAATAGACTCGACGATCGCATACGCTTCCTTTTCGACAGACGAATGTCTCCGCTCAGCGGAGGTAAGAGTCCGTGAAAAGAAAGCCACTGGACGCCCTCCTTGGGAGAGGGTCGCCGCGATGGCCTGATCTGAGGCATCACTTTCGAGGACGAAAGATCCGCTCTTGTCGATCGTCGCCACAGCGGCACTGGCGATGTTGGCCTTAAGGCCTCCAAAGGCCGCCAATGCAGCCGGACGCAGAGGGAATGTGTCGCAGGCCACAAGGGGGCGGAGTTTCGCGGAGAAATTTTGGACCCATTTGGAGTAATGGGCGAACAGCCCGAGGGCGCACTTCAGGGACGCCCGATCGCAGGGAGGGGCCATGTCGAGCAAACGTCGCAGACGCTCCTTATCCGGAGCGACAGAGCCATGGGTCACGGTGTACCCCAGAAGATCTATCTTGCGTAGAGAGTATTGACACTTATCCTCGTTCATGGTTAAGTGATACCTCTGCGCGACCTCGAGGAAACGCGTCAGATTAGCATCATGGTGCCCTTGGTCATACCCACAAACCGTAAGATTGTCTAGGTAGACGAAAACATCGGTTAAGTTCTCCCTCGCAATGAGGTCATCCATGGCCCTCTGGAAACAGGAGAACCCGTTCGTTACCCCAAAAGGCAATCGAGTAAACTGGTACAACCGTTGCCCCGACTCAAATGCGGTATAGATACGATCTGCCCTAGAGATGGGGATCTGATGGTACGCACTACAGAGATCGAGAGTGCTGTAGACCGAGTACTGGGCCACCTGTCGCACCAGCACGTCCATCCCCGGAAGGGGGTAGGCATCCAGCAGTGTAAAGTGGTTAATCGTTTGGGAATAGTCGATTACCATGCGTCTGCGGTGTGCATCGCTTCGCACCACCAAGACCTGGGCTTGCCACGGCGACCGGCTAGGTTCTATGATACTGTCTTTCAAGAGCTGAGCCGTTTCGTCTGCAATGAATTGCATGTCTGCTCGAGAGTAGCGCCGTGATTTTACTGCGACAGGGGTACAGTCGGAGATTAGATTGGGGAACAGCGAAAGCGGCTGGATTTCCATTTTTGCTAGGGCACACACTGCAAGCGCGTCAGCCCCCACAACAAGCGTGTCAGGCCCACCAAACTCCATTTCCAGACGTCCATGTCACTGAAGAAAATCGTGTCCCAACAGAATATCAGCACATAAAGCAGGTAAGACCATAAGGTGTACATCTGGGAAACCCCGTCCCTTTATCACGAGTTTCAATCGGCATTCCCCCTTCGTGCTGAGTCGAAGTCCCTGGGAAGCCATGAAGATCCGTCTCATAGACCTCAAGACCTGCCAACCATGCCTGTGCACTAGTCGCTGGTCGATAAAACTATCCGTAGACCCTGTATCCACCAAGGCCCGCACACAATGGCCTTCGACCATGAGGGGAATAAGGGCTTGAGCCAGGCCGGACGAGCCTGCTGGTAGTGGGACCGAACCTCCCGAGTGGGTCGGCCTCGCCTCGCGGGCGGATCCTATGCCAGCGGCAGTTTTCCGGGCGTCAGAGGGTGCCCGTGGAGTCTCGTATCAGTTGTCAGGGTGTGTTCCCATGCAATCTGCAGTTTTGCGGTCGTTGCCGAAGTATTCGTTGTCCATGGGGAATCCGTTAAAGCCATCAGAGAGCTTTCCCATGCATTCCGGTGTTTTGCAATTCAAAATCGCCGTTTGATGTGTATGGGCCTCCGTAGTATTCGAAATCGCCGTTTGACGATTTTGACGGGTATAGGGCTCCGTAGTATTCAAAATCGCCGTTTGACGATTTTGACGGGTATAGGCCTCCGTAGTATTCGAAATCGCCGTTTGATGGGTGAGGGCCACCGTAGTTGGTACCGAACTCGTGTCGCCACCAGTGGACGCCGTACGCTCTTGAGAGACATGACGAGAACGTACCGCTGGGGCTTGGCGAGGCTCCAAAGCCCCTCGCGTGGCCCGGAGTCTGGTCAAGGACACATGCGCCGTGCCCGATCGAGGATGAGACTGTTGTGGCTGTTCAGTGACTCTCGCCAAGGTCGATTGAGTGACCAGGGGCCCGCGAAGAGGGGCCCTGTCCTTCAAAGCCAGGTAAGGCGCCGTGTTCCGAGCTCGGCATGTAGGCTCCGCAATGAGCCCATTCAAGGTCGTGCGCAGCCGCGAGCCGCGTGCGGTTTTCCGGCACACTTTCGCGTAGTGCCCCTTTTGCGAGCACAAATGGCATATGGCATCCCGAGCCGGACACACGGCCCGGGAATGACGTTGTCCCCCACAGAAATAGCAGGTGGCTCCGCGTAAGGCCTTGGGTCTGGCCGTTGCGGCAGCCATCAGGACCGGATCCTCCTCCGGAGCATCCTGGAGTTCCGCGAGCAGTTCCGCTCCCTCGGCGGTAGCACTCTCCGGCCGTGCGTGGAGCAAGGTTCCCGCCAAGAGGCACGTGCGATCATAGACGTTCGACTGCAACCGCGCTTCAGTGTGTACCTTTCCTTGCTCGAGTGCCGCAGCGAAGGTCAGGTCGGTCTTCTCCAGGAGTTTGAGCCTTAGGTCCTGAGAGGAGACCCCAGCGACATAGGCGTCTAGCAAAAGGTCATCCTGAGCCTGCTCGTGAGTCCGTGGCTCCTGGGTACTGTCCAGCAAGAGTTGCCGGAGCTCCTGGGCATAGTGATCCATCGGCTCGTTGGGTTGCTGGCGTCGCGTTAGTAGCAAGTGCCGAGCGTACACCGGGCTCTTTTCCTTTATGTACAATCGTTTGAGCTCCGCAATCGCGAGGTCGTATGTCGCGCATTGTGCGATGCTATTGTACACCTTGTAGTCGATTTTGGAGTGAAGCGTTGCTAGCTTCACGACAGCCGTCGGCTCGGTCTCAGGCTCAGCGAAATGATTCTCCAACGTTTTGAGCCAGTGCTTCAGTTGCAATCCACCATCCGAGGCTTGCGGGTCGGCGCAGAATGGTGTGACCACCAGCGTCTTGTTGCCCGCCATGTCGGTAGATCGTTAATGGAATTAAGTGTTGTGAAAAACCAGTCGGGTCCACAACTTTAGTCCATCTGGTGGTTTAATTCCATTAAGACCATGACATCATTCTGTAATACAGGAAATGCAATAGGAATAAGGTTTGGCATCACATGGGTCCATCCATAACATTCAATGCAAGCAAGCTTAATAATCTATGCAGGCGTACCGTTAGCGAGTCCACTAGATGTAACATGTCACAGGAGAAGTCCCCCTGAGCACCGACCGCAGCGGGTCTTATAGCCGTGCCCCTAGCGGTGTCAGCAAGCAACGATCATCACCTGGGTTCAGCATTAGTACGAATACGATTTCACTACAATATATATATACAGTGAAACCTTGACTTACGAGTGCACCAACTTACGAGTTTTCCGAGATACGAGCCGTCGCTCGGGCGGTTTATTGCTTTGAGATGCGAGCCGAGATCTGAGTTATGAGCTTACGCCACCCGCCACCAAGTGGGTTCCTGTCACGTGGTTATCTTGCCGTGCAAGCATCTCTGCCGTATATAGCTGCTGCTTTGTTTTCGCATTTTGGTTATTTTGGAAAATTTCTTAGTTTTAACCATGGGTCCTAAGAAATTGAGTGCCAAGGGCAGTACTGAGAAGAAGAAGAGGATGATGTGCTTGGATATAAAACACGCAATCGTCGAAAAACATGAGCGAGGTGTGCGTGTTGTCGACTTGGTGAGGCGGATGTGAAGGCAGCTGAAGATTTTATTATAACTTTTGCCGAACTGGTGTTGGGCTAGCGGCTAGGGTGCCGGCTTAGGATCCTAGGATCCTGGGTTCGAATCCCGGTCAATCGCTGAATTAACGCCAGGGGGGTTGACTCAGCCTGTCATCCTTCCGAGGTCGGCAAATTGAGTACCAGTTCACTGGTAATTCCCTGCTTGTCGTTAAAGGCGGCAAAAAGGGTTGGCGTCAGGAAGGGCATCCGGCCGTAAAACATTGCTTCAAAAAGGGGACCGAAAAACAACAACAACCACAGTTCCCGAAAAAGGCCAACCCCCGCTTGCGGGGAAAAATGGCCTCTAAAGGTGTTTTTTTTTTTTTTTTTTTGCCGAACTGATAGAAGCCGAACGATACATCCCCCAGCAAATCTTCAACTGTGACGAGACAGGGCTCTTCTGGAAAAACATGCCGAGGAGGACGTATATAACGGCAGAGGAGAAGAGCATGCCAGGCCACAACTTGTTCAGAGTGCCGGCGATAGCTCGCCTTCTCTTTGTGGAAAACACGGTGAGATCCTTAACATCCAACAACTAATGGGACGCAAACGGGGCGCCCAGTTTAGCGGTACACACATTGATGAATCACCCTGCCTGTGATTCACCCATGGCAGGTTATAGCTGGGTCGGGATTCAAACCCAGGCTGGACAGTTTAGAGTCAAGTGTGCGTACCTCCAGTCCAGGCCATCCTGCCAACTTGTATGCTGCATACAGGTGAAATATAAAGCTCGAGATATTTTTATATATACTGTATATTAAAAAAAAAATTGGTGTGGTTTTTGGCGGGCTGGAACGGATTAATAGCATTTCAATGCATTTTAATGGGGAAATTTAATTTGAGAAACGAGCAAATTGAGTTACGAGCTCGGTCACAGAACGAATTAAACTCGTAAGTCAAGGTTTCACTGTATATATATCGATATATATATATATATATATATATATATATATATATATATATATATACATTGTTGTGGTTTTGAGAACCCACACTTGCTTGTAAATATCACATCATTAAAGGTTAAAGGTAGCACCCCATAGGTAGGCCACAAGCAACACGTAGGTCACCATAGGACATCAGTTATTTCTTAGTATGTGTAGATAAGGCATTTTCCAATAGTTGAATCTGCGTTGCGTCAATCAAATAAGAAGTAGGCCCCTCGTTCATTTTGCCAGCCTCCCTCCAAGCGACGTCATTAAGCGCGCTCCCCAGTCTGTGCCTCATGGCCCCTCCCAATTTGTTACGCGCCTTGCCAGCAGCGTTTCGCAACCTCGCTGGGCTTCCGCCCAAACGCCGCCATAAGCCACAAGGTGAGGCCCGGAAAAAGGGGGCGGAGTGCCAGGAAGAAGGTGTGGCCACGTCACCCAGCCGTCAGGGCGGGGCCGGTAAGCAATAACCAGCCAACCAGGGCTGGAGTGACATCACCTGATAGGCGTGGCTTTTGGGCTTGCGGAGCGATCGCTGGCTGGATTATAAAAGCGAGCGCACAAAGCCCTTTTACAGGACTTGTTGGGAGAGCACTGCGGGGACGCACTGCGGGGACGAATGCGCTTGATCGTGGTTGAAAGGACTTGCACAATTGACGCTTGCGTACAGGACATTGGAGAGGGGGCGCTTGGCGCGAGTCGTGCAAATATTACGTACGCCGCCAGGATACCAGCCTTCCCCCCATGATATAATTGTCCATTCGCGTTACGCCGTTACACTGTGAAGAGCTGCCTGCCGGGTTTTCCATCGCCTGGACCGGAGCCGGACTGGAGCCTGGACACGCTGGTGACCTTCCAACCTATTCATCTGCAATCCCCGTGTGAGTGACTGTGTGTGAGATGGGTCCATTTGTCCAGGGAATAGGTTAAGCCTGTGATTAAGACTGCCCTGTGTGCTTTTCCTTCCTCTTTCTATCTTGTACATTTCCTTCGTTTCCTCTTCTTTCTGAACATTTGTAATAAATTGCCTTGTTCTTCCTGATTTCCTCTTATCCGATCGCATCCGTCTTTTCTCTAATTGGGTAAACGTGGCACGATTCGGAACCGCTATAATCGGGTCTAGTCACCTGTTAACAGCTCGGATCGTGGATTGCTATCCGCATGGCATATTCCATCCATAGCCGTGATTCGAGCGGGAGTTATTCCCTCGTTTCCGGTCGGCGTTAGTAATTAGATAGTAGTGAATCCCTAGGCCTTACAAACCCTACCTAATGCCGCGCCGGGAAGGACGTTATAACTTCCAGGACTCGCATCGGCCAGATAAAAGGACAAGGGGATTAACCCCCCTCCCCACCCCCCCTTGATAAGGGGAGCGCCGACGTTCGAGATCCGTAACAATATATATATATATTGTTGCGAATATGGAATTTGGCCTCCATATCCACTTGTAAATATTCCCCTATTTCCCCAATACTCCCCAACTATCCCCAATCCCCCATTCCCTAGTCCCATTGTAAACAACACTCTGTAGAACCGACCTTCCCCTTTTTCCCCCATTAAATGTCGTGCCCAGGTCCACCGCATCACACGTAGACAACTTTCGGACATCTTGCTAGTTATTCTTAGTCTATGTCAGTTAAGGACTCGTTTCCATTAATTCCGACTCTTCGTTGCACCAGAATGTGATTATATGGCACCAGTAGTGAGTTTAGGACCTTCCCATGCCTCCTCCCGTCTTCTTCCCCAAACAACAACAACAACAACAACAACTACAACTACAACTACAACAACGGCGCTGCGCGGAGGAGTGTGCGTCCTCACAGCGGCTCGGTTAGCCGCCATTGACGATGCGCTCCGACGGGGTTACCACGAAGGGGCTCCTTGTCAGCCCCTCGTCAAGGGCGGAGCCGGTAACCCCCCCCCCCCAGCACGCACCCAATGAGAAGCAACGTGCCGATTCCATCTGGGGCGGAGCTAACGAGCCGAGGGCGTGTCACTCCCCGCCGGATATACGCGGCCACGTACTGGACGTGATGTGAGATGCGCCCCGAGCTTGAGAAGACAAGAGAGCCACCTCCGAGCGCTGAGAGACCTCCTGCATCTTTTGGGCCGCGCTATCCTGTCCCTGAGCACAAGGTGCACCTTGTGCTGGCCATCGAATACCCGCTTTCCTTGCCATCAATCCCCGTGTGAGTCAGCCTTTTGTCCCGTTTATCTGTCGTCTGTTGGGGTTAATATAAGAGTGTGTCTAAGTGCTTGTCTTTCTATGCTGTACCTCTCATCCCTGTAATCTGAACCTTCCGCACTAATATAACCTCCTCCGGAGGTCTTGAGAACCGTATCCCTGGTGTCGTGTCATTTTAATCCCAGCCGTGTGTCTTTTCCTTCATTGATCTAGCGTAGCGCGATTAGTCAACGTTCGGGTATAATCGGGTAACTTGTGCAGACGTGGTCATACCAAACCGCTCGGTAAATAACATCTAAGCCGCGTCTGTAACATTTGGTGTCGAGGAGTGGAATTCGAACCCGGGACTAAATTTATTAGGCCCAAATTTGTAGTAGAATCGATTCGGAGCGCGTTTCCCGCGCGAAATTATAACGGCGAAATTTGATTTTGTTATACGGAAATAAAAACCCGAATTTTGAAAGTCCCGCTATGGCAGACCAAGACAGCTGGGGTCCGGTAGGGGAGAGTGAGGCAGGGCCGGTCCAGGACCAAATTGAGGGACGCGAGGAGAGCGAAGCAGTGAGGGCGGCAGGGTCGCAAAATAGCGTTGTCACACACGAGGTGGCCACGGCGTCCACGCCCGCGACCGTGGCAGCGCCCCTGGTGGATCCGAACCTTTTTATGTTGCAAATGAGGGCCCTTATGGAACAAATGGGTGAGCGATTGGAGGGCCAAATGGGGGTAATGGGGAACCGGATGGATGCTCAGAGTGAGCAAATGAGGGCTGATAGTGAGCGATTGGAGGGCCAATTGGGGGTAATGGGAAACCAAATGGGGGTAATGAGGGACGAAGCGAGGGGTACCGGTGAGGGGTTAGACAATAATTTTAAGGAGTTAGACAAGAAATTTGGGAAGTTAGACAATAATTTTGAGGGGTTAGACAATAATTTTAAGGAGTTAGACAAGAAATTTGGGAAGTTAGACAATAATTTTGAGGGGTTAGACAACGGGATAAAAGAGGTGAGAAATGGGTTAATAGGGTTAGAAAACAGTATGGAAGGCAAATTGAGGGACATGAGGGACCAAGCGGAAAGGGAAGTTAACCAAATGGGGCAGCAGATAGAGGGGGTCAGAATGGGGGTAGAAGCCAAACTGGATGCTCACAGGGAGGAAATGGAGCAGATGAGGGTGGCATCTGGGCAGGAGATGCAAGTGATGGGAGAGGAGATCAGGAGAGGAGTGAGTGAGGAGGTCGGAGGAGTGCGCGAGGAGGTGAGGCACTGTAAGGAGCGCATGGAGAAGGAGGTGAGAAAGGGGACTGTAAAATTGCAAGGTGGTATAGAGGAGTTGACGCTGGGAGTAGAACAACTGACAGTGGGACAAAAGGAGTTGGGGGACCAGGTAAAGAAGAACACAGCGGTAATAGAGGGTTTAAAATCGACACAGAAGGAGATGAAAAAGGACGTAGGGGTAATTAAAAAAGAGTGTCAGACGGTACATGAGGACCTGACGAGGAAAATGGACAAGGTGGTAGAGGTGATGGAGGTTAAAGAGCGGGAGGTGCGGGAGCACATAGAAAAAAATAAAGTGGAGTTAGAGGAAGAACTTAAAGGGGCGCACGAAGAGATGAAGGAGGTGAAGCAGAAATTAGAAGAAGTGGAAGAAGGGGTGAGCGAAATTAAGAAGCGACGGAGAGAGGATAAGAAAGAGATAAAGGAGGAAGTAAAAGAATTGGTCCAAAGTCTGTGTTCGGATCGTGATGATGTGCTCATTAACCGGATGAGGGATTCGCAGGTGATGGAGGAGAAGCGAAGAGGAAGAGGACCCGGTGTAAGTGGTGACCAATATGGTCGTGCGTATGATTCGCCAGGGGATTTAATAAGCTTGGGGGTCGAGATAGACCCGGGTGTTCGTGAGAGGCCGTTGGTGAAGTGTGCGACAGGTCTGGGGTGCGAAAAAGGAGGTGTGCGAGAAAGTCCGACTCTGGGGTGTGTGAGGAAAAAGTGCGTGCCAAGGAGTGAGGGTGCTGGCGAGAGTGAGTCGGTCGTAGCGCGTGTGCAAGGGAGCACATGGAAGCGCGGTGTGGTAAGTGTTACAGAGGGTGTGACGGGAGAGTGTGCGCAGGAGTGTGCGTGAGAAAGGTGTGTGACGGACAGGTGCATGGGGAAAGAGTGCGCTGTCAAAGGCAAGGAAGAATGCACACCGGTGGTGAGTGTTACAGAGGGTGTAACGGGAGAGTGTGCGCGAGAAAGGTGTGTGACGGACAGGTGCATGGGGAAAGAGTGCGCTGTCAAAGGCAAGGAAGAATGCACACCGGTGGTGAGTGTTACAGAGGGTGTAACGGGAGAGTGTGCGCGAGAAAGGTGTGTGACGGACAGGTGCATGAGGAAAGAGTGCGCTGTCAAGAGTAAGGGTGAGTGCGCTGTCAAGAATGGAGGTGAGAGTAGTGAGAGTGACAAGGAGAGTGAGGTGGTTGTGACAGGTGAGCGAGGATGTACACCTGGGATGGAAGGATGCACACCTGGAATGGTAGAGCGTGAGTGGGAATGCACGCTGGAGTTGGTGGTGAGGCACGTGGTTGGGTGTGCGAATGAGAGCACACCTGTGATTGTCACAGAGGAGGTGACAGAGGAGGGGGTGCGAAGAGGTGTGTTGGTGAGGTGTGTGACCAACGAATGTGTGCCAAAGTGTTTGGTGGTCAGGTGTGTGACCAAGGCTGTGAGTGGAATGAGTGTACCGAGGTGTGTAAGGAAAGGTACGAGGAGCATGGAGACGGCTGGATGTGTGAGCAAGGAACGGGCTGCGGGGTGTAAGCGTCCAGGTGAAGCATCGACGTTAGACGGGGTAGAGTTTAGAACGACTTATAGCCGAATCGGGCCCTCGGTGCGTGCCGGGCCTCGCTTTGAACGGCCGCGTCCGTGCTCCACTAGGCGGAGCGGGCAGCCCGATAGAAAGGGTCGTCATGGCGACCACTTTTTGTTGAGGCAGTCCGGCAGGTCGAGATCGGGACATTGGATGGCTCCACGCCGAGATGGTGCGTGGGATCTCGGCCCGGGTAAGCCCCCGTCCCTGCACCGAGTGCCGGACGCATCCAGCCGCTGGCGCAGAACAACCCGCATTCATGGCTTGGCTTTACGAAGCCGGGCTTTGGACGGGAATTGGCGCACCGAGAGGCAGTAGTGAGTAGACTGGGTGATGAGGTTAGTGTTTTGGACCCAAAATTAGAGAAAAGCAAAATTTGATGATTGGCAAGGGATTGGCAGTAATGATTGGCAGATGATGGGTAGTGATTGGCAAATTTTTAATTTGTTGAAATTTGATGTGCAAAATTGGTAGTGAGCGATGTGCCCGGTGGGTAAGGGTGGCATCCCTGCCACCCTTCCCATATGGGGGCAAAGGAGCAATAGATTATGGGGTGTATGGCAGTGAAAACTAGCCCGGGTGGGTTAGGTTATATTGTAGGGATCTAGAAAGATGACATTAGGTGACGTTAAGTTTAGTTAGTGACTGATACCTGTAGTGGGGACGCAGGTAGATTAGTATGGATGATAATGACGTGGGAGCGCAATAGTTTAAAGGGACGACTGGGAAGCGCAAGTTGCAGAGGGGAGTAGTTAGATGAGATGATGCCGTGTGTGTGTGAGGATGGAACAGGTGTGATTGCACAGGTGTGCAACTGGACAGGTGTGTGGAACAGTGTGTGAGTAATGAGTGTTGTGGATCAGCGCGAATGCGCTTGGGGAGAGAAGGGTGCAGGTGGCACCAGGTGTGAGAGCACAGGTGTGCAAGTACAGGTGTGTGGAGAGAGTTGGAGTAAGTGGTACAGAGTGGTGTGCATGGTGCGAAGGTGTGGATGGGGAAGAGTGGACCCCTTTCACGAGTACCCGGGGCGGGTAGTGTAAGTGTTAGGTAGAGGGTACAGGTAAATTGTGGTAGGATATTGGCATCTGTGGTGCGGTTGCAGAATGGTGTTGTGAATGGGTGCATTAGTGTTGTGGAAATGGCTGGGCGTGTAGCCTGTTAGTGTGTGTAGTTGGTTGGGCACTCCACCACTGTGAGGATGTCGGCCAGGTGAGGCCGCAGGTGGGCTCTGGGAGCCGTTAGTGTCAGTGGGGCCCGAGGATCCGGAGGACGGACCCGGGTAGCCCAGTGCCAGAGAGGGCACCGAGTGGGGAGAGTGCCAGAGGGCCTTCCCCAGGTAGTTAGGTTAGGGCAGGGAGCAGGTAAGCTCGGAGGCAACTGCAGTGGCGGAGGTGTGCAGGTGGGTAGACCCGCTGGGAGAGGTACACGCCACAGCCCGGAAATTGTGCGAGGGCACCGGGAGATGAATCGGGGGAGTGAGACCCCAAATTGAAAAGCACCACAGTTTGGCCAATGGGAATTGGTTTTTAGAACCCATAGTGTAAGAGGGCCAATGGTTTGGCCGGAGAAAGACCCCGGGTAGTGTAAAGTTGTTAAAGTCATTTAGGAAATAGTTAGGATTGATGAACCTGTCGCACCATACGCAGCCACTTGCCTGTGGTGATGATGATGACTCCACACCTGTGTTTTCTTTGTTCTGTGCAGGAAATGAGAATTGCGGTGAGGATTTGTGAGACGCATCACGACGTGGATGAGACATTGGGGTGATTCCATCTCTCCCTCCCTAGGAGGGACTGATGATGAATTGGTAATGGCAAATTATGATGTTGAGTTGGAGATGGCAAATTATGATGTTGAGTTGAAAATGGCAAATTTGATTGGTTAGGAGGGAGAGAAGACGAATTTGGTATATGGGAGGAACGGGGAAGACAGTAGGGATGTTTGTTGATTTGTAAAGTAGATGTTTATGGGTAGTGTTGTGTTTTGTGGATACAGTAAGGGGTAAGGGAGGGGCCATGTAGGTTACCTGGTGGGGGGGGGGAGCGTACGGTAGGAACGTACCTGTCTCACCTGGTTCCCATGTGCCCCCAGTGTGCATTACCTTGCATTGCGTGCACTTTTGCGCCCTTACCACCTTACTCACTTGTCTGCTTCTTTTGTCTCCCACCTCCGAGGATCTGGCTTTGGGGCAGAGAGAGAGAGGAGAGAGAGGTGCTGGCTTCGCAGTTGTGGGCCTGCACTTTCGCTGCTTGCTGCTTGGATCGATACACCATATGGACCGCAATGTTTGTGGCCACCCACAATGGACCGCAGTTCTTTTGCGGCCAAGCACCACCCATGGATGGACCTATGGGTCAACGTGGCACCTATGCCATACAAGGTGAACCACTAACAGTTGGCCCCCTGACGGCCACAATATAGAAATGGACGCGGTTGGCGCCTTTCTTTATTTTTGAAAGAGGCAAGAAGGCCAAGTGCACCACACGAAGGCAAGACCAGCGGCAGAACATCGGCCGGCTGCGACACCACCGGTGATTATAAACACTTTATTGGTGCACCGGATGGTGCTGACTGTACATGATGGGGTGGTGCTTTTCATGCTGGGAAAGGGTGCTCTGCACGTTATTAAAGGCCGTAGGCCACAGAGCACTCGTGGGTTGGTGTATCGATGCTGGCATGCGTGCGCTCTCTATGCATAACATCTGCATGTGTCCCTCCAAAAACAGGTCCTGGATCGTAGTTTAAATAGCAGCGTAGTCGTGTAAATAATGCTCCCTACCGGCTGTATGTTTAGTTTGCGAATTCTTTCCGGATTCGGTTATCCTGTGGGTGTGTTTCTGAGAGGAGAAGGGTGCAACGTCGCAGGGGGACATATTTACTCATTTGTGAAATCTGTAAAACTGTCGCACTCAGGGTAGAGTTAATAGTAGAGGGAACTACATCTGAGTGCCACACTAAAATAGGTAAAAATTTATCGGGTCGGGACGCCCCGAGGGTAGAGAAGGGTGCAATGTTGCGAATATGGAATTTGGCCTCCATATCCGCTTGTAAATATTCCCCTATTTCCCCAATACTCCCCAACTATCCCCAATCCCCCATTCCCTAGTCCCATTGTCTGTAAACAACACTCTGTAGAACCGACCTTCCCCTTTTTCCCCCATTAAATGTCGTGCCCAGGTCCACCGCATCACACGTAGACAACTTTCGGACATCTTGCTAGTTATTCTTAGTCTATGTCAGTTAAGGACTCGTTTCCATTAATTCCGACTCTTCGTTGCACCAGAATGTGATTATATGGCACCAGTAGTGAGTTTAGGACCTTTTGTTTTTTTTTTTTGTTTTTTTTTGTATACAAGGTCGAGGCTCGTGAAAGAGCGAACATTAATCACACCGAAAGACAAACCGACACATAAAACATATAACATAGGGAGCGGTAGACAAGATGGGGAGAGAGGGGGAAGGACACAAACACAACATTTGAGAGCAGGGACCGAGAGACATGGAGACATCGAGAGATCTGAGAGAGGGCGAGGGCTTTAGGGGGGGGGGGCGTGGGAAGGGGGCGGTGGGAGAGGTATAAAACATATGGACACTGCCAGGACTTCCAGGAAAGAAGTTGGAATTTCAAACAAGGTGGATCTGGGGTGAATTAGCGGGGGTAGAAAAGATCAAGGTTTTGGATGGGGGAAGATAAGAGATGGTGGTGAACAGCTGTTTTAAAGACCTGGAGGGAGGAGTGGGATTGAAGGGAGTGAGGGAGTTTGTTCCAGAGGCGGGAGAAAAGAGGAATGAAAGAGTGAAGGTGAGCAGAGAGCCGAGATTTCGGCAGTTTAACCATCAGAGGGTTGCTGGCAGATCTTGTGCGACCTGTAGGAATATTTGGGGGACAGAGCACAGAGAGAGCTGGGGGTGCAAGGCCGGAGAGGAGTCGGTAGAAGACAGAAAGACCACCTACCTGCCTGCGGTGAGTGAGTGAAAGGCCCTCAGAGATAGCTTCATCGCGGGAGATTCCAATAATTCTGAAAGCTTTGGTTTCAACAGCGTGAAGCCGAGCTAGGTGTGAGGCAGGAGCACCGGCCCATAGGGGAGAACAGTATTCCATTGAGCTGCGGATGAAAGCCTTGTATGTGGTGAGGAGCTCAGGTGTGCCGAGGAAGGACTTCGCACGACGGAGGATGCCCAGTCGGCGACTGGCTTTGGAGGCCAGCTTGGAAATGTGGTTTTCCCAAGAAAGATCATGGCAGATAGTGAGACCCAAAATCTTGAGCGACAGAACTTCTTGGAGAGGATTGTTGAGAAAGTAGATGGGAGGGTTGTCCAGTCGATCTTTTCGGAGAGACATAGTAAGAGTGTGAGATTTGTCAGGATTGAAAGACATGTTCCACTTGTTTGACCAGTCTGTGATTTTGTCCAGGTCTTCAGAGAGTGAGGAGGCAGCAGACTGCCGATCTGAGGGAAGAGGAATGGAGCGGCAGAGAGTGGAGTCATCAGCAAAGAGATAGAGAGGATTTTCGAGAGAGTCAGAGAGATCATTGATGAAGACCAGAAAAAGCACGGGGCCCAGAACACTGCCTTGGGGAACTCCAGCCTGAACAGGAAGAGGAGATGAGAGAAACCCATTCAGGGCCACACGTTGACGACGACTAGAGAGGAAGTCCGCCAGCCATGCGTGGAGATTTCCATGGATACCAAAGGAGGAGAGTTTGGTGAGCAGAGCGGGGTGCCAGACCGTGTCGAAGGCACGTGATATGTCGAGGGAGACAGCTCTAATTTCCTGCTTGGCATTGAGGACCTCCATCCATTGTTGAGACAGCAGAAGCAGCATGTCCAGAGTAGAGTGACCTGGTCTGAAACCAAATTGATGATCAGAGATCAAGCCATTGGAGAAGAGGAAAGATTTCATATCCGAAGCAATGATGGATTCCATGACTTTGCTGATAATTGGGAGAAGGCTGATTGGTCTGTAGTTGCTAGGATCTGTTTTTGCACCTTTTTTGTGCAAAGCGGTGATGTTGGCTGATTTCCAAGCAGATGGCAGTTGACCTTGAGCAAAAGAGAGGGTGAAGAGAACAGAGAGAGGGTGAGATAGAGCAGCAGAGCAGGATTTTAGGACCCGTGGGCTGATGCCGTCGGGTCCAGTTGCAGAATCAGAGTCGAGGGTTGACAGAAACTTTTCCACCTTGTCAGGAGGAAAGGACACGGAGTCCAGGAGCAGCAGGGTACGACTGGGTATGGTGGGTACAGAGAGGGATGGGTTTGGGACACAAGATTTAGAGGCAAACACAGAGTTGAGGCATTCAGCTTTTTCACGTGCGGAGTCAGCTGTGTAGCCGTTTGAGGTAAGGGAGGGGATGGAGGGGGAACAAACACCAGAAACGGATTTGACCAGACGCCACCAGGATTTGGAAGAGGGAGACAGATAAGAGAGTTCGGTCTTGAGAACGGAGAGATATTGTTTCCTGGCTCTCCTGAGGGTGGACACACACTTGTTTCGGGCTTTGTGAAAGGAAATGAGATTTCCTTCCGTTGGATTTGCTTTCCAGGAGACGAAGGCAAGTTGTTTCTGAGCAACAGCCTCACCACAAGATTCCGTGTACCATGGACGGGAGGAAGGGTAAGACAACTGAAGACGAGATGGGATAAATCTGTGCATGAGAGAGAGCAATTTACTTTGGAAGAATTCCCAGGATGAGTTGATGTCAGAGGTGGTAGAAATGGTAGACCAGTCCAGATGATTGATGGCTGCTTGAAGACCGTGCCAGTTGGCCTGAGTGAAATGCCAGACTCGTCAACGCTGAGCAGGCTCCCTGAGGATGGTCAGAGAGATGTCCACTTTAACAAGGACATGATCAGATGATCCGATCGGAGCAGAAGAAGAGCAGCAGACATTTTCAGGGAAGTTAGTCATAACCAAGTCCAGAAGAGAAGATGTTCCGTTGACTGAGATCCGGGTCGGGAAATTGACAGATTGTGTCAGTCCCAGTGAGTCGCAGAAGTCCTTTGCTGAGGAGCCATGGCTGGTGAGAAAGGTACCCACACCCAGCCAACTGGCATGATGACAGTTGAAATCACCACATATGAGGAAGAGAGAGTTGGGATGAGTAGATAGAAGTTGGTCCATATCATCAGACAGCGAGATGTAGATGGAGTCATCACTGTTTGGTGGACGGTACAACACACATATGAACAAGAGGTGGGAGCGAAGGGGAAGCCGTAGCCAGAGGTATTCCTGGGGGTGAGGTGGAGAGAGTGCAGTGCAGGGCGAGTGAGGAAGAGAGTTTTTGATAAAGATAGCAACCCCGCCTCCAGGACGAGGCTCAGGTCTATCATACCGGAGGAGGGAGTAGCCCGGGAGAGATACTATGGAATCAGAGACATCATAAAGGAGGAAAGTTTCTGTTAAGCAGATCACGTCTGGTTTGACAGAAGCAACCTGTATGGAGAGATCAGTTAAGTTTGAACGAAGGCCCCGGATGTTTGAGGTCCATACCGTTAATGAAGAGGAAGGGGGAGCATCAGATACAGAACAGGGGGGAGGAGGGGTAGGGTAAGATGTGGAAGAGGTGGAAGAGGTAGGGAGAGCTGTTGAAGGTGTGTCAGAGATTTCAGAATAGCTCGGAGAAAGGGAAGGATGGGGCGGACAAAAGGTTTGATGGTGATTGGGTGAGCCACAATGAGGTGTTATTTGAGGAGGGGAAGAGCGAGGCAGAAGGTTGGGGGAGATGGAGGTGAGAGTTTGAAGGGGGAAGAAGCGGGGAGGACGCTTTGAGGAGGGGGAGTGAGAGGGGGGAAATTGAGAAGCAATGAGGGTGGGGAGATTTGAAGGGGAGGGGTGAGGAGGAAGTTTGGGAGGGAAGGGGCAAGGGGAGGGATTTGAAAGGGATGGGATATGGGGGAGATTTGGAGGGGAGGGGTGAGGCAGGAGTCTAGGAGGGGAGGGGCGAGGGGGCGTCTTGGCGGGGAGGGGTGAGGGGGTCGTTTAGGAGGGAGGGGGCAAGGGGGGAGATTTGAAAGGGATGGGTGATGGGGAAGATTTGGAGGGGAGGGGTGATGGGGAAGATTTGGAGGGGAGGGGTTATGGGGAAGATTTGGAGGGGAGGGGTGAGATTGGATTTTTGAAAGTGTACGATTTATGGGAAACGAACATTTATTGCAAAATGAGTTGCTTGTGACCTTCGAGTTAAAAATACGTTTAAGGACGCTGGATGGAGGATGGAGTGCAGGAGAGTTTAGGGAATGTAGAAAAAAGGCACTATAGGAGATGGATATTTTTTTTGGGATGAATTGATTTGGTGAGCAAGTCGAAAGCAGCCTTTTAAAGAAGAAGAAGAAAAAGGTGTTATAAAATATGACGGAATACATAACTTGAGGGGAAAGTGTAAACATTGAAGGTTAATGAGTGAAAACTATCTGGGGAAATGGGGGAGAAACACGTGGTCGAAGAACGAACGAACGAATAAGAATGAATAAACGAATGATAACAGAGAAGGAAAATGTTTTTTTTTTTTTTTTTTTTTTTTCCATGCCTCCTCCTCCTTTTCCTTTTTCCATTTCCACCTTCCCATGCCTCCTCCCGTCTTCTTCCCCAAACAACAACAACAACAACAACAACAACTACAACTACAACTACAACAACGGCGCTGCGCGGAGGAGTGTGCGTCCTCACAGCGGCTCGGTTAGCCGCCATTGACGATGCGCTCCGACGGGGTTACCACGAAGGGGCTCCTTGTCAGCCCCTCGTCAAGGGCGGAGCCGGTAACCCCCCCCCCCCCCAGCACGCACCCAATGAGAAGCAACGTGCCGATTCCATCTGGGGCGGAGCTAACGAGCCGAGGGCGTGTCACTCCCCGCCGGATATACGCGGCCACGTACCGGACGTGACGTGAGATGCGCCCCGAGCTTGAGAAGACAAGAGAGCCACCTCCGAGCGCTGAGAGACCTCCTGCATCTTTTGGGCCGCGCTATCCTGTCCCTGAGCACAAGGTGCACCTTGTGCTGGCCATCGAATACCCGCTTTCCTTGCCATCAATCCCCGTGTGAGTCAGCCTTTTGTCCCGTTTATCTGTCGTCTGTTGGGGTTAATATAAGAGTGTGTCTAAGTGCTTGTCTTTCTATGCTGTACCTCTCATCCCTGTAATCTGAACCTTCCGCACTAATATAACCTCCTCCGGAGGTCTTGAGAACCGTATCCCTGGTGTCGTGTCATTTTAATCCCAGCCGTGTGTCTTTTCCTTCATTGATCTAGCGTAGCGCGATTAGTCAACGTTCGGGTATAATCGGGTAACTTGTGCAGACGTGGTCATACCAAACCGCTCGGTAAATAACATCTAAGCCGCGTCTGTAACAATATATATATATATATGTATGTGTGTGTGTGTGTGTGTGTGTGTGTATATATATGTGTGCATATATACATACAGTCACGTGAAAAAGTAAGTACACCCCATGTAAAGTTTTGACTTTTTCAACATATTTCAACATACAGCTATTTCATCTTCACTTCAACAACATCGATAGATAAAGGTGACATAATATAACAAATATCATGAAACATTTACATTTTGTCGTCCATTGTACAATTTAAATAAACATAAATGCAAATTCCGCATGTGGAAAAAGTCAGTACACCCCTACATTTATCACGACTTCCAATACCTAAAATTAGAATCAGGTGCACCAGCTCAGGTGTAAATGAGGTGCAAACATCATCAGAGAGGATCTTGGAGGAACCTGTCTTATTTAAACCTCAGACATTTAGTTTGGTTTGCTCTTTGTTGTTGAAGTGTGCGTCGTCACCATGCCAAGATCAAAAGAGGTCTCGGAGGCCTTCAGAAAGAAGGTTATAGATGCCTACGAGTCTGGGAAGGGATTTAAAAAGATCTCCAAACAATTTGAAATCAATCATTCGACTGTCCGGAAGATCATCTACAAGAGGAGAAGATTCCAAACAACTGCCAACTTGTCCACGCCAGGCCGACCCAGCAAGTTCAGCCCGAGAGCAGACCGCAAGATGCTGAAAGAAGTCTCTAAGAACCCCAGAATGTCATCAGGGGACCTACAGGTAGCTCTTGCCACGGTTGATGTCAAAGTGCATGAGTCTACCATTAGAAAGAAGCTGCACAAATTTGATCTATATGGGAGGTGTGCCAGGAGGAAACCTTTGCTGTCCCAAAAGAACATCAGGGCAAGACTAAAGTTTGCCAATGAACACCTAGGCAAAGACCAGCACTTCTGGAACAATGTGCTCTGGATATATGAGTCAAAGGTAGAGCTATTTGGCCACAGTATCAGAAGACATGTTTGGCGAAAACCAAAGACAGCATTTGACCACAAGAACCTGATACCAAATGTAAAGCATGGTGGTGGAAATATTATGGTTTGGGGCAGCTTTGCTGCATCAGGGCCTGGGCAGCTCACCATCATATAATCCACTATGAATTCTTCATTGTACTAGAGGGTGCTTGAGGATAATGTGAGGCTATCTGTCGGAAAGTTGAAGCTCAACCGAATATGGACCTCGCAACATGACAATGACCCTAAACATACCAGTAAATCCACCAAGGAATGGCTGAAAAGAAAAAATGGAGGGTTCTGGAATGGCCAAGTCAAAGCCCGGATCTAAATCCCATCGAGATGTTGTGGGGGGATTTGAAAGGAGCTGTGCATGCAAGAAACCCCTCAAACATTGCACAGCTGATAGAATTCTGCATGGAGGAGTGGGCAAAAATTTCTCCCAGTTGATGTCAGATAATGGTAGATAGTTATAAGAAATGCCTACTTGAGGTTGTTTCTGCCAAAGGGGGCAATACTACCTATTAGAGCCAACGGTGTACTTACCTTTTCCACATGAGAAATTTGCATTTATATTTATTTAAATTATACAATGGACTACAAAATGTAAATGTTTCATGATATTTGTTATATTATATCACCTTTATCTATCAATATTGTTGAAATGAAGATCAAATAGCTGTATGTTGAAATGTGTTGAAAAAGTCAAAACTTTACACGGGGTGTACTTACTTTTTCACGTGACTGTACATATACAGGTTGAACCCCCTAACTTGACTGGGAAGCAAGGCACAGATTAAGTCCACCCCAGCAATTGCTGCACAACCTGTTAGCAACAGGTGTAGCCTGACACGCTGACACATTGTCTGTGCCCTGCTCCTCAACAATTAGGAGGTTTGCAGTCAGGAACATTAAATTTGACTAAGGAAGCACACTAACCCAATGACATGACATTGACGTCATGCACATAAATTATACCAACACATCACCTCCAAACTCGGAGGCATCCGTGTGGTATAATTTATGTGCTTGACGTCAGTGTCATGTCATCGGGTTAGTGTGTTTCCCCTTCGTGAAATATATATATATATATGGTGATCATCTGGTAAAGCTCTCCTCTGCCTGGGCAAACCTGCTCTCCAGCAGCTGTGTTATTTAACAGGATCTAAACAACGTTCCTTGTCTTTCATAACATTACATTTGAAAGGTGCCGGGTTACGACGGTAATCATAAATGTTTTATGTTAAGTGAAACGTTCCAGGCTGCAGGAATCCATCTCCATCGAGTTTAATCCGTAAGGAAAACTCTACAGTATATGGCAGGTCAGGGTATATAGGGTTTTTAAGAATGGTAACGTTGTTTGTGGTGTTGTAATTAATTCTCAAAAAGAGTTGTATAAATTGTTTGGTGTAAAATAACCTTTATGGTTCAACAAAAAGATCATGCTATTCTTTTTGCCAAACTCCTTGAGTTTTAGCAGCTCGGCCAAGATTTCATCCATCTTGCATGGTCCATGTTCATTGTCATGGATTGGCAACGGGATGTAAGGATTCCTCCCAACACATCATGGAAAACTACTCTCTATAAAGACCAGATTCGTTGACGGAAAGATAAGGACAATGAATTTTCTGAACCAATCGTTGAGACAGATAAAAGTCATCCTTTTTGTCCCTGCTTTCTGGAGGAGCTCACGTCCGAAACGTCTCCCCTGCCCGTTGCACTCCTCTCTGCAGACATGTGGTTAAGAAGATGAGTTGCCCGTAGTAAGACATCGTCATTTTACATGCCTTTTGAGTTTTGTTTTGATCGTTTATTGGATCTCATGCATGTCGTGACAGTTTATGGTCATATCTCATGTAAAATTATATATGATGTGAGGTTATGTTCATACGTGTGACATTAGACCTAGCATGAGAGTTCCGATTCACACATGTGATATTATACGTGATATGACAATTCATGTTCATAAGTATGATATACATGATGTGACAGTTCATGTTCATATACATGACAAGCTGGGTCATCCGATCAAGATCGGGTTGTTTAGATTTTATTAAAAAATCAAGTAGATTGATGTTCAGAGATATAGAAAAACAAGACCGGAAGTCCAACAGCAGCATAGCCGGGCTTGTAAAATATTATAAACCACAAACACATATGATTGGCTTTTTAAACAGCCGCTAATGCTGTTTATAACATTAAAGAAAGAAATTTGGAAGAATCCCAACATCCGTGAGGTAAGTTTTACTTACAGAACTGCGCGAAGATCTACTATAATCCATATACCCCACAAGGGTTAAGTAAATAACAGGACCCTTCCTGCCTAAGGCCTAAACGTACTGTGTCGTTGGACGACCCGTAACGCCGATGCTTTTGTTATTTCATGGTATTTTAACAATCGGTTTGTTTGTGTTTCACACTGAATGAAAAACATAAATGTAGAGAATGGTGATTGTGATATATGACAGATTCGACGATATGTTCGGCCTCAACGAAATTGGAATCAAAATGCTGGATTGTGGAGAGTCGGCTGCCGTATTGCCGTAATGACATCAGACGTAATCACATGTGACCAGATCACCCTGTCATGTGACCAGATACTCAGCTCTGATTGGTATAGGTTTGAGGGGGCACGTGAAAATGTAAGTACACCCCATGTAAAGTTTTGACTTTTTCAACATATTTCAATATACAGCTATTTGATCTTCAACAATATTGATAGATAAAGGTGATATAATATAACAAATATCATGAAACATTTACATTTTGTAGTCCATTGTATAATTTAAATAAACATAAATGCAAATTTCGCATGTGGAAAAAGTAAGTACACCCCTGTGGTGGACACGATGGCTCGCTGGCACGGTGACATCATTCCGCGCACTAAGACGGTGTCAGCCACGCCCGAGGGGTAGGCGTGGCCTCGGGATATACACGGAGCGCACAGCCCCGAGCACTTCAGTGCTATAGTTGAGCTTTGTAATAAAGACTCTTTTTGGTTACCCGCGTTGTTGCTTATCTTCTTGGCAAACAAGTCGTGCGCATAGCACCGCACTTCACTGGTGACCTCGACGCTGGTTCAGCCACCGCTGACCAACAGAACGCGCCAATGTCAAACAACGCGGTCGCGGTGAAGCTCCCTGAGTTTTGGGAAGCTCAGGCCGAGGTGTGGTTCATGCAGGCCGAGGCACAGTTCCAACTTCGAGGCGTAACGGCGGATGAGACGCGTTATTACCACGTCATCGCCGCCCTCGGGCCCGGCACAGCCGCCCGAGTCGTGTCCGTCCTGCGGAACCCACCGGCCGACCACAGGTACGAGGCGCTCAAGTGTCTCCTCATCACCACGTTCGGCCTCACGGAGTGCGAACGGGCCGACCGCCTCCTGGACCTTCCCGAACTCGGCGACACACGACCATCGGTGCGGATGGATCACATGCTGTCGTTGCTGGGTGACAAAGCCCCAGATTTTTTATTCCGGGCGCTCTTCCTACGCCAGCTGCCGGCACAGGTACGCCTCGCATTGGCCGGTTCCAAAATAAAGGAACCTCGCGCTCTGGCCGTCGAGGCCGACAAGTTTTTCGCGGCTTGTGACACGCGGGCGAGAGTCGGTGCGGCCGTCGCGGATCCCGAGGCTGATGCTGATGCACACCTCGTGGTTCCCGAGGCTGATGCCGATGCACACCGCGTGGCCGCCGCAACGCCCCGCGCACCACCACCACGAAAACCGCGGCCTCCGCCTCCGCCGCAAACCTGGTGCCGTTTCCACGCCAGGTTTGGCCACAAGGCTAGGAAGTCGGGAAACTACCAAGCCGGCGCTCGGTAGCGGCCCTGAGCGTCGGCCATTCCGGCAGCCTCCTTTTTGTCATGGACACCTTGTCCGGGCGTCGCTTCCTCTGCGACACGGGCGCACAGGTGAGCGTGATCCCCGCCTCCACGTCCGACAAGCGAACCGCGGGCTGGGGCCCCGCGTTGCTTGCAGCCAACGGTACACCCATACGCACATTCGGGAAGCGCTGCCTCTCCCTGCGGTTCGGAGGGCAACGCTTTCAATGGACGTTCATAACCGCCAGTGTGCCCATGGCATTGCTCGGTGCGGACTTCCTATGTGCAAATGGGTTGTTGGTGGACGTGAAGAACAGACGCCTCGTCCAGGCCGAAACGTTCAGCTCGCTGGCTTGCACGCTGAGCAGTTCGTTGGGCAGCTCCCTGAGCGGGTCACCGAGCGGCTCACCAAGCGGCTTGCTGAGCGGTTCGGTCCCGGCGAGGTTGGCCTGTTCGCTTCCGGCAGCGGACGAGTTCACCCGCCTCCTCGCCAGCTTCCTGGCCCTCACGCGGCCCACCTTCTCGGCGGTGGCCGTCAAGCATGGGGTGGAGCATCACATCCCCACTGTCGGGCCACCGGTCTACGCCCGGGCACGCCGCCTCGAGCCGACGAAGCTCGCAGTGGCGAAGGCGGAGTTCGCTACGCTGGAGCGGCTGGGCATCGTACGGCGCTCCAAGAGCGCTTGGGCATCGCCACTGCACATCGTGCCGAAGCCCGGCGGGGGATGGCGGCTGTGCGGAGACTACCACCGCCTCAACGATGCCACCACCCCCGACCGCTACCCGGTCCCTCACATTCAGGACTTTTCCGCCCGGTTGGCGAAAATGTCCTTCTTTTCTAAGGTGGACCTCATCCGCGGATACCACCAGGTCCCCGTCAGGCCGGAGGACATACCGAAGACGGCCGTCATTACACCATTCGGCCTCCTCGAGTTTCTTCAGATGCCCTTCGGGTTGAAGATTGCGGCTCAGGCGTTCCAACGGTTGATGGAAAGCATCTTGCACGACTTGGATTGCGTTTACGTCCACCTGGACGACATCCTTGTCGCAAGCGCGTCCCGCGAAGAGCACCTCCGCCACCTCCGCACGCTCTTTGAACGGCTGGGCCAGCATGGCCTGATCGCAAACCCCGCCAAGTGCCGGTTCGGTGTCGCCGAAATCGACTTTTTGGGGCACCGCGTCACCAGGCACGGGGCCACCCCCTTACCGGCAAAGGTGGAAGCGGTCAAGGGGTTTCCGCGCCCCCGCACGATCAGGGGGCTCCAGGAGTTCCTGGGCATGGTGAACTTTTACCACCGTTTCCTGCCCCGCTTCGCCCAGCTCCTGCGCCCCCTGCACGAGGCCCTCCGGGGGAAGCCGGGCAAAGGTGACGTTGTTTGGACCGAGCAGATGGACGCGGCGTTCGCGGGCGCGAAGCTCGCCTTGGCTAACGCCACCATGCTCACGCACCCAGCGCTCGATGAACCGATCGCCCTCACCACCGACGCGTCAGACTACGCGGTGGGCGCGGTGCACAAGCAATGGGTGCATGGCGCTTGGCAACCGCTGGCGTTTTTCAGCCGGCAGCTTCGCCCGCACGAACGCCGGTACAGCACCTTCGACCGCGAGTTGCTCGGGCTCCACCTGGCGGTCCGGCACTTCCGCCATCTGCTCGAGGGCCGTTTGTTCATGGCCTTCATCGACCACAAGCCCCTGGTCTTCGCGATGGCCAAGGTCGCCGAGCCATGGTCGGCCCGGCAGCAGCGGCACCTCTCGGCCGTGTCCGAGTACACGACGGACATCCGGCACATCACGGGAAAGGACAACCCGGTGGCGGATTGCCTTTCCCGGTCCGTTGCCCACGCGGTCCACCTCAGGATCGACTATGCCCAGATGGAGGCGGACCAGACTGCCGACCCCGACGTCCAGGCCTTGGGGACCGCCGTCATGGGCCTCCGCGTCACTGAGGTGCCATTCGACGGCGCGGGCACGGCCCTCTTGTGCGACGTCTCCCTCGGGCGGCCTCGCCCCATCGTGCCCGCGGCCTGGCAGCGCCGGGTTTTTGACGCCATCCACGGCCTGTCCCACCCGGGCACGAAGGCCTCCCAGAGGCTGGTCGCCGACAAGTTCGTCTGGCATGGCCTCCGGAAGGCCGTCCGCGATTGGACCAGGACGTGCCTCGCGTGCCAGCGCATGAAGGTGCACCGCCACACCCAGGCCCCGTTGGCCCCGTTCACGGTGCCCGAACGTCGGTTCGACCACGTTCACGTGGACTTGGTGGGACCTCTTCCCCCCTCGCGGGGTTTCACCCACGTCCTCACCATGGTGGACCGCACCACCCGGTGGCCGGAGGTCGTGCCTTTGGCGGCGATGACGGTGGCGGACGTCGCGCAGGTGTTCATCGCCACCTGGGTTGCCCGGTTCGGCGCCCCCTCGGACATCTCGTCCGACCGCGGCCCCCAGTTCACCTCGGAGCTCTGGGGGGCGGTCGCGCGGGGGCTCGGCGTACAGCTGCACCGCACCACGGCCTACCACCCCCAGGCCAATGGCCTGTGCGAGCGCTTCCATTGCTCCTTGAAGGCCGCGCTCCGGGCCAGCCTCCACGACGGCGGCTGGGTCGACAGGCTCCCCTGGGTCCTGCTGGGCCTCTGGACGGCGCCCAAGGAGGACCTGTGCGCATCCGCGGCGGAGTTGGTCTTCGGACAACCGCTGCGGGTCCCGGGCGAGTTCCTCCCCGACTCCACGGCACCATGGTCAGCGCTCCGCACTGCAGGAGACCGCCCGGAGGTTCGCTCCGGTGCCGACGGTGCACCATGGGTGCCCGCCAACGCACGTCGCCCCGGAGCTTCGCACGGCGGAGTACGTGTTCGTCCGCCACGACGCCCACCGGACACCGCTGCGGCCCCCTACGACGGGCCCTTCCGCGTGCTGGAGACCGGGGCGAAACACTTCACCCTCGACATCGGTGGTACTCCTGACCGCGTTTCCATGGACCGCCTCAAGCCGGCCCATCTCGACGTGGACCACCCCCCGCCAGTGGCTCGGCCCCCGCGTCGGGGCCAACCCCCGGTGAGCGGACCTCCGGCACCGCCCAGCCCTGCCGGCACGCCCCCCCCCCCCCGGTCCTGCACCCATCCCAGGTGCCGCCGGGGGCATCCCAGATGACATCCCGGCATCCCAGACGCCGCCAGCCGCCAGAGGGCGCTTCGGCCGGGTCATCCGTTTGCCCCGCAAACTGACCCTTCAGGTGCGCGGGAATTCTGGGGGGGCGCGTGTGGCAGACACGGTGGCTCGCTGGCGCGGTGACATCATTCCGCGCACCAAGAGGGTGTCGGCCACGCCCGAGGGGTAGGCGTGGCCTCGGGATATACACGGGGTTGCGCAGCCCCGAGCACTTCAGTGCTATAGTTGAGCTTTGTAATAAAGACTCTTTTTGGTTACCCGCGTTGTTGCTTATCTTCTTGGCAAACAAGTCGTGCGCATAGCACCGCACTTCACCCCTACATTTATCACTACTTCAAATACCTAAAATTAGAATCAGGTGCACCAGCTCAGGTGCAAATGATTAGAACATCGTTGGAGAGGATCTTGGAGGAACCTGTCTTATTTAAACCTCAGACATTTAGTTTGGTTTGCTCTTTGTTGTTGAAGTGTGCGGCGTCACCATGCCCAAATCAAAAGAGCTCTCTGTGGCCTTCAGAAAGAAGGTTATAGATGCCTACGAGTCTGGGAAGGGATTTAAAAAGATCTCCAAACAATTTGAAATCAATCATTCGACTGTCCGGAAGATCATCTACAAGTGGAGAAGATTCCAAACAACTGCCAACTTGTTCAAGCCAGGCCGCCCCAGCAAGTTCAGCCCGAGAGCAGACCGCAAGATACTGAAAGAAGTCGCTAAGAACCCCAGAATGTCATCACGGGACCTACAGTCTCCTTCTGAGGAGACTACAGAGGTCTGAGGCTAATTTAAGTGTTGCCAGGGAGAGCGTCATGCTTGGAGGGGAGAAAAAGGGTCACTTCCTTGAGGGCAACTACTCATCTGCTGACATGCTCGCATTCCTCCATTCACCCTGTGCCCGTTTTCGTTGCTTGCCCACCAGTTCGTCATCCTGCTCGTCTCTTCATCACCTCCTCACTATCTGTTCGTGGCTGCTCACCTCCCCATCCTCCTCCGTTACCTCCAGATAAGCCACCCGGTTTTTGTTCCCTTTCCGTCTGTGCTTGAGTCTGGTGTGTGGCACCACAGGTCCGTAGTTCTTTTGCATGTAGATATTTATTGAATTAATCTTCCCCTTTTGTTGTTTGCAAATAAACCTGTTGGTTTTACAAGAACCAAGGTGCTCGTGTCTTTCCTCAGGTCTCGCGTGTGCATAGTCCGACATAATTTGGAACGTTCCACAGGTACAGTTAACCCTTAGATGCAGTAGTAAAATAAAGTTTTGCATCCAGAAGTGGGTAATTAGTGACCCTGAGTTGTCAGGCTTTTATTGTTGCAAAAAAGAAATATCAAAAGTAAATGTAATTATCTTTTTATATTCTTTGAGGTGTATTCTTTGAATATTGAACAAATTTTTAAAAAAAACATTTCTCCACCCTTCAATGCATTCCTGAGTCTTTTAGACCCGGCCTGATTTTTTTTCCCTTATAACTTTGTTATAAAAACATTTCTATGCATAACCTTCCATATATGCTTCAAATGAAGGGTAATACATATTCGTATGTGTTTGTTTTATTTATTTATTTTTGTCTTTCAGGATTGTTGTAATAATGTTTCATCAAAAAATTCGCTTTCATCCAGGAGTGGGTACTTTTTGACCCGGGCTAAGAATTATTGTTTTATCACCATATCAATACATTTTTACACATGACCTTTCATTTGTGCTGAGAATAAAGGGTAATACATATTCCTTTGTGTGTATTTAATTTTTTAACCACCCCGCCACTCCCCATCCCCTTTACAGGAACCGTGTGTGTGTGTGTGTGTGTGTGTGTGTGTGTGTGTGTGTGTGTGTGTGTGTGTGTGTGTGTGTGTGTGTGTGTGTGTGTGTGTGTGTGTGGTTTGTTCCAATGTATCTTACACACCCTTTACCCACTGGACTCAAACTTAGCAAAAAGAACGTTTTCTCCCCCAGAATTGTTTTGCCCTATATCCTTCCCCCCTCGCGAGTGTGTATGGGACAAGTTATTTCATGAACAAGCGGCGTTTGTGGGTCACATTCGGCAAATAATGTGGGTGTTGTAACGTAAACAGGATGTATGCATTGAGGCAAGCTACATACATGACGTTATGCCACAACACCACAGGCCACCTCCTGCTTTGCCGTTTACACGAGTGTGTGCGGACCATCTGATCCATCGTGTCCACACCAGCTTTTGTTCTCTTGTAATACTGGATAATTTCAGGTTTCTTTTTCGTTCTCTTGTCTTCATCAATGGCATTGTCGTGGTGGAACGTGCTGAGAAGAATTGCAGCTTTTCTTTGTTTTGGCACATAGCTGACCATGGTGATGTTGTCCCTGAATCCAAATAAACTGCTGTACCGCTGTCATTGCTTATTGGCTGCCATCACCGGTGGGATGTGAGGTTTGTTTTTTCTGAGTGTGCCTACAAGTGTGAGTCCTTTGGTGAGCAGCTCCTCAGGCAGTGGTACACTCATGAAAAAAATTGTCCATCGTCACATTTCTTCCTGTACCCCTAAATTCAGTGCACAATGTTGTGACAATATTTTGCCAAATTCTTCTGCACAGGTTGACCAGGCTGTGTATCCCTGTGTATGCAATTCCATCCAGAGCATAAGCTGTCTTGGAGTCACAAGCCCAGAAAACTTTCAGCCCATATTTAGCTGGCTTGCTCGGCATGTACTGAACGAAGGAGCAACGTCCTCTAAACGGTATGAGTTGTTCGTCAATTGTTATACACTCAAATCGAACAAAGCTCTCCATACAGTTTTTGAGGAACAGGACCCAAATGTAGTGGAAGGCTGCCATTCTGTCCGACTGAAGGGGCTCTTGTATGCTTGTTATCAAAGCACAAATAGCGCGGGATGTCTTCAAAGCGAGAAACTGACATCGTCGCGTGGTATATAGGGTAACTGCTGTGTCTGTTGGTTCGGGGAACCACGTGATGGGGGGTGAATAGAGGAAGGGTGCGCATGCGCAGAAGAGGGAGAATGCCGAATTAAGAAAAGCCTCTTGATTCTCGTTCCTGTTGCTGTTTACTGAATCTACGGACACTACCGTTACACAAGTGCTCGCTGAACAGTTCCCTTCTGGGAACTTCCCAACTCCTCTCAGAGCCGGCCAGCAAGTTCAAGCCAAAAAAAGCCTGAAGCTCATTTTCAGAGACTTCACTTGGAGCCAATTTGAACCTATGAAGCGACCCAAGCTGGGATGCAAAGATGCACAGTCAAGTTCTATTTTGCAGCGATCCTGAAAGAAAAATAAAATAAAACACACATAGGAACACGTATTACCCTTTATTCTCAGCACATATGAGAGGTCATGTGTAAAAATGTTTTTATCACCAAGTTCGAGCAAAACAAAAACCATGCCGAGTCAAAAATTACCCACTTCTGCATCTAAGAGTTAACACTGTTTGGTACATTGTGGGATTTGAACCTCCACTGCAATATGCTCGACATTAGTTGAGCCATTGATGCACAGTATATTAGTCATGACGTGAGAGTGAGAGTTCATAGGTGTGGTATATATTAGACGTGACCTGAGAGTTTGTATTTTCATACGTGTAATTAACCTCAGATCAGAGTTCTTTTCATTTTTGAGTTTTTACACCTGATGTACACGTTCACCACAGGCACGTTAATATATGTGTATTTAAACTGATATTCCTGTCCAAATGATCTCCTTAATGTTCATGAGTGCAAGATAAAAAATTTCACTTTGAAAAGAGTTTAAAATAAAACACTACATAAATTAATTTTGCAACGTAGAGTTTTCCAAGTTTGATCACTTACAGCAAGTATATATTTGGGCCCCTTAACCTTTCCTCCAATCGAGGAGACTCTAGTTGTCATTCTGCTTCGGATTTCTAGACTCCATGGTGTGAACAGAAATATCTAACTCACAAAAGTATTCAACCCTCTGAGTCAATACTTCGTATAAGTGCCTTTGGCAGTGATTACAGCTTCAAGTCTTCTTGGGTTTGTCTGTATCAGCTTTACACATCTGGATTTCGGGAGTTTCTCCCATTCTTCCTTGCAGATTTGCTCAAGCTCTGTCTAGTTGGATGGGGAGCGTCGGTGAACAGCAATCTTCAAGTCTTTCCAAAGATTCTCAAATGGATTCAAGTGTGGGCTTTGGCTGGGCCAATCAAGGACTTGTTCTGAAGCCATTCCAGTGTTGCTTTGGCCACATGCTTGGGGTCATTGTCCTGTTGGAATGTAAATCTTCGCCGCATTCAAAGGTCTTTTGCACTCTGAAGTGAAAGGCCACTGAAAAGCATTCCCATAGCATGATCCTGCCACCACCATGCTTCATGGTAGATATGGTATAAGATGGATGATAAGCTGTGCTGGGTTTCTGACAGCCATAGCGCTTTGCATTCAGGCTAAAGAGTTCAACTTTCATCTCATCACAGCATAAAATATTTTGCCTCATGCTCTCAGAATCTTTCTCATTCCTTTTTGCAAACTCCAGGTGTGCTGTCATGTGCGCTTTTCTCAGGAGTAGCTTCCATCCGGCCACTCTCCCATAAAGCCTAGATTTGTGATGTGCTGCAGAGACCGTTGTCCTTCCACCAGGTTCTCCCATCTCAGCCAAGGAACTCTGTAGTTCTGTCAGAGTGTTCATAGGATTCTTGGTCACCTCCCTTACCAAGGTCGTCTTGCCCGGTTGTTCATTTTGGACAGACGGCGAGCTCGAGGAAGAGCCTGGGTAGTTTCACATTTATTCCACTTCCTAATAATGGAGCTCACTGTGCTCTTGGAAACTTTCAACACACTAGAAACTGTTTTATACCTTTCCCCAGATCTTTGCCTCCTCACAATTCTATCTTGGAGTTCTACAGACAGATCCTTGGACTTCATGGTAGAGTTTCTGCTCTGACATGCACTGTCAACTGTGGAAAGGTGTCTTTCTTTCTAAATCATGATCAATCAATTGAGTTGGCTACAGGTGGACTCCAATCAGGAGAAATCTCAAGGATGATTAAAGCAAATCAGATGTACATGAGCTCAAATTGGAGTGTCCTTGCAAAGGGGTTGAATATTTATTGACTCGAGACATTTCAGCTTTACAATTTTAATTGATATGTTAAAAAAAATTGAAAAAACAAATTTCACTTTGACATTATGGGGTATTATGTTTAGATCAGTGGCAAAAAAAATTAATTTAAGCCATTTTAAATTCAAGCTGTAACACAACAAATGTGAGAGAGTCAAGGGGTGTGAATACTTTCTGAAGGCACTGTAGCTGCTTTTTATTCTATCCGATTATTTCCTTCCCAATTCAAACTTCTGGCTGTGCGTTTTTAATGTTATTTTCCTCTGTTTACATGTCTTTGCAAAGTGCACATGAGTGCTTTGCATCTCAAGCTCAAGCCATGAGAATATGTAGGTGTGGCGAATCTGCGTTGAGATAGCTGGCCATTAGCCTCACCGCAGGGCCTGATTGTTGGGACAAAACAGCATTGAGAAAGTCGGGAATTGCCTCACCCAGGGAGCTAAAACAGCCCGGCACGAAGCCACATGAACGGTTATTGCGTGAGTGGTTGTCAGTTGGCGAGGCAGCTTACACAGAGAGGTGGGTTGACCATAACAGCTTCTTTGAAGAGAGACATAAAAGACGAGAAAGTTGTCGAGTTGTCGAGACGAGACAGTTGTTCACCTGAGGAGAGGGAGTTATTTTGAGAATGGCTTTCGTGCATAATGGAGGAGAGCTCCTGAGATCAGCAGGAAGAGGCTCTGAGTGTGCATAACCGAGTTTATTGGAGCTGTGAACATTTATTTCCCCAAAGCAACGAGGGCTTGGAGGGGAGCGACAGTTATGCTGGAATGCATCAGAGAGCTGACAACTTGATGAATTCTGTTCCAGGACTTCTGCTCCAGGACTTCTGCTCCAGGACTTCTGCTCCAGGACTTCTGCACAGCTTGCTTCTGGGTTTGAAACCGACCTCTCAGCATTTTTGTATAGTACTTTATTCGCTGTACTGTATTCTCCCCAAGTGCATGAACAGGCCCAAAGAAAAGAATAATTTTTTAAATAAATGTGCGACATTTGGTTTGTTCGAGGGTGGTTAGGGTTATAACTGGGTTTATTTACTGATTCATTTACATTTGCTTTTTGCATACTCGTTGTTATTGCTTCATGTAATCTTTCTCCTGTGCCAGTTACTTGTTAAAAAAATGTATCTGTCCCGGGGTTGGATTGTGCTCGTTGTGATGATTTCGGTGTCGTAAGACAAGCCGGTTCATTCTGGCCTGGAGCGCTCGTGATCTACGGTTGCTCGGCTTGGTTTGGTTAAATCCCTCGGTTAAATCCACGGTCCCAAAGAGTACTGCAACAGTGTAACATCCGGAAACTTACTCGGGGCTGTGGACTTATCTGGCGGTTGTAGTGGTTTTGACACGACCCACGGAACTCTAACTGCATAACTGGAACGGGCCGTTGTTGCTACAATATATACAGTGCATTCAGAAAGTATTCAGACCCCTTCACTTTTTTCACATTTTATTATGTTGCAGTCTTATGCTGAAATCCTTCAAATCCATTTTTCCCCTCATCAATCTACACTCAATACTCCATAATGACAAAGAGAAAACAGGATTTTAGAAAGTTTTGCAAATTTATTAAAAAGAAAAAACTGAAATATCACATTGACATAAGTATTCATACCCTTTGCTATGACACTTGAAATTTAGCTCAGGTGTCTCCCATTTCTCTTGATCATCTTTGAGATGTTTCTACACCTTGATTGGAGTCCACCTGTGGTAAATTCAATTGATTGGACATGATTTGGAAAGACACACACCTGTCTGTATAAGGTCTCACAGCTGACAATGCATATCAGAGCCAAAACCAAGCCATGAGGTCGAAGGAACTGCCTGCAGAGCTTAGAGACAGGATTGTGTCGAGGCACAGATCTGGGGAAGCCTACAAAAAAAAATCTCTGCTGCATTGAAGGTTCCCAAGAGCACAGTGGCCTCCATAATTCTTAAATGGAAGAAGTTTGGAACAACCAGGACTCTTCCTAGAGCTGGCCGCCCGGCCAAACTGAGCAATTGGGGGAGAAGGGCCTTGGTAAGAGAGGTGACCAAGAACCCAATGGTCACTCTGGCTGAGCTCCAGAGATCCTGTGTGGAGATGGGAGAAACTTCCCAGCCAAACCCGGACAACCATCACTGCAACACTCCACCAATCTGGGCTTTATGGCAGAGTGGCCAGACGGAAGCCTCTCCTCAGTGAAAGACACATGAAAGCCCGCTTTGAGTTTGCAAAAAAGCACCTAAAGGACGCTCAGACTGTGAGAAACAAGATTCGGTGGTCTGATGAAACCAAGATTGAACCGTTTGGCTTCCTTCTGGCCACTCTGCCATAAAGCCCAGATCGGTGGAGTGTTGCAGTGATGGTTGTCCTTCTGGAAGTTTCTCCCATCTCCACACAGGATCTCTGGAGCTCAGCCAGAGTGACCATCGGGTTCTTGGTCACCTCTCTTACCAAAACCCTTCTCCCCCGATTGCTCAGTTTGGCCAGGCAGTCAGCTCTAGGAAGAGTCCTGGTTGTTCCAAACTTCTTCCATTTAAGAATTATGGAGGCCACTGCGCTCTTGGGAACCTTCAATGCAGCAGAAATTTTTTTTGTAGGCTTCCCCAAATCTGTGCCTCGACACAATCCTGTCTCTGAGCTCTGCAGGCAGTTCCTTCGACATCATGGCTTGGGTTTTGCTCTGATATGCATTGTCAGCTGTGAGACCTTACTGTATATAGAGAGGTGTTTGCCTTTCCAAATCATGTCCAATCAATTGAATTTACCACAGGTGGACTCCAATCAAGGTGTAGAAACATCTCAAAGATAATCAAGAGAGATGGAAGACACCTGAGCTAAATTGCAAGTGTCATCGCAAAGGGTATGAATATTTATGGCAATGTGATATTTCAGTTTTTTCTTTTTAATAAATTTGCAAAACTTTCTAAAATCCTGTTTCCGCTTTGTTATTATGGGGTGTTGAGTGTAGATTTATGACGGAAAAAATGAATTTAAACGATTTCAGCATAAGGCTGCAACATAAAAATGTGAAAAAAGTGAAGGGGTCTGAATACTTCCTGAATGCACTGTACATATAAATATAGCTATATACGCATTAGCTCCATTATGTTAAGAGATTGATTATTTTACAAAATAGAATCCACCAGATGCTGATTGAATATCAATGAACTGTTGATGCAGCTAACATTTGATCACAAACCACATATATACGCTACCACTAAAACTTTCACAATCTCACGCCGACCAGCACCTCAATGTTTGTATGAAAGAAAGCATCAGCTTTTTAAAACTCATGTACGTATTCTTTTTTTTGTACAGGAAAACTGTGTTTGAAGCATTTAATTATATGTTTTCCTTTTTGCATCAGTATGTACAAAAATTAATTTCCTCAAAGCAAGTTGCACGTTTTCATACTGGATTTAATTTGTGCTTTCCTTTAAAAAAAAGTTTTCCTATATTTACGCAAGCACTTGCAGACAAAAACACGAGAAAACACCGGACTTGACCGGACAAACACAGCTGCTGAGCTTGGGGGAAGTGACGTAACTCCCAGGGCACTCTGGGTATCAGCGACGCCATCTTGAATGACGATTTTCAATGTGCCCTTCAGGATAAATTTCCAAATGAGGAGAAATTACCTCTTCCTCATGGATATCAACCTACGGGGTTTATCCGTGCACTATCCTAAATGCTGTTGATATGGCACGTACCATTTGGCGATGAAACGGCACGTACCATTTTGAAAGTCTTTGGTACGAATCGGCTGGGGTCAGAAGCGGATGCTCTAACCTTTACACCACCGAGTTATTTTCCATTCTCCACCATTTATGTTTGATATAGACAACGAAAAGCTGAACCTGAATATACACCCCAACCTAATTAATTTCTGCCCCTTCCCCTCTCAGTTCACTCACCTCTATACCCTAACCCTTATGCAGTTGTGCTTTACAGGGTGACTGCCTCAAAATCATTCCCACATCACTCTTACTTCCTTAGGACGCTCTGATAACCAGCAATCTCCAAATGTTCTCCATAAGGTTAAAAAAATAATAATTGGACACAGCTCACAATTACAAATCGTAAAAACAAATTACTTCCAGGCGTTTTCTCGGGCATGAGTGCACTCGGACAGCGACCAGAGCGAGACAGAGAACACGTGTGTGTGCGAAGTCCCGATGAAAGCGGGTGATTATATTCACACCAAGCTGTACGATTGCCTTTGTTGCTGCGTTACAAGGAAAATGGCTATTTATTTGTGCAATCAATTTCACCCATTTAAGGACATTTAGCAAGAGAGTTTCCCGAAAGAGATCCGACAGAGCTGAAAGCCAGATGTCCAGGAAAAGTCCCACCGGGAAATCAGCTCAGCTCGGAAATGGAAAAACGGAATATTCAAATGGAAGGGAATATGTGGAATGGGAAAATAGAACATGGAGGAACCTGATCGGGACGTCCATGCAATATAGCGCTCTAATATTGATCATCGTGATCGATTTCGGTGATCATTGCATTGCTGATGCCCATTATTAAACATGGTTATATAATCAACGTCGTAATATTGTCCATGGAAGACAAAAATACGTTTTAAATGTGAGAATCGTGCATTTTCCCTCTCTATAAGATCGAGGCTCATGAAAGAGCAAGGTGGCCAAGGTATGAACCGACAGTCAGGTAAGCGGGTCAACTCTTGAACACAACGAGCAAGACAATGAATAAATGGGGGAAAAGGATGGAAGTAAACACTGTAACCTGCAAGTGAGAGGGTTGGACAAGGAAAGGTAAATGGAGGTGATAAAGATTGTGGGTATGGATAGGGAAGGACACGAAATGGTGATGCATTACCTGCTTAAGGTCCTAGAGAGTGTGATAGCGCAGCATCATGAAGGTAGTTCCACATGTGGGAGAAGTGAGGAAAAAAAAAAAGTTAAGGTGTGCGGTTGACCTGGAGTTTGGGAGTTTAACCAGGAGGGTGACTGGAAAGCTGTGTACATCCTGGAGGAGCTTGGGGGGCATCGGAGGGCTGAGAGAGTAGAAGGAGCTAAACCAGAGGAGAGACGGAAAAGCAGAGGTCACCGACCTGCCTGTGATGTGAGAGCAACAGATCTTGTGTGTCGACATCATTGTGGGAGTATTTAACATCATAGGTGTACAAAAGTGTACTTCGATCCAAATGCAGTCGACTACATTAAAAAGTCGACATTATTTGTTGCATTTGTGTTTTCTATTCTTTCAAGGGAAACAAAAGTAGTTTCGTTGGAGCATGTAAAGGAGTTTATATACAGGGTTACGAAGAAGGAACATGACTTTGAGAATATGAATAACCCTAACCCTAATAGTCAAATTAATATGACACTGGCTATAAAAATGATTTCTGCATCATAGTCAGGTTCACTATGTTTTTTCGTTCAAAATCATGGTAGATTAGCAAACCTATACATTTTTGGAAACGTTATTACATGGAAAATCTGAAAATCAATGTTTACATTTGCCAATTCCGACCAATTCGATTCGACCAATTCGACCAATCGACCAATTCCATTCGACCAATTCGACCATTCGACCATTCGACCAATCGCTTCGATCGACCATTCGACCATTCGACCAATTCGATCGATTCGATTCATCGAATTCGATTCGATCGACCATTCGACCAATTCGATTTGCCAATCAATTTGACCGACCTTTGCTTGTGTGGAACGGACTGTGAAAACGATGCGGACTATATTGTCGGATACGACACACGGGACAGTGATGACGAACTCTAAATGGCATATTCTGTAATCGTGTATGTTTGATGCCATTGACTGCCCGTGTATATTTTGTCATTGACTGCCCGTGTAGATGTGAAGTTATACTGACTGCATGTGTATATATGATTTTGCTGACTGCCTGTGTATGTTTGGTGATATGAATTATTGTGACACATTTTGATGTTATTAACTGCCTGTACAAAATGGTAACATGTATTTGATTATGCAACTTATCGCGAATATAAAGACAGTATTTTGCAATTCAAAACCTTTGATTCGTGTCTTACCATTCCCCATAGCACTAATTTGATACTTTCATTGGATTCCTTGTCCCTGAAAATATAGGTTTAGTATATTTTTTAAAGTTTTTAGGGTAATTAGAGGCAGAAATAGAACAAAATATGTATTTTACAGTGGCCATTTTGAAAATCCAAAATGGCCGCCATACAGGTATCTCCAAATGTAAACATTGATTTTTAGTTTCCTTATGCTATAACGTTTCCAAAAATGTATAGGTTTGCTAATCTACCATGATTTTGAACGAAATATAATTTATTGACATCGTGAACCTGACTATCATAAGAAGGAAATAAACATGAGGTGTTGAGAAGATTCCAAAATCTCACCCTTCCTTCAGCAGAAAAATATACAATTTGTAAATTTCATACATTTGCTTTTAGCAGTTATTTTTGAAGTGTCTTTATTTAATGGTTATTGCGAAGGACATTCCGTGAATTGATCCACTCCCCCATACGCCTCCACCACCACCTCAACCACTTCCCCAGTCCCACTATTCATACTCCTGGATCTGGTATGGCCTTGAATGATGGAACCTTTGACCTGTCTACCAAACATGCTGCACAATGTACGAGAATAGCAAATAATATTTTCATAAAGAAAATGTCATTTATATTTAAACATCCATTTTGCAATTATAGCTTTTTGTGCATTTTGAGTGAAAATGTATTCTCGAGTATATAAACGATATATATATCGAGTATATATATATATATATATATATATATATATATATATATATATATATATATATATATATATATCAAATGAATCCATCTTGAGTTCTCCAACCTTTAATGAGCAAAATAAACAACTGCTCGACGTTTCGATCAGCAACATGGATAAACGTGCATCCACTGACCTTTCTCAAGAGTAAAGAAAAACAATTCTATACCCTCCCTTATATAAGGGAAATGGGGGGAAACCGAAACCACCAATCAATACCATTCTGGAACAACGCGTGTCATTCAAATTTAACCAGTAAATCAAAACAAAACCGTTGAACCGAGTGAAACCACAAATTGGGATGTTACATAAAAACAACCTTTAAATTACACGTTGAATCAAACAAAACGTAACATATTTCAAATAAATCGATGAAAAAAAATAAAAAATGATTATTTGCTTCAAGTGATGGCCGAGCCGGGTGGAGGATCCTGAGGATTATGGAAGCTAGTCGGGGGTAGAGTTTGATGAGAATAGGATTGGAACCTTCCCCGTCCCAAGCGTTCGAACTCCCTCCCCCGTAATGTCGGGGCCTGGGACGCCGGGAACGGCTGCAATGCCCAACCAGGACTGGATACAGATGTTAATGGAACAAGGGTGAGAACAAGGGTGAAGGGACTGAATGAGTAAATTAATTCTCCAACTGACAAAATTGATGGTTTGAAGGGACAAATTAATGGAATGGAAAATAAAATTGATGGATTGGAAGAAAAGACAGAGGGAATGAACAAACGAATGAGTGAAAGGGGAATGAAATAAGGGGGAGATGAATGAGCCATTGGAAGAAAAAATTGAGGTAATAACACAAGGCATATTGTTGGGGGAACTAATTTATTGACAAAGTAGCGGAGGAAGAGATGGCATTGGAAATTGAAGATGGTGAAACCCCGTCTTATCGACTTGGGGCACAGAAGAGGGAAAACTCAAATTTAAATGGGAAATGTTTGGCAGGAAAGGACCTGGAAGGGTGTCGGGCTTGTTTGGATGCCACAATGCAACAACAGGGAGAGGAAATGGGACTTTTGCAGTACCATGGCGGTTGTTTGGAGCAACAGGGGGTAAAAATATTGGAGGTCCGTGTAACGGAACCGGACCGGGTGTGTATAGATAAAGACCTGTTGGGGCCACAATTGATTGATGATGATGATGAGAATGAATTTGTACCGGAGCGGTCAAGCACCTCGGACAGTATCATCGGGAAGGAGACTCATCGAGTCCAAGAGAGTCTGGGAGATGAGGTGAGTCGGTCCGTGCAATATCCCCAGGACGAGGTTAAGGTGACCAAGAGGACCCTCACCACGAACCGCGATTGGGTAACGGAGGCTCCGAAATTGAATACCCAGTTGGGGGGGGGGGAGGTGTATTGGACCCGAGCTGGACTCGGACATAGAGGAGTCAGGAAATAGAGCCTTGGAAAAACTGGTCCCCATAGTGAATTTGGAACAGCGGCAGGGAGTGGCAGGAACACCCAAAGAAGGGGGTTTTTTTTACCTGCAGCTGCAGTTGGGCACACGAGGCCAAAATTTTTAAAAGGAAATCTAAATTGAAATTTAAATGGGAATTTGATTTGGAGCAGCCTTGGAGGGAGTTGGTCTCCGGGCTACAGAATTCGGACCACGAAAGGTCATTGGGGTCGGCCTCGTGGGAAATTGCCCCACTTGGAAATGGGGTTATTCTAGCCAGCTGAGAGGCTGTGCTGGTGGGATTTGGACGTGGGTCCCGACCATGGGTGTCATGGTACGGCCTGGGTTCCACGGGGTCTGGTGGAGTGTGGCATCCTTTTTGTCCCCCGTCGCACCACGGAGCGAAAGGGGGACTATGGTTTTCCCCTCCGTCTGTGTGTCGGTCCGTCCGTCCGTCCAGGCGGGTGTGCATGCGTGCGTGCATAAGCGAAGGACCGCATTCGAATTTGGTGTATGGGTGCAACCCACGTCAAAATCCAAGATGGCCGCCGCCATGTATGTCTGATGCCATGTATGTCTGAACCTTGTGAGCTGAATATCTTGAAAAATTAGCGAAGTACCAACTTCTAATCGAGTGTGTGGGTGTATCTAGGCACAAGGAAGAACCCTATTGAAAATTGGTTTGCCACGTCAAAATCCAAGATGGTCGCCGCCATGTATGTCTGAACCTTGTGAGCTGAATATCTTGAAAAATAAGCGAAGTACCAACTTCTAATCTGGTATGTGGGTGTATCTCGGCACAAGGAAGAACGCTGTTGAAAATTGGGTCGCCACGTCAAAATCCAAGATGGCCGCCACCATATATATGTCTGAACCTTGTGAGCGAAATATCTTGAAAAATAAGCGAAGTACCAACTTCTAATCTGGTGTGTGGGTGTATCGCGGCATAAGGAAGAAATCTATTGAAAATTGGGTCGCCACGTCAAAATCCAAGATGGCCGCCGCCATGTATGTCTGAACCTTGTGAACGAAATATCTTGAAAAATAAGCGAAGTACCAACTTCTAATCTGCTGTGTGGGGGTATCTAGGCATAAGGAAGAAACCTATTGAAAATTGGGTCGCCACGTCAAATCCAAGATGGCCGCCGCCATGTATGTCTGAAACTTGTGAGCGGAATTTCTTGAAAAATAAGCGAAGTACCAACTTCTAATCTGGTGTGTGGATGTATCTAGGCATAAGGAAGAACCCTATTGAAAATTGGGTCGCCACGTCAAAATCCAAGATGGCCGCCACCATATATATGTCTGAACGTTGTGAGCGAAATATCTTGAAAAATAAATGAACTACTAACTTCTAATCTGGTGTGTGGGTGTATCTACGCATAAGGAAGAACGCTATTGAAAATTGGGTCGCCACGTCAAAATCCAAGATGGCCGCCGCCATGTATGTCTGAACCTTGTGAGCGGAATATCTTGAAAAATAAGCGAAGTACCAACTTCTAATCTGGTGTGTGGGTGTATCTAAGCATAATGAAGAACGCTATTGAAACTTGGGCCGCGACGTCAAAATCCAAGATGGCCGCCTCCATGTATGTCTGAACCTTGTGAGTGAAATATCATATCATGGCATGTTTTCTGCGCCTTCCACTTTGTCAACTCACATCACTTCCCTGACGGGGGACCTAGGCGTAACGCTTGTTCCATAGGGGTGCCACCCGAGTGAGTGTCTTGAGCTGGCAGGGTCACTGGACACTGGTGGGGGTTAAGACCTCTGGGGTCTGAGGTGGTTTCTCACAGGCACCTGGTATGGTGTATTACGAGGACCACTAGTGGGAGGTGTTGTGGGCCGTGCTTTGGTGGCGGCATCACGGACGGCAAACAAGGGCCTGATGTGGTGACCGCCCGGGCAAGCGGCCTGACAGCCTCTCACTGAGACTCTGGGACAGCCAGCATGTGGTGGTTAGCCATGTTGTGCTGGGCTATGGATGCGGGTCGAACCGCATGGACAAGAATGGTATGGCCCACCGGACAACCATTGGGGCATCTGTGGAACATGATGGTGTGGAAGTACTGTACTGCATTAATATACTGTACTGCATGGTATTAAATGTACTCCAGCATTAATCAAAACTAATATGGAAGTAGAGATCTTGTTGATCGTTGGAATTGGAACACAAAGCAGAGAAACTATTTCGTAAATGAATGTCAGGAATGTATCTCTTGGGAATGGTAATCTCTTGTCCACCTGGTCACAGCCCCAGGCTGGAGCACCCTCCTATTGTGAGGCAAATGGAAACTCACAGCAGGGGGGGGGAGCGAACCGGCTCCGATGAGGCGAGCGTGGATGACCTCAGGGCATTTGCGGAGAAGGGATTAGCGCGACAAGGCCCATAAAGACAGAAAACATACTTTGAGTCATCATCACTTGTCATCAGAAGCTCTGCCCGATGGAATGAACGAGTACGGCGCTGCGGAGGAACATCGGCTGAGAAAGAGGGACTATGCGGATAGAGTTATCTGGTCCATTGAGTTAACGGTAGTTATTACTATTTGAAACTAGTTAATAAAGTCTGGATCTTTGTAAACCTGTTTTCCGGTCATTCGTCTTGAGTCCCAAACCACTTCCACGACAATTTGGCGAGCCAGATAGGGGTCAAATTGGACACAACATCTGAAAAGGTAAGAGTTATTCTTTGTTATCCTTGTCCAAAATATGATCTACGAACCTGCATTTAGTTCTTGTACATACATGGTGGAGGAGGTGGTGTGGGGCTTCCCTGCGCACCGATGCCGCGATATAGGTGGCGTAATGATTATCCGAGGAGTTTAACGTATTTTTGCGCTGTGTAAATAAATGCGCCAGTTCGACGCTGGTTATTAGAAGCCTTACCATGTACTTGGAGCAAGATCGTGCCATGAGTGCACCATGAGACGATCTGCTCCCAAGTCTTGTAAGGCCGGTACATTTGTTTAGCACTTGGGATACAGATATTTTACTCCATAATACAGATATTTTTTTTCTCTCTCATTCAAATTGGATGAAAATCGCACTTTTATATTTTCCCCCATTCCAATGTGCTCATATCTGTGGTACGGCTAGTGGGATTTAGATAAATTAAACGAAATTGTGTAGGACCAAAGCCGTGGGTACAAGGTTTCCCGCCATTTTCTAAAACACCTAAAACTCGTTCGATTAACATATAAATTAATGACAGACAACGCCATCTCATGCCGGTCCAGAAATATTGTGAAAGATGGCGATTGGATGAAAATTGCATACCGACACTCCCTCACTGTCCCTCATTGTCCCTCATTTCCATTCCGGCTACCTGTCTCTTGCTCCCGCTCCTTCTCCCTCCCTTTAGTTCCCATTGGCGGACGCTTTGCGAGAAGCAAAGCGTTTGTGTGAACCCTCAACCTCAACCTAAGTTGAAGTTGTTGCTGCAGTGTTGTTGTTTTTTTGTGTATTTTCTCTGCGCCCTGTGCTCGCAGATTCGGTTGGTACATATATTTTATTGAAAGGTGAAAAATTTATCTGCGATTAAGCTTCAAAATATAAAAATTTATACTTATTGATTCGGCACACTTACAATAGAAATTAATGGCGAGGGTTGTGGTTGGGTCGATGGGTTGTTGTTGGGTTGTTGTGGTTGGATCGATTTTGCGAAATGAACGTTCTTTGAACAATTCAAAAGTCAAGTGAATCGGATGAAAATTGAGGATTTTTGAAATTGTTGTTGACTTTGGCCTATGTTGAATAAAATAGTTGTTGATTGAACTAGTTGACGGATATATAAATCCCATTCAAAAGTCAAGTGAATCGGATGAAAATTGAGGATTTTTGAAATTGTTGTTGACTTTGGCCTATGTTGAATAAAATAGTTGTTGATTGAACTAGTTGACGGATATATAAATCCCATTCAAAAGTCAAGTGAATCGGATGAAAATTGAGGATTTTTGAAATTGTTGTTGACTTTGGCCTATGTTGAATAAAATAGTTGTTGATTGAACTAGTTGACGGATATATAAATTCCATTCAAAAGTCAAGTGAATCGGATGAAAATTGAGGATTTTTGAAATTGTTGTTGACTTTGGCCTATGTTGAATAAAATAGTTGTTGATTGAACTAGTTGACGGATATATAAATCCCATTCAAAAGTCAAGTGAATCGGATGAAAATTGAGAATTTTTGAAATTGTTGTTGACTTTGGCCTATGTTGAATAAAATAGTTGTTGATTGAACTAGTTGACGGATATATAAATCACATTCAAAAGTCAAGTGAATCGGATGAAAATTGAGGATTTTTGAAATTGTTGTTGACTTTGGCCTATGTTGAATAAAATAGTTGTTGATTGAACTAGTTGACGGATATATAAATCCCATTCAAAAGTCAAGTGAATCGGATGAAAATTGAGGATTTTTGAAATTGTTGTTGACTTTGGCCTATGTTGAATAAAATAGTTGTTGATTGAACTAGTTGACGGATATATAAATCCCATTCAAAAGTCAAGTGAATCGGATGAAAATTGAGGATTTTTGAAATTGTTGTTGACTTTGGCCTATGTTGAATAAAATAGTTGTTGATTGAACTAGTTGACGGATATATAAATCCCATTCAAAAGTCAAGTGAATCGGATGAAAATTGAGGATTTTTGAAATTGTTGTTGACTTTGGCAATGTAAGTTGAATAAATAGTGGTTGGTTCAATTTCAGTTTACTGATAAGTAAATCCAACGGTTTGGGAACATTCAAATGTTGGGTTTTGCTAATGTTTCCACAACGTCGCTACAACGTTTCACTTTCGTTGTTGCAACGTTTTTCTCCAACGTTTTGGGAACATTCAAATGTTGGGTTTTGCTAACGTTTCCACAACGTCGCTACAACGTTTCACTTTCGTTGTTGCAACGTTTTGCTCCAACGTTTTGGGAACATTCAAATGTTGGGTTTTGCTAACGTTTCCACAACGTCGCTACAACGTTTCACTTTCGTTGTTGCAACATTTTGCTCCAACGTTTTGGGAACATTCAAATGTTGGGTTTTGCTAACGTTTCCACAACGTCGCTACAACGTTTCACTTTCGTTGTTGCAACGTTTTGCTCCAACGTTTTGGGAACATTCAAATGTTGGGTTTTGCTAACGTTTCCACAACGTCGCTACAACGTTTCACTTTCGTTGTTGCAACGTTTTGCTCCAACGTTTTGGGAACATTCAAATGTTGGGTTTTGCTAACGTTTCCACAACGTCGCTACAACGTTTCACTTTCGTTGTTGCAACGTTTTGCTTCAACGTTTTGGGAACACTCAAATGTTAAGTGAATCGGATGAGAATTCACGAGTTATTTAATTATTAGAAATTAATGAAGTACTTATTTAATTAATTACATTTCTTTCTCTTCTGACCATGAACTTGGTGTCGACCTGCAGGCCAAACCGTTGGTCAGATGAGCTCGATACCTTGACCAATTATAGTAAATCACTTGATTGGATGCATATATTAATTATGACATCATAAGTCATGTGACATGGCGGCCATGGTGGATTTCTTGAAAACCTTTAAAATGCATCCCTGCGTTCATTTTTCGATCGATTGAGTTGAAATTTTGAACAATCGGATCTGGACTGTCGTTGTTAACGACTCTGGCATGCACCCGTCCAATCAGGATGGAGCGGTATGGTCCCCGGATCATCACTGCCCACAGTTTTAATTAGTTTTACTTTTACCTTTCACTCTTTCTGTTCATTGTTCTCTTGGTCATACAATTTTTGAAGACATGCATGTCATGATATAGGAAATGTTTGTTCTGTTGAACGGAAGAAATGTTTATGGGTAATTTAATTCAATGTGGTAGGTGGGCAACACCACAAAGCATACCTCTTTTAAGGTGTGTATAAACCCTGGAACATTCCAGCAATCAATACGATGCTGAAATGGTGTAATTTAATTCAATGTGGTAATTTAATTCAATGTGGTAGGTGGGCAACACCACAAAGCATACCTCTTTTAAGGTGTGTATAAACCCTGGAACATTCCAGCAATCAATACGATGCTGAAATGGTGTAATTTAATTCAATGTGGTAATTTAATTCAATGTGGTAGGTGGGCAACACCACAAAGCATACCTCTTTTAAGGTGTGCATAAACCCTGGAACATTTCAGCAATCATGACGATTTTCTCATGTCACCTGAAATGGTGTAATATTGTGTAATATGGTCGACCTTGGGTTTGTTTGGGTTTGTTGTTTATTTTTGTGGGTATATATTTTTGTGTATCTTGTATATATTTTAACGACTAATTCCAGTTAACACCCTGCAAAATTTGCTCGTTTTTCTGGCCGAGTCGAAATTGCGTTGAGTTCCTATGGCATGCGCCATTAAAAGGCGCCGTGTAATGGTTGAGCTCCCTTTATTTCGTTTTGGTCACGCGGATGAGCAGACAAAATGACGAATGCTGCGGCTGGAGCAGTAGAAGCGATTTTTCTTTTAAGTGTTTAATGATTATTCGATATTGTTATGACTTATTGTCAATAGGTATACTAAGTGGTCAGGAGGTAGCCTTTTGCTATGTACAGTTTATTTTATTGTTGATTATACCACATAGCTGTGGTGATAAAGGAAATGTTTGTTTTTCAAATAGATGATTATGATATGACCATGATTATAAAATCATGATGATTATTATGAATGATATCATAGGGTTCCAATGCAGAATGATTGCACGAACTTGGAAAAGAACTTTCAAGCCCTATGGGATAAATTGGGTATTACAAGTGATGGAGTTTCAAAATTTAGCATGATTGTAGGAATTTGACAGTCCCATTTCAGGAGTTTTATGAAATTTATTTTGCCAAGAGATTTTGGGTACTATTAAAAGAAAAATGATGAGATATTTTTCCCAAAGAACTTTAATATCTGCCATCCATTTTGGCTGTCTCACGAATGAAGGATGAGTTGCCTTTAGTGGTTGCAAAGAAAAGTTGTCGAGACCAAGCAAAATGGGAAAATATGTCAGATATGACCCTAGGACAGAACAGTGATTCGTCAATTGACATGAGGTATGAACCAGAGGTGACGACCGATGATCTTCAATCTCAGTCAATAGATGGACCTGTCCTGACATCATTGGGGAAAGGGCTTATGCAAGGAGTCATCCAAAATGATTAATTTGATTTATTGATGAATATTGATAAATTAATTGAAATTGAATAATTGAATTGAACTGAATAAATTTAATTGAATAAATTTAACTGAATAAATTGAACTGAATAAATTGAATTGAATATATTGATTGTTTGATTGATGAAAATGCGGTCTCAAGAAAGAAGCTTTGATATCTTTGTGAGATATTATCAATGTGAAGACAACCTTGGGAAATTGAGCAAGGTGGTGAGTTTATATATAGATATATATGTGCGGTTACCATTGTGTGATTTCCCCTTCAACAGAGCGGACACCTGAGGATTCACCCATTTCATACTGACCCTCTGGCTCATCTGCAAATACTGATCTGTGAGATTGGATTGTGCAAAAGCCACAGGTGAGAGAGATTCTCTGGAAATCACCGTTTGAACAGGTGGAGAGATCCTTCCTGGAGGTACGAGTGAAGCTTTAGAGGAACAAGCTACAACACATCCAACGCTACTTTGATAAAAGGCAGAATGGGAAATGGAACCTGCAAGAATACACAAGGACAACCAGAGATTCCACAAAAAGGTACTTGTACATATCATATGTACGACCGTCATGGTGCCGAAGCTATAAGGCAGGTCGAGAATTGGTATTTGTGGACAAAGGAAAATGCTGAGGAGTTTCCAAGAGATGGTACATTTGAGCGAAGTCGATTGGAAAGATTGGGACAAAGATTGAAAGCCAGGGAGAGACAGAATCTAACGGTAGACTGGCTTGCATTCCATCTTTGGGATGGTGAATCCAGACAACAGGAACAGCAAGAACGGATAACGGATCTAGAACTTAAAATAAAAAGGATACAGGATACAGTGGAGGAGACAAATGCACAACTGCCCTCAAAATTAGGAATGAAAGTGACAGTTGTCCCATCTGATTTCCAGTTGTCTCCCCAAAAAGGACGGTACAGATAATTTTTTTGTGTTTCAGGAGATAACGAGAGATTGCAGTGGCAACTCAGGGATGTAGAGATGCAGCCCAGCAATACAAGTGCACAGGTGCACAGACCAGGCAACGACAGAAACCGGTGTTTCAAGTGTGGACAGATGGGACATTTGAAAAGAAGATGTCCGTATACCAACAGGAAGACAAGGTCATAGGGTAAACCAAGATCAAGGGTACCAGTGCTTACCGATACCTCAGACAACGATTAGGCCTTCATTGCGACAAATCCCAAATGACGATTGGCCTCAACAAATTAGATTACTGGACAAACATGAATAACTGTCGATGATTCTTGTGTCTGAAAAGTTTTCGGAGCAAGAATTATTCATTTTTCTTTTGCTTGTAAGCAAATTGATAATTAATTGATCAAATGCCGAAATTGGATCTTTTATGTTGGGCACAAAATTTTAAATTTACAAAGTTTGGAACAATTGCTTTGCAATTTTTGGCAAACCAAGTGACAAGAGTCACATGATGATCAGGTGGGAATTTCGGACTATTGTTCCGCACGATTGATAGGTCAGTGGTCGACTGACATGCAAATGGATGTGTAGTCAAATTTGGATAAATTATTGTGGAAACTGAAAGGGTAATTTCAATGCGACATCATAGGGATAATATCCTCAATTTGTACTAATTATTTGATTGTGGGTAAAGGAATTAATTTATCATAGTGGATTGTTAACAGCAGCCTGAAAATGTCCTGAGAGTGCATCCATGTAATCAGAAATCCCAGATTTGTTTTTACAAACAACATTTTGGTAGAGGTCTTGTGTGGACAAGCACTTACTTGGTAGATAAAAAACGGTACTGCATGCTGGCAGCCACTTTTACGGCCATTTAGACCGAACAAATTGGGAGAAACTGTAATTGAATATGTAATTTACAGGTGAGTATTTGGGAAGAAAAAAGGGAATTTATTGAGATGAGAGACATTTTTCGAAGTTTTATTAAAGTGCTATAATATGACACTCGGCAAGGCAAACTATTGGATGGGAAAAATCAGATCTGGTTATAGAATAAATTTATTGACCCCTTGAAGTTAATTCTTCGAATCATTGCTTCACTGGCATTTTTAGTTCACATTGGAAATAGTTTGGTAGAGCTTTGGTTAAAACTTTTGGTTGCGGTATCTTGGAACGAATTGATAAACCATAGGAGATTGATAAGAATAGAAACAAATATGGACCCAAAATAGAAAGTTGGATTCATGCCTCTCATTGCAAGCAAGCACATGGGGCTAAGGTGGACGATCCCACAGAAAATGAGGCTGCACCTAGCAGCCCAGCAGAACATTCAATGGCGGATAAATGATAGTCGTGATTTACATTCATTTGAATTACATTTTAACACCCCTTGCATTGATAAACATTACATTTTCAACATTTAATATTCCGACTTGAATTAGGGAAGATAGTGACATTTATTTGCCTACATGACATACCATTATCTACTGATATTAGCGCAACATGAGGGATAATGTATCACAACTACACTCATGATTAGGGGATTTAGTTCGACCACGGGAGATAGGGGGATCAGGGTAAGACAAATAATCTGATTTATGTTACATATTAAGGGATTTTTCTTTATTTACCTGTTAGGAAGCTTACAAAGGTTAGGAAGTTTGGTATATAATGTTGAATGTCATGGACATATAATTATGTTGTAGGTATGAACATATACAAGGGGTAGCTCACATGTTTTACTGATGGCTACAGGTGGGACAAAGGGAAAGACCTTATCAAGACAAGCCGACAAATCAGGGGAAAACAGAGACTTCTACTTCGGATACTCCTTGAAAATGGTGATATTCATCCTAGGAATGAGTTCTCTAGTAGTGGGGACTCTGTGTTGCATGCATTGTTTCAGGGTAATAAGAGAACAAAACGCAACATTGGTGGCCGACATACAGATATATGATTATGCGGGACGACATAAGCAAAAAAGAAGTTTAATGGAAGAAAGGGACACACCTTTAGAACCCGATGGATTACACGGGATTAATACTTTTTTACATTTAGCCCACACAAGGGCTGATATAGCAAATGAAAGTAATTGTTGGATATGCACACAAATGCCACATTCTAGTGAGAACGGAGTACCATTGGAGGCAGTTCCTTTTGGTTGGGATGAATTATGTAGTCGCTTCCCACAAAGGTTGGTAGCAACAATACGACCTGATTTACCAATGTCGATGATGCTAAGGGATGTTAGTTGGGAAAAAGGGGGATATCAATGTGAGGAATTTGAAGACAGTTATAGGCCTAAATATGACAATGAAGTTATGCCCCCTTACGTAACTATTCAACAACAAATAAAAGGGCTCCTATGTTTCATCCGACATTGAACCACAGAGAATAATAAGTTGATGGGAAACTCCACCTGCCACCATTATAGTTACGAGTTGGGCTATATGAGATTGCTTGTCCCAGTAAAGGACACTAGCTTAAAGATGATATCTTTGTATTGGGAAGGAACTTGGATGTCAGATACGACATGGACCTATAATAATACATATTTTATATGTGGACACAAGGCGTATGCGTATCTCCCACTGAAATGGTCAGGATCATGTTTTCTTGGGTTTGTGCTTCCACACATGCGCTTGGTAACAAAGTCACCAACGCATATCCTGCACTCTAGGCAGAAAAGAACTATTAGCATGGGGGAATGGGTTGGAATGGTAATATTTCCATTTTATGGAACCTGGAAGGCAGGGCGAGAACTTAGGCACATGGCATTGGCTATGGAGAAGTTGGCAAATAAAACAGCTAGTGGATTGGAAAAACTTACGAGAGAACTGGCAGCAACAAGAACGATGGCATTACAAAATCGTATGGCGTTAGATATGCTGTTAGCAGAAAAAGGAGGTACATGTGCAGTCATTGGTACAGATTGTTGTACGTACATACCTGATGATTCAGAAGAAATTTATAACATAGCCGATACAATCAGACAAGAGGGAGCAAGATACCACGATTATATAAAAGGGGGTGCCTTTGCATGGTTGGGAAACACATTTGGAGGAGTAGCAGCTAAGATACTCAAATACTTGTTTGTTGGTTTAGTAGTTATATTGACAATTGTTTTAGTGGTGGCTTGCTTGAAAGCCTTAGTGACGGTGTGTTTGAATAAGGTAACCAACAACACGATGATAACGCATGAAGTGACAAATGAGGAAAGAAATGTGGAACCACAAGAGGAAGACTTTTATGGCGACATAAATACTGAGATTAAAAGATTAAATGAAGTGATGTTGCAAATGAATACAGTAGAATTAAGATAATGACATAACGACAATGTTATGAGTTGTGTAAATTATAAGATCAGTGAACTCATATCACCACGAGTGACACACTGTTAGTAAAAAAAAAAAAAAAAAAAAAAAAAGGAAAAGGAAAAGTGGGGAGAAATTATGATAATAATACATTATGCTTAATTTGTTGGTTTGGGAAAATTTGTTGGGAATTAGATATTCCTGTTTGTGATTGTAATCATATACAATTTATTTTCTTTGAGTAGTGCTAAAATACCTGCACGAGTTAATTTTAGAACTATATTAACCTGAAAGCAATTGTGGATGCTATTCTTGTTATTTGTGGATGTGGATGTGGATGCTAAAATACATACCTGATTGAATATTATTTGTGTGACACATATAAATGAATATAACTTTTGAATGTTTTAAGGAAAAACAACAAATTGTTGAATGTGAAACTGTCGGAAGACATACATGATTATGCTGATTTCATGGTAAGATGTACCCTATCTGATTCAGTGTGTGTGGAAAGCAGATTCAGATGTGACTGAGCATAAGGATAAGACGAGATCACATTTGAAGGGGGTGCTAACGGAATTGGGAAGAAGTTCGAGAAAGAAAATTTGTGGCTAAAAAGGAAGTTAATCGTGGCATACACCCTCTTTCTCAAAGAATGATGAAGACATTCTCCTGTATAACTTGGAGATGGATGCTTACCTTCACCAAGGAAATTTATGTGACCATTTGCCTGGATCACACTGCAACATATGAAAGAAAGGCGATCACTCACTCTTGTTTGAAGGCTTCGAACATTCATCACATCAGAAGTTGCAGGACAACGACATTTTACCTGCAATCTCTGTGAAATGCGGGGACATATGTTAATACTTCACCAACTTCCGGGGAACCAGCATGGAGCTGCAAACAAACGGCTGTGCCCTTGTCACAACAGCTGTGCATGATTCTGCTGGTTGCTCCTGGTATGGACCATGAATGACCTGAACACCATGGTCCCAACATCATTGTGGATGCATCCGGCATCCCTGTTCCACATCTTGCTGGCCAATCAACGTCACACCAATACTTGCTGCCCACTCATAATGAGGGAGGAGGCAAGTCGACTACAACTGGGCAAAGGCCTTGTTCAGGAATTACTATGGTTTACAGCAAGAGTGGCAAGAATGCTACATGGAGAGCAGGATCAGTCTATGACTCCGTGCAGTTATTACAAACAGCAAGACCCTACACGAAGTAGTGCAGGTGCTATGAAGACATTAGGAGAAAATGTTTCATACCTGGATTCAAACACAAGTGATCAGCCCTTCCTTTCAAACAAAGAGTCAACATTTGTGTGGAGGCAAACGTTTTTGCCAGATGTTGCAGATGCTTTACAAAACTTGAAAATGAAGTGAAATTGTTGTGTCTTGGTGATGGTGAAGTGTTGTTTTGCAAAGATATTTGTGATGCAAGTGAAATAGATTGAATTAACAATATGGAAGGAGTCAATGACCAACGAAATGTTTTGTGATTCTTGCAGGATGACGGTGTATGCCTAAGGGAATTTAATTACCAAAGTTGTGGTTTGAGTACTTGTATTGATATTTACTTGTAGTGATTGATTATTTACTTATACTTGTATTGATATTTACTTGTAGTGATTGATTATTTACTTATACTTGTATTGATGTTTACTTGTAGTGATTGATTGTTTACTTATATTGATGTTTAGATTAATGGTTAATATAAACAAAAAACAAAAAAATGAGGGAATTGCGGAAGTACTGTACTGCGTTAATATACTGTACTGCATGGTATTAAATGTACTCCAGCATTAATCAAAACTAATATGGAAGTAGAGATCTTGTTGATCGTTGGAATTGGAACACGAAGCAGAGAAACTATTTCGTAAATGAATGTCAGGAATGTATCTCTTGGGAATGGTAATCTCTTGTCCACCTGGTCACAGCCCCAGGCTGGAGCACCCTCCTATTGTGAGGCAAATGGAAACTCGCAGCAGGGGGGGAGCGAACCGGCTCCGATGAGGCGAGCGTGGATGACCTCGGGGCATTTGCGGAGAAGGGATTAGCGCGACAAGGCCCATAAAGACAGAAAACATACTTTGAGTCATCATCACTTGTCATCAGAAGCTCTGCCCGATGGAATGAACGAGTACGGTGCTGCGGAGGAACATCGGCTGAGAAAGAGGGACTATGCGGATAGAGTTATCTGTTCCATTGAGTTAACGGTAGTTATTACTATTTGAAACTAGTTAATAAAGTCTGGATCTTTGTAAACCTGTTTTCCGGTCATTGGTCTTGAGTCCCAAACCACTTCCACGACAATGGTGTGAGCATGATCTTCCACAGATATTCTGTTGTGATTTGTGGAATCTCGGCTTGGGCAGAGATCCAAGGGATTGGATGGGGAATTTGGAATGAGCCGAACATATGGGGCCATGCTCGGCTGGCAAGTGTATGGAGAAGCACCCTTCTTTGGTGAAATAGTGAAATGTAAAAAATAAATTGGCACGGGTAACCTGGGGGTTAGATGCAAAATTTAAGGGTGAATTTTGTGTAAGGCCAGGTGGACACTGAAAGCAGTGACACCATGATTGATCCAGGGGTGTTCGACCAAAGTGTTGGAGGCTGGGATGAAAATTGATAGACTAGCAGGACTCAACCTTCAACTGGCTGCGGGGGCGACGGCACCAATATTTGGACGTGGGGTTGTGGTGATGGAGTTGGGCAGTCTGGGGATCAACGTGGTGCTATGCTATGTATGGCCGAGATCTGTGGACCATGTCTTCTGGCATTGAGTCTCCTGGTGGAGCATGGCTGTCGACTGGACCTTGGGTGTGGTCAAGTGTGGGAGGGCACTGGGGGCTGCAGTTGTGTGGACTGGGGGATGTGGGAGGTGCAGGGGACGTGATGTGGATGCCAAGCACTGCGACTGTGCCACGCAGGTCGAATGCCTTGGAAATGGCAGAGTTGGCAGCAGGTGCTCACCCCCATTGGCCAGCTGTGGCTAGTGGAGCCATGGTCCTCACAGGGGGCTGAAGGATGGATGGTGGGTCGCACTCTTATGGACACTCATGGGCCATGTTGGCGTTTAGGCTGCTCAGCTTATCCCGATAGCCCTTGCATGGTAGAGGGGCAGTGTTGCCGTAGCCAAATGTAGTAGTGTAGTAAAGGTCACCGGAGGAGGCGGATCCACATGCTTGCCAGTATAGCAGATAAAAGGGAAATTTGGAAAATTGATAGGCCCCATGGAATAAATTTGCGATTCGGTAGGGTGGATGGCACTCTTAGACCCGACCGACCTGCCACTACCTGTGCATAAAGGTAAGGTGTCTTGATGATTATTGTCCCAGGATTCAGTACTTGCTTATATAAATTGGGAGATGAGAATTTGGAAAGGGGGCGGGCGAGAGTGATGGCATGGTCGGTGAGGGGATTGGAATGTGTGCCACAAAGTGTCTTGTGGGTGGCGTTTGTTTATGTTTGGAGATTTTGTGTTTTTGTGTGGTTGGGAGAATGGAAATTGGGTTATGGTTGGGTTAGGTGATTGAAATGTGAATGGGGAATTCACGTGTAAGCAGGCCATGGCAGTATTTTTTTTATGACATCTTTTTATTGGAATATGTGGTTGAGAATTGAATGGCAGCGGGGGAGGAAATGTTATTGTGGATTTTATGGATGGGGAAGGTGTGTGTGTCCGCAGGTATGGATCAAGCTCTGGAGGAGCGGTGACTGCGGCCTCCTCTGAGGTAATTGCCCCTGGCAGCCAGTGGTGTCTGGAGATTGGAGCCCATCGGCGGTGGGGTCTGGTTGGGCACCCTGCGGTATGGAGACCCCCTGGTGGACCCCTGAGGCTATGTGAGCCTGAGGCGATGGAGCCTGGTGTGGAGACAGCTAAGGAGCTGTTTGGCTGTCACGTCACGTGGCCAATAATTAAAGGGGGGATGAAGAAGTCTTAAGTCGGGCGACTTGTTTTATGGACTGCGGGAACCACAGCCTGAAGCGCCCCCACAATCTTGCTTGTACGGTACCTCCCCGCTGCCTAGTTGCGGATCACACACACATGTGTTATGACATCTATGCAATGGTCTTGCAGGGGGGTGAAATAAATGTTTGTTTGTTTTTGATGATTATTGCAATGTGTGTGAATGGGTATGGGATTTGTGTGAGTGAATGGGGGCGAAATCCACCGAGCCATGTCACTCACCTGTAACACCGGACAGGGCCTGTGAAAATTTGGGCACATTGGGATGGCTCTGCAGGTAACGTTGGGTATTGTGGCATTCACCGGGGGACGTGGTCTTTCGAGGGATCCATGGTTTTGGACAAATGTTCTTGAATTTTTGACTTTTGCATTTTTGAATAATTTTGTGGCTAAGGTAGAGTTTCCTGTTGTTGACATTTTCCTTCCTGCCCCAGGAGTTAGGAGCGAGGATTGCAAGTGTTGTACTTATTTGAATTGTTTCTTAAGGGGTGTAGAACGGTAAGCAGAGTAGGTAAGTTAGCTACGGCTCGCTTCCCACAGCCCCTCCTTATTTATTTCATAGGCTAATTAAGTGTGAGTCAGTAAGTGTTAAGGCTTTGACGGTAATGCCTGCAGTGAACTTGCAGGAGCTATGGTTCCAGGGGGGGGGGGGCTGCATTACGTTTGTGGGGGGTAGGCAATGCAATACCTTAGTCCAGGTAGAAGTGTATAGATTACCATGCTCCATATGTCGCGATGAGGAAGAACCTCTCATGTACTATAAGTAGGGATTCCGTTTGGACCGTATGTCATATAAGAGTGTATCTTTGTTCCCATGAGGAGGGGTGGGGTGATGTTAATTAGTTAGGGATTCATGGTAAGTCCCCTGTATGTAATTGCTTCTGTTATTTCCCCTCTGTTCCGTTTGACAATGCAGCCCACACACATAGTCAAGCAAGCACATTAATAACAATAAATAAAAGTAACAGGATCCAGGACATTATTCAACTACTGCTGGTGCCGCAGCCACCACATCGCAACATCAAGCAGGCAGGTCCGTGAGGCCATGCCCTGAAGAGCAGAGATTGGTTAGGACGGTCATGGAATGAGAAGATAGACTCGCTGGTTGGAGCAGGCACGGGCGGCGTCGGATGACGTAAGAGCACTGCAAACAAAAGAACGGTGTACCCGACATTTTCTCTCTCAGCATCTGGATTTCACAGCGAACGGTCGTAGTTACACCTCACTTGAACTGGGACCTTGAAAGTGAACAGCCGGATATACAGCACGCTTACACCTGGGACATTCAAACGAGCAGACATGGACATCTACTCCTCTTGCGCCAGGGACATTGGAGTCGGCATTATATATCCCCGGCTTAAGATTTTGACGATCGTCGGGGGGGGGGGGGGGGGGCTTGTGGTCCCTTGTTTTGATTGGTTTGAGCGACCGTGTTGTCCTCTCCGTGGCTCGTCGGTGGTGGCAGTGCATCGTCTGAATGCTGTGTGGAGCAGATGGTGAGTGGAACGGGTGGGCTGCACAGCCAGGTGTTTTCCTGCGCAAGGACGGAGGGCCTGTGATGATCTGGGACGAACAAAGGGACCAGAACTAAGTACACATGACATTTTGTTACTTTCATTAATTTTCCCCTTGTGTGTATTTGAGTCCGTAAAGAGAGAGTCCCTCATTGAGGCTTTCATATTTTCCTGTGCATTCTTTTGTTGCCAACATTTCTTTCAAGAAAGCCGGTATTTTTGTACATTTTAATTCCGTGTCTGTTTGAGTTGATTATCGCAGGTTCAAAGACGTCCAGTGGGGTACGTGAAGGTAAGAGCTTCGCTGCCCCCCCCCCCCCACACACCCTGCGCATATTAACTCCATCATATTGGGATTGAACACCTCAGAGTTTAAGCTCGTTCGGCTATCCGTTTCCTTTGAGTATTTTAATCCCTAGGACCGCGACAATATACAGTCACGTGAAAAAGTAAGTACACCCCATGTAAAGTTTTGACTTTTTCAACATATTTCAACATACAGCTATTTGATCTTCATTTCAACAATATTCATAGATAAAGGTGATATAATATAACAAATATCATGAAACATTTACATTTTGTAGTCCATTGTATAATTTAAATGAACATAAATGCAAATTTCGCAAGTGGAAAAAGTAAGTACACCCTCGGCTCTAATAGGTGGTATTGCCCCCTTTGGCAGAAACAACCTCAAGTAGGCATTTCTTATAACTGTCTACCAGCCTCTGACATCGACTGTGAGAAATTTTTGCCCACTCCTCCATGCAGAATTCTTTTAGCTGTGCGATGTTTGAGGGGTTTCTTGCATGCACAGCTCGTTTCAAATCCCCCACAACATCTCGATGGGATTTAGATCTGGGCTTTGACTTGGCCATTCCAGAACCCTCCATTTCTTTCTTTTCAGCCATTCCTTGGTGGATTTACTGGTATGTTTAGGGTCATTGTCATGTTGCAAGGTCCACCTTCAGTTTAGCTTCAACTCTCCGACAGATAGCCTCACATTATCCTCAAGCACCCTCTGGTACAATGAAGAATTCATAGTGGATTCTATGATGGTGAGCTGCCCAGGCCCTGATGCAGCAAAGCTGCCCCAAACCATAATATTTCCACCACCATGCTTTACAGTTGGTATCAAGTTCTTGTGGTCAAATGCTGTCTTTGGTTTTCGCCAAACATGTCTTCTGGTACTGTGGCCAAATAGCTCTACCTTTGACTAATTTGTCCAGAGCACATTGTTCCAGAAGTGCTGGTCTTTGCCTAGGTGTTCATTGGCAAACTTTAGTCTTGCCCTGATGTTCTATCTGGACAGCAAAGGTTTCTTCCTGGCACACCTCCCATGCAGATCAAATTTGTGCAGCCTCTTTCTAATGGTAGACTCGTGCACTTTGCCATCACCAGTGGCAAGAGCTACCTGTAGGTCCTGTGATGACATTCTGGGGTTCTTAGAGACTTCTTTCAGCATCTTGCGGTCTGCTCTCAGGCTGAACTTGCTGGGGCGGCCTGGCCTGAACAAGTTGGCAGTTGTTAGGAATCTTCTCCACTTGTAGATGATCTTCCGGACAGTCGAATGATTGATTTAAAATTATTTGGAGATCTTTTTAAATCCTTTCCCAGACTCGTAGGCATCTATAGCTTACTTTCTGAAGGCCTCAGAGACCTCTTTTGATCTAGGCATGGTGACGCCACACACTTCAACAACAAAGAGCAAACCAAACTAAATGTCTGAGGTTTAAATAAGACAGGTTCCTCCAAGATCCTCTCTAACGATGTTCTAATCATTTGCACCTGAGCTGGTGCACCTGATTCTAATTTTAGGTATTTGAAGTAGTGATAAATGTAGGGGTGTACTTACTTTTTCCACATGCGAAATTTGCATTTATGTTTATTTAAATTATACAATGGACTACAAAATGTAAATGTTTCATGATATTTGTTATATTATATCACCTTTATCTGTCAATATTGTTGAAATTAAGATCAAATAACTGTATGTTGAAATATGTTGATAAAGTCAAAACTTTACATGGGGTGTACTTACTTTTTCACGTGACTGTATATATATATTGTATGTCTATATTTTTGAGGATAAAACAAAGTCGAATTTTCATTAAACAGTAATTGTGTCTCTTCTATTGGAATTGTAGATTGTGGTTTGCAAACCGAGCCTCAAGGGCGGTGTACAGAACAGATTGTACGAATGTGCTTGAGGGCGGCGTTTTTCTTAAATAACTATAAATACAAGGCGCAGGGAGTTGAAATTCGCTGCATGTGACATACAACGTGCGTAGAGTAAAACGAGTGTTCATATATGTTCGTACAATGTCCAAAAAAAAAAAAAAAAAGACAAGCACAGGAGGCCGAGGCTTCAGACTTTGGCATGCTCATGAGGCTGTACGGTCGAATAAACTGCACCAACCCGCCATTTTTGAAGGAATTTTGTACTAGTATACACACACACACACACACACACACACACACACACACACACACACACACACACACACACACTCACTCACACTCACACACACAGACATGTGAACAACTTTGGATTTGCTTTATTTTTGCCCTGATATGACAACAATGGGCAATCAATCCCACATTAGAACATGATGCCGGTACACCAAGTGATGAAATGGTGGTCATAAACCCAATGCTTAAAACCTTTTACATTACAACAGCGTTTTCAGGTAGATTGAAAATGAAATAAAATGGTGTTCGACTTCAAAGAATTTGCTCATAAGTGGTCACTGACAATAAGTGAAATTTGACCAAATACTCCTGCTAGATTAAATGGCTGCAGGTGGACCTCGGTATTAACCTTAATCTGGAAAGGATACAAAAGCTACAGCGCCATATGCCGGACCCAAACATAATCTAGAGCTTGCCTTCCTGGGAGCAATTAACCTTTTCCCCTAGCGAGCACTGCACATACCGTGCTGTGCTTCAAAAACCACGAGCTAATAAGGGAACATCTTGGTGGAACAAAGTAATATTTGGTTCCCTTAAACTTTATTCCGAAACCTGCTCTCAGCTGCAATCTTGGCGAAGCTTGTCAGATGTGGGTCATGTCGAACTCACGAGGGACAGTGATGGTTGGCATTTCTGTCTTCAAAGATTACTCGAAACTTCCTCGAAACGCCGACAGAACTTTTGGTTCTGCTTTTACCTCTTGGCCTAAGGAGAAAACAGGTAATTAGAAACCTGGCAGATAACGATGATTAAAGCAGACCTGCATTCCAAGCATTGCAATTTCAAAAATCCTTTTATGGAATCTTTCTCAGCTATAGCATACCTTTACCTGCATCTTGGAAGAGAAAGCTTGTCCAGGTTCAGTAGTAAGACATCCTGCATTGCCCAAGGTAAGAGGTAATTCACCTGCAAGTGTTTTTAAGCCTCTGCTGACCTGTTTATTTTTACTGCTTTTCTATGTCAGTGACAGGTCGACCTTGGAGCATGAAGTCCTTTTTGAATCCCGACCCCAGAACCTTCAGTGAGCCATTTGGTGTTGGGCATGGATATGCTTGTAGTTGCAGCGGCTAAGCCAAGACGATACAGTGAGATTTAAACACCAGCAGTACTCCACAGGGACAAACTTTCCGGTAAGCTTCTCTGCCAGAAAGATGGCTGTGCTGTTTCTATCCTTCCTTTTTCACATCCCTGAGATCTCGCAAAGGAGTGGGACACTTTCATCCATTCTTAAAGCTCTGAGAATCCATTTCAGATTATTACCACGACATTCTGCATTCACATTGATTTTGTTTTTGACAAAACCACACAACACAAATTAGCACCTGATGGTGGAAGTTGCGGCCTCGACAGGTTGAGGAAACTATTCAGAGCTGAAGTCATTCATGCACAGTTAGTTCTGATATTTTTGTGGACGCAATGGAAGGTGGGGAAGTGTTTGCTGGGAATTCACATTTACTATCACAGATGCTGGTGGAATGAGGAAGTTTCAGCTCCAGCGAGGCACAACCCATCGTGACAATCAGACAAGATACTTCACGAAAATACGTGTGTGTGTGTGTGTGTGTGTGTGTGTGTGTGTGTATGTACACATACTATATATATATATACGTATATATATATATATATATATATATATATATATATATATATATATACATATATATATACATATATATATATATATATATATATATTGTTGCGAATATGGAATTTGGCCTCCATATCCGCTTGTAAATATTCCCCTATTTTCTCCAATACTCCCCAACTTTCCCCAGTCCCCCATTCCCTAGTCCCATTGCATGTAAATAACAATCAGTAGAGCCGACCTTCCCCTTATTCCCCCATTAAATGTCGTGCCCAGGTCCACCGCACCACACGTAGACAACTTTCGGACATCTTCCTAGTTATTCTTAATCTATGTCAGTTAAGGCCTCGTTTCCATTAATTATGACTCTTCGTTGCACCAGAATGTGATTATATGGCACCAGTAGTGAGTTTAGGACCTTCCCATACCTCCTCCCATCTTCTTCCCCAAACAACAACAATAACAACAACTACAACAACAATTACAACAACAACAGAGGGGATGGCGGCGGAGCGGGGGAGGATGCGTCCTCACACCGGCTCGATTAGCTCCAGACCATGCGCTCCACGGGGTTACCCCGAAGGGGCTGGCTGTCAGCTCCTCGTCAGGGGCGGAGCCAGTAACCCCCCCCCGCACGCACCCAATGAGAAGCAACGTGCCGATTCCACGAGGCGGAGCTAGCGAGCCGAGGGCGTGTCACTCCCCGCCGGATATACGCGGCCACGCGCCGGATGTGACGGGAGATTCGCCCCCAGCTGGAGGAAGACGGACCTGCGAGCGCTGAAACAGATGCGCCTGAGTTTGGAGAGGCCTGAGAAAGAACGTCACCTCTGAGCGCTGCGACGAGACCTCCCCGCATCTCTGGACCGAACCGTGTACCCTGCTTTGAGCCAAGAGTGCACCTTGAGCCATCGCTATCTGCCTTTCCTAGCCATCAAACCCCGTGTGAGTCAGTTTTTGTCCTGTTTCTCTGTGGTCTGTCGGGAATAATATAAGGTTGTGTCTAAGTGCCTGTCTTCCTGTAATATACCTCTAGCCCCTGTAATCTAACCTTTTCCGCCTTAATATAACCTCCTCCGGAGGTCTTGAGAACTGAACCCCTGGTGTCGTATTGTGTGATTGTAATCCAGCCGGGTGTCTTCTTTTTCTTATTGAGCCAGCATAGCGCGATTAGTCAACCCCGGGTGCAATCGGGGTAACTTGTACGGATACGGCGGCCATCCCGCTCGGCCCACCATACCATCAAAGTCGTATCTGTAACAATTGGTGTCAGGAGTGGGATTCGAGGCCCGACCAAATTTTGAAAAAAAAAAACGAATAGAGGAAAAAAAAAAATTTGGTCAAAATTTGGAGCGGCCGAAATTTGTTTTGTTTTACGAAACTCGAATTTTGCAAGTCGCGCTATGGCGGATCAAGACGGCTGGGGTCCGGTAGGGGAGAGTGAAGCAGGGTCGGTCCAGGACCAAAATGAGGGACAGGAGGAGAGCGAAGCAGTGAGGGCGGCAGGTTCGCAAAATAGCGCCGTCACGCACGAAGAAGCGGGCGCGCAAAATGGCGCCTCGCTGGTCACCGCGCCCGCGACCGTGGCAGCGCCCCTGGTGGATTCGAACCTTTTCCTCCTGCAAATGAGGGCCCTTATGGAACAAATGGTGGGAATGAGGGCTGATAGTGAGCAAATGAGGGCTGATAGTGAGCGGTTGGGAAACCAAATGGGGGTAATGAGGGACGAAGCGAGGGGTACCAGTGAGGGGTTAGACAATAATTTTAAGGGTTTAGACAAGAAATTTGGGAAGTTAGACGACAAATTTGAGGGGTTAGACAACGGGATAAAAGAGGTGAAAAAGGGGTTAATGGGGGTAGAAAATAGAATGGCTGCCCAGGAGAATCAGATAGAGGGAGTGAAACATGGGTTAACGGGGGTAGAAAACAGAATGGCTGCTCAAGAGAATCAAATAGAGGGAGTGAAAAATGGGTTAGAGGGGTTAGAAAACAGGATGGAAGGCAAATTGAGGGACATGAGGGACCAAGCGGAAAGGGAAGTTAACCAAATGGGGCAGCAGATAGAGGGGGTCAGAATGGGGGTAGAAACCAAACTGGATGCTCACAGGGAGGAAATGGAGCAGATGAGGGTGGCATCTGGGCAGGAGATGCAAGTGATGGGAGAGGAGATCAGAAGAGGAGTGAGTGAGGAGGTCGGAGGAGTGCGCGAGGAGGTGAGGCACTGTGAGGAGCACATGGAAAAGGAGGTGAGAAAGGGGACTGTAAAGTTACAAGGGGGCATAGAGGACCTGACGCAAGAGGTGGAGCAGCTGACGGTGGGACAGACGGAGTTAGTGGAGCAGGTTCAAAGGAACACTGCGGTATTAGGAGGGTTGAAAGCGACACAAAACGACATAAAAAACGACTTGATAGCGACAAAGAGGGAATGTCAGATGGTACGTGAGGGACTGACAACGAGGTTGGACGAGGTGATAGAGGTAATGGAGACGAAGGACCGGCAGGTGAGGACGCACATGGAAACGGTCAAGGTAGCCTTGGAGGACGAGCTTGAGGAGACGTACCGGGGAATAAAAGAGGTGAGGCACAAATTAGAAGAAGTGGAAGAAGGGGTGAGCGAAATTAAGAAGCGACGGAGAGGGGATAACAAGGAGGTAAAAGAGGAGATAAAAGAATTGGTCCAAAGTCTGTGTTTGGATCGTGATGTGCTCATTAACCGGATGAGGGATTCGCAGGTGATGGAGGAGAAGCGAAGAGGAAGAGGACCCGGTGTAAGTGGTGACCAATATGGTCGTGCGTATGAAGCGCCAGGGGATTTAATAAGCTTGGGGGTCGAGATAGACCCGGGTGTTCGTGAGAGGCCGTTGGTGAAGTGTGCGACCGGTCTGGTGTGCGAAAAAGGAGGTGTGCGAGAAAATCCGACTCTGGGGTGTGTGAGGAAAAAGTGCGTGCCAAGGAGTGAGTGTGCTGGCGAGAGTGAGTCGGTCGTAGCGCGTGTGCGAGGGAGCACGTGGAAGCGCGGTGTGGTGAGTGTTACAGAGGGTGTAACGGGAGAGTGTGCGCGAGAAAGGTGTGTGACGGACAGGTGCATGAGGAAAGAGTGCGCTGTCAGAAGTAAGGAAGAGTGTCCACCTGTGGTGAGTGTTACAGAGGGTGTAACGGGAGAGTGTGCGCGAGAAAGGTGTGTGACGGACAGGTGCATGGGGAAAGAGTGCGTTGTCACGAGTGGAGGTGAGAGTAGTGAGAGTGACAAGGAGAGTGAGCTGGTTGTGACAGGTGAGCGAGGATGTACACCTGGGATGGAAGGATGTACACCTGGAATGGTAGAGCGTGAGTGGGAATGCACGCTGGAGTTGGTGGTGAGGCACGTGGTTGGGTGTGCGAACGAGGGCACACCTGTGATTGTCACAGAGGAGGTGACAGAGGAGGGGGCGCGAAGAGGTGTTTTGGTGAGGTGTGCTACCAACGAATGTGTGCCAAAGTGTTCGGTGGTCAGGTGTGTGACCAAGGCTGTGAGTGGAATGGGTGTGCCTGGGTGTGTAAGGAACGGTACGAGGAGCATGGGCACAGCTGGATGTGTGAGCAAGGAACGGGCTGCGGGGTGTAAGCGTCCAGGTGAAGCATCGACGTTAGACGGGGTCGAGTTTAGGTCGACTTTTAGCCGAATCGGGCCCTCGGTGCGTGCTGGGCCTCGCTTTGAACGGCCGCGTCCGTGCTCCACTAGGCGGAGCGGGCAGCCCGATAGAAAGGGTCGTCATGGCGACCACTTTTTGTTGAGGCATTCCGGCAGGTCGAGATCGGGACATTGGATGGCTCCACGCCGAGATGGTGCGTGGGATCTCGGCCCGGGTAAGCCCCCGTCCCTGCACCGAGTGCCGGACGCATCCAGCCGCTGGCACAGAACAACCGGCATTCATGGCTTGGCTTTACAAAGCCGAGCTTTAGAAGTGAATTGGCGCACCGAGAGGCAGTAGTGAGTAGACTGGGTGATGAGGTTAGTGTTTTGGACCCAAAATTAGAGAAAAACAAAATTTGATGATTGGCAAGGGATTGGCAGTAGTGATTGGCAGATGATGGGTAGTGATTGGCAAATTTTTGATTTATTGAAATTTGATGTGCAAAATTGGTAGTGAGAGACCCCCGATGTGGTGGGATGGCATCCCTGCCACCCTTCCCCTGAGTGTGGGGCAAATGCGCAATAGCTTATGGGGTGTATGGCAGTGAAAACTAGCCCGGGTGGGTTAGGATATGGGGTGTAGGGATCTAGAAGATGACATTAGGTAACGTTAAGTTTAGTTAGTGACTGATACCTGTAGTGGGGACGCAGGTAGATTAGTATGGATGCTAATGACGTGGGAGCGCAATAGTTTAAAGGGACGACTGGGAAGCGCAAGTTTCAGAAGGGAGTAGTTAGCTGAGATGATGCTGTGTGTGTGAGAATTGAACAGGTGTGATTGCACAGGTGTGCAACTGGACAGGTGTGTGGAGCAGTGTATGAGTAGTGAGTGTTGTGGATCAGCGCGAATGCGCTTGGGGAGAGAAGGGTGCAGGTGGCACCAGGTGTGAGAGCACAGGTGTGCAGGTACAGGTGTGTGGAGAGAGTTGGAGTGAGTGGTACGGAGTGGTGTGCATGGTGCGAAGGTGTGGATGGGGGAAGAGTGGACCCCTTTCACGAGTACCCGGGGCGGGTAGTGTAAGTGTTAGGTAGAGGGTGCAGGTAAATTGTGGTTGGATATTGGCATTTGTGGTGCGGTTGCAGAATGGTGTTGTGAATGGGTGCATTAGTGTTGTGGAAATGGCTGGGCGTGTAGCCTGTTAGTGTGTGTAGTTGGTTGGGCACTCCACCACTGTGAGGATGTCGGCCAGGTGAGGCCGCAGGTGGGCTCTGGGAGCCGGTAGTTGTGAGTGGGTGCCTGAGGATCCCGGGTGTGGATCGGGCAGCCCAGTGCCAGAGAGGGCACGGAGTGGGGAGAGAGCCAGAGGGCCTTCCCCAGGTAGTTAGGTTAGGGTAAGGAGCAGGTAAGCTCGGAGGCAACTGCAGTGGTGGAGGTGTGCAGGTGGGTAGACCCACTGGGAGAGGTACACGCCGCAGCCCAGAAATTGTGCGAGGGCACCGGGAGATGAATCGGGGGAGTGAGACCCCAAATTGAAAAGCACCACAGGTTGGCCAATGGGAATTGGTTTTTAGAACCCATAGAGTAAGAGGGCCAATGGTTTGGCCGGAGAAAGACCCCGGGTAGTGTAAAGTTGTTAAAGTCATTTAGGAAATAGTTAGGATTGAAGAACCTGTCGCACCATACGCAGCCACTTACCTGTGGTGATGATGATGACTCCACACCTGTGTTTTCTTTGTTTGTGTTGCAGAAATGAGAATTGCTGTTGGATTTGTGAGACGCATCACGACGTGGATGAGACATTGGGGTGATTCCATCTCTCCCTCCCTAGGAGGGACTGATGATGAATTGGTGATGGCAAATTTTGATGTTGAGTTGAAAATGGCAAATTTGATTGGTTAGGAGGGAGAGAAGACGAATTTGGTTTATGGGAGGAACGGGGAAGACAGTAGGGATGTTTTTTGATTTGTAAAGTAGATGTTTATGGGTAGTGTTGTGTTTTGTGGATACAGTAAGGGGTAAGGGAGGGGCCATGTAGGTTACCTGGTGGGGGGGGGGGGCGTACGATAGGAACGTACCTGTCTCACCTGGTTCCCATGTGCCCCCAGTGTGCATTACCTTATATTGCGTGCACTTTTGCGCCCTTACCACCTTACTCACTTGTTTCTTCTTTTGTCTCCCACCTCCGAGGATCTGGCTTTGGGGTAGAGAGAGAGGAGAGAGAGGTGCTGGCTACGCAGTTGTGGGCCTGCACTTTCGCTGTTGGCTGCCTGGATCGATACACCATATGGACCGCAATGTTTGTGGCCACCCACAATGGACCGCAGTTCGTTTGCGGCCAAGCACCACCCGGGGATGGACCTATGGGTCAACGTGGCACCTATGCCATACAGGTGAACCACTTATAGTTAACACCACCAAGTGCACCACAAGAAGAGCAAGAGACACCTGCAGGGTTAGGGGTTGTCGAATTTATTTTTATTCCAATGAACAATGGTGACTGCACCGATTGGTGGTGGGGTGGTGCTTTTGATGCTCGGGAAGGGTGCTCTGCACGTTATTAAAGGCCGTCGGCCACAGAGCACTCGTGGGTTGGTGTATCGATGTTGGCAAGCGCGCTCTCTCTATGCATAACATCTGCATGTGTTCCTCCAAAAACAGGTCCTGGATCGTAGTGTAGATATCAGCGTAATCTTGTAAATAATGCTCCCTACCGGCTGTATGTTTAGTTTGAGAATTCTTTCCGGATTCGGTTATCCTGTGGGTGTGTTTCTGTGAGGAGAAGGGTGCAACGTCGCAGGGGGACATATTTACTCATTTGTGAATATCTGTAAAACTGTCGCACTCAGGGTAGAGTTAATAGTAGAGGGAACTACATTGCGTGCCACACTAAAGTAGGTAAAAATTTATCGGGTCGGGACGCCCCGAGGGTAGAGAAGGGTGCAATGTTGCGAATATGGAATTTGGCCTCCATATCCGCTTGTAAATATTCCCCTATTTTCTCCAATACTCCCCAACTTTCCCCAGTCCCCCATTCCCTAGTCCCATTGCATGTAAATAACAATCAGTAGAGCCGACCTTCCCCTTATTCCCCCATTAAATGTCGTGCCCAGGTCCACCGCACCACACGTAGACAACTTTCGGACATCTTCCTAGTTATTCTTAATCTATGTCAGTTAAGGCCTCGTTTCCATTAATTATGACTCTTCGTTGCACCAGAATGTGATTATATGGCACCAGTAGTGAGTTTAGGACCTTCCCATACCTCCTCCCATCTTCTTCCCCAAACAACAACAATAACAACAACTACAACAACAATTACAACAACAACAGAGGGGATGGCGGCGGAGCGGGGGAGGATGCGTCCTCACACCGGCTCGATTAGCTCCAGACCATGCGCTCCACGGGGTTACCCCGAAGGGGCTGGCTGTCAGCTCCTCGTCAGGGGCGGAGCCAGTAACCCCCCCCGCACGCACCCAATGAGAAGCAACGTGCCGATTCCACGAGGCGGAGCTAGCGAGCCGAGGGCGTGTCACTCCCCGCCGGATATACGCGGCCACGCGCCGGATGTGACGGGAGATTCGCCCCCAGCTGGAGGAAGACGGACCTGCGAGCGCTGAAACAGATGCGCCTGAGTTTGGAGAGGCCTGAGAAAGAACGTCACCTCTGAGCGCTGCGACGAGACCTCCCCGCATCTCTGGACCGAACCGTGTACCCTGCTTTGAGCCAAGAGTGCACCTTGAGCCATCGCTATCTGCCTTTCCTAGCCATCAAACCCCGTGTGAGTCAGTTTTTGTCCTGTTTCTCTGTGGTCTGTCGGGAATAATATAAGGTTGTGTCTAAGTGCCTGTCTTCCTGTAATATACCTCTAGCCCCTGTAATCTAACCTTTTCCGCCTTAATATAACCTCCTCCGGAGGTCTTGAGAACTGAACCCCTGGTGTCGTATTGTGTGATTGTAATCCAGCCGGGTGTCTTCTTTTTCTTATTGAGCCAGCATAGCGCGATTAGTCAACCCCGGGTGCAATCGGGGTAACTTGTACGGATACGGCGGCCATCCCGCTCGGCCCACCATACCATCAAAGTCGTATCTGTAACAATATATATATATACATATGTATTAATTTATTTATTTATTTATATATATATATATATATATATATATATATATATTTATTTATTTATTTATATATATATATATATATATATATATATATTTATATATATATATATATTTTTTTTATATATATATATGTATGTATATTTATTTATTTATTTATTTATATATATATATATATATATTTTATTTTTTTTAATATATTTATTTATTTATCTATATATATTTTATATATATATATATATATATATATATATATATATATGTTTATGTATTAATATGTATATATATATATATATATTTATTTATATATGTATATATATATATATATACTTATTTTTATATATATATATATATATATATATTTATTTATTAATTTATATATATATATATATATATATTATATATATATATATATATATATATATATATATATATATATATATATATATATATATATATATATATACATATTTATTTATTTATTTATATATATATAGAAATATATATTTTTTAAATATATATATATATTCATTTATATATACTGTATATATATATATATATATATTTTATATATCTATATATATATATATATATATATATATATATATATATATATATATATATATATATATATATATATATATATACAGGGTGTTTGAAAAAGAGTGATACAACTTTAAACGTTTATTTTAAAAGAAACAGAAACCTCAGGAACGTGAACCAAACATTTCAGAAACCGAAACATCAGGAGAGTGAAAGCTTTATAGTTTTCACTTAGTAGTGAAAGTTTCAGAAAGTTAGTGAGAGGCCAAGGTCTGAAATTTGCATTTGTGTAAAATCCTTGTAATTAACGTTCTAAATGTGTGCCCTTCCGTGGTTCAGACAGGTATTCCAAAGTTCTGTCCTGACTGAAAAAGTTCTGTCCAACTTTCCTGTAGGTCTCATGTGGCACTGCCTGGAGGTAGTCTGACACTTCCTGCTTCAGATCATCCAGTGTGGCAAGGTCGATGACGTAGACAGAGCCTTTGGCAGCCCCCCAGAACCAGTAGTCCAGAGGGTTCAAATCTTGGCTATGAGGGACCAGTCATGGTAATGAGGTGGTTTCTGAAAAGCTGCTGCAGGAAAGTGATGGTGTTACCAGCTGTATGCGGGGATGCACCATCCTGCATAAACCAGGTCATGCTGAGCTGGTTTGGGGTGACCTTTTGGGCTCGATCATTATGGAACTTCTGGAGCACGGCCCGGTAGTGCTCACCATTGATCGTCACCATCCTGCTGTTGTCATTCTCAAACCAGTAAGGCCCTAGCATTCCCCATCTGACATTGAAGGCGCAGAAGCATGTGACCTTAGGCCCTTTCAGGTACCTCTCAGTGATCTCCTCAGGTGGTTCTGCTCCCCAGATGGTTCTTGACCACTGTCAATGGCATTGGACATTTTCTGTCCTGTCCACAGGACATTTTCCCAGAAGGATTTTGGCTTGTTCAGGTGTATTTTGGCAAAATCCAGTCGGGCTTTGTCTCAGCAGTGGGGTCCTACTGGGTCTCCTAACAATGAACCCCCTTTATTTGAGTTGGCGACGGATGGTGCGAGTTGAAACTGTCATACCTTGTATCTGAAGAGCAGCTTGAACTTGTTTGGCAGTTGATGGAGGTGCTTTCTCCACCATTCGAACAATCTTCACTGCAATAATCGATCAAGTTTTCTCTTGCTGCCACATCCAGGGAGGTTGGCAATAGTGCCATGGGCCTTAAACTTCCTGACAACATTGCATACGGTGGACACTGGAATATCAAGGTCTCTGGAGATGAACTTGTAATCTTGAGGTTGTCCATGCTTGGCTACATTCTTGTGTCTGACCTCCTCAGACAATTCTCTGGTTTTCCTTCTTTTCCCCATGCTCATTGTGATACACACGGTGACACAAAACAGCAGAATGACTCCTTTTCTCTCTTCAAACTGGTTGAATGAGTGATTTTTTTTATTGCAGGCACTTGCAACTCACCACAGGTGAGTTCAATTCCAAAGTAAAGAAGAATCGCCTGCTTGAAATCTAATTATTTCTAACAACTTCTAAAAGGTGCCAATAATATTGTCCGGGCCATTTTAGGATTTCTGTGTGGAATAAGCTAAGATTTCGTAATTTTTAAAGCTTTTTTTTTTGTTCATCTGCAAACCGAAGAAATACAAATATGGATAACAAAAGATTTATATTTCAACAAATTTCTGGAAGAAATGGTGCATTCTTTTAAAAAAGTGCAAGGGTGCCAATATTTTTGGCCACGACTATATATACACTACATGTCCAAAAGTATGCGGACACCCTTCTAATTAGTGGATTTGGCTGTTTCAGCCACACCCATTGCTCACAGGTATATATAATCAAGCACACAGCCATGCAATCTCCATAGACAAACATTGGCAGTAGAATGGGCCATACTGAAAAAGTAGCATGTAAAAATCATCTGTCCTCGGTCGCAACACTCACTACCGAGTTCCAAACTGCCTCTGGAAGCAGCGTCATCACAATAACTGTTCGTCGGGAGCTTCATGAAATGGTTTTCCATGGTTGAGCAGCCGCACACAAGCCTAAGATCACCATGCGCAATGCCAAGCGTCGGCTGCAGTGGTGTAAATCGCGCCGCCATTCGACTCTGAAACACTGAAAGCGCGTTCTCTGGAGTGATGAATCACGCTTCACCATCTGGCAGTCCGACGGACAAATCTGGGTTTGGCGGATGCCAGGAGAACGCTACCTGCCCGAATACATATTGCTAACTGTAAAGTTTGGTGGAGGAGGAATAATGGTCTGGGGCTGTTTTTAATGTTTTGGGCTCGGCCGCTTGGTTCCAGTGAAGGGAAATCTTAATGCTACAGCATACAATGCCATTCTAGACGATTGTGTGCTTCGAACTTTGTAGCAACAGTTTGGGGAAGGCCCTTTACTGTTTCAGCATGACAATGCCCCCGTGCACAAAGTGAAGTCCATAGAGAAATGGTTTGTCGAGATTGGTGTGGAAGAACTTGACTGGCCTTCGCAGAGCCCTGACCTCAACCCCATTGAACACCTTTGGGATGAATTGGAACACTGACTGCGAGCCAGGTCTAATCGCCCAACATCAGTGCCTGACCTCACTAATGCTCTTGTGGCTGAATGGAAGCAAATCCCCGCAGCAATGTTCCAACATCTAGTATTCTAGTGGTAGGCCTTCACTTAAGAGTGGAGGCTTTTATAGCAGCAAAGGGGGCAACAACTCCATATTAATGTCCACAATTTTGGAATGAGATGTTAACGAGCACATACAGGTGTGATGTTCGGGTGTCCACATACTTTTGGCCATGTAGTGTGTATATATATATATATATATATATATATATATACATATATATATATATATATATATATATATATATATATATATATCAGACATTGTGTGACTTCATACCATCAGTGGGGCACTGCCAGTAAGGTGTCCCATACAGCTGTTGCTGCACCTTAATGGAAGCGATAAGCACCGCCTGCCACACGGTAACATGATCTCTGGTATCCACTCACTATATGGAGTCGACCTGGATGCGGTTGGGAGTTACTAATTAGTTTCTGTAATGCGGAAATACGTGGCGATGACGTCATGACGTTCACTCATTAGGTTGGAACACCAAGTTACAGGTATTCGTGTATGTATGTATGTATATATATATATATATATATATATATATATATATGTATATATATATATATATATATATATATATATATATATATATATATATATATATATATATATATATATATATATATATATATATATATATACATATATATATATATATATATTGTTACGGACCGCGGGTAGGATGTTGTTTTGCCGAGCGGATGGCGCCGCGGCCCTAACAGTTACCCCGACTAACCCGATTCCTGGACGTTGGCCAAAATCGCGCCACAGATATTCAATATGGAAACCTCTAAAGTGACCGAATGTAAAGAGGAAGAAGAAGACGTACAGAAGAATAACAGGATTTATTATTTACACACACTAAAGCAAAAGGAGCAGTCAAGGTTATATACAGGGAAAATGGAAAAAGCAGGTGACACAGTGAAAATACTAGCTTAACTATACAAGCTTAACTTATTCCCTGGGACAAGACAAACAAAACAAACTCACGTACACAAGAAGGATGGAATGGCAGGAATGAATGCTGGAAGGAGGAATGGTAAGGTTCAGCTGGGGCACATGGTTCGGGCTTGATCCCGCACGGGACGTCGGGCTGGACCTCGACGGCCACCGATGCCACTGCAATCTGGTTCCCGCGGGGTAACGGGTCGAAGCGGCCTGGTGGAGTCAACTGCTGGTGGAGCCAAAACTACTGGTGGGGCGCAACTCTTTCGTTGCACTTCTTGTTTCGCACTTCTGTCAAGGCTTCCCCGCGCTTCTGTTTCGCACTTCTGTCAAGGGCTTCCCCGCGCTTCTCTCGCACTTCTCCGAACTCATCTGCTGCCTCAATCGTCTGCTCGTGCCGCTGTGGGGACGTCGCGTGCTTGGCCAGGACTCGTCTGAGGTGGGGGCGTTTCCCATGGGTTATATATAGCCCCACCCTTGAACCTTTTCGAACCTCCCCGATCGCTCTTCCTCCGCCCTCTCAAAGCAAACCCCTCGTGCTTGGTTGGTTGTTCGGGGCTGGCTCCCTCCTCCCCTCTATGACGAGGTGGAGACCCGCCCTTCTTCTCCGAGCCGGAGCACATGGCGAATGGAGTCGCGGAGGGAACAGTTGGCAATTTGTTGGAAGGGGAATGTGAAGGGAAAGGGGATCTACTCTTATTTAATGCAGTGCAATGGAGTGTCAAATTAATGGAAGACAAATCCTTAGCCTAATACACATAATAAGGATATAACTACTGAACAGGGATATATGGTGTCCTTCGTGTATGCTTTATGGAATTAACTACGGGAACGCCCTTTGATCTTTATACAACAACAATTGCAGGAAGGAGGGTGACATTTTACAACTATTCACTACACGACAATAAATTTAAAAAAACATTCTCATATCCACAACACTGCACCCTCCTCCCCTTAGGCACGACCCGAGCCTATGAACTTTTACCTTAGTGTGGCACGTAGGTGTAGTTCCCTCTACATTTAACCTGGCCCTGAGTGCGACCGTTTTAAAACATTAATAAATATGTCCCGCTGCTCCATTGCACCCTGCCTAACAGATTCACGCCCACAGCTAACCGAATTGCGGAATGGTCTTCAAACTATACATTTACGGTGGGGGCGCATTGTTTACAATGGCTCTGCTTTTATTTACAATAATAACCCAGGACCTGTGATCGTTCTTTTTGGGGGGGGAGACTGTCTGCCCTGCATCGATGCACCATGAAAGCACCCAAAAAATACACCAAAGCACCCTCAAGCACCAATCGGTGCACAGTCATCACTGTTCAATAAAAAATAAACCGACAAACCCTGCTGGTGGTCTCTTGCTCTTCGGCCCCCTCTGCTGGCTATTGCTATCTTCCAGGTGTTGTCATCTTCTTTGCTGGTGGCCTATTTGCACATGAAATAAAATGCACCAAACGTGTCCATTTCTTTTATTTATGGCCCACAGGGGGCCGACTATGTATGGTTCACCTGTGGGGCATCGGTGCCCTGTGGCCAAGGTCCGCCAGCAAGATCTCGGGCCTTCATGGCCGGTTCCAGCAGAGGGGCCATGCCCCAACCCATGGGGTCCATAAGTGATGCTCAGCCACAGACATGTGGTCCATAATGTGGTGCATCGATGCAGACAGCTGGTTCTGGGAGTTCCGGGCACACAATGGCGGACTCCCGCACGCTCCCCTCGGTGCCCAGTGGTGCACAGTCCTCATGTGGGAGACAAAAGGGGGAAAAGACAGATGAGCGAGGGGTAAGCTCTCAAGGGTACACATCAAACAAGGCAATGCAAGGCGAAGTGCGTACGGAGAGCGAAGTGAGAAAAGCTCGTCCCTACCGTACGTCACCCCCCCCCCCCCCTTGTCACCTACTCTACCCTTGCCCTTACCCCATATTTACAAAATCTACCCCTTTACAAATTTGTCGCTACTGTCACGTCTCCCCATATTTCCCCTACACCAAATTCGTTACCACAATCCCTCTAACCAAAATTTGCCATCACCCAATTCATCATCAATCCTCATAAGGAGGGAGAGATGGAACAACAAAGCACAATGTCACACCCACGTCATGATGCGTCTCACAATCCAAACATCTGCACAATAAAAACAATAAAACATGGCATGGTGTGGAGTTACGTCACCTCAGGTGACTGGATGTAGATGGTGCGAGGAGACTTCAATCCTAACTATCCTCTAAATGACTTTAACACACCTTACACTACCTGGGGTCTTTCCCTGCCAATCCATTGGCCAACTTACACTATGGGTTCTAAAAACCAATTCCCATTGACCAAACTGTGGTGCTTCTCAATTTGGGGTCTCACTCCCCCGATTCATCTCCCGGTGCCCTTGCACAATTTCCAGGCTGGGTCGTGCAGCTCTCCCATCAGGTCTACCCACCTGCACACCTCCACCACTGTAGTTGCCACCCGAGCTTACCTAGCTCCTCACCCTAACCTATCTAACTGGGGAAGGCCCCTCCTGGCTCTGTCACCCCACTCGGTGCCCTCTGGCACTGAGCTACCCGGGTCCGTCCTCCGGATCCTCGGGCCCCATCCACACAACTACCGGCTCCCAGCGCCCACCTGCGGCCTCACCTGGCCGACATCCTCACTGTGGTGGAGTGCCCAACCAACTACACACACTAACAGGCTACACGCCCAGCCATTTCCACGTCACTAATGCACCCATTCAATCACCATTCTTCCACCACGCACCACAGATGCCAATATCCAACCACAATTTACCTGTACCCTCTACCTAACTCTTACACTACCCTCCCTGGGTATTCGTGATGGGGGTCCATCCTCCTTTCCCCCATCCATACCTTCGCACCATCCACTCCACTCCACATTTCCACCATACTCACTCCACGACCATCCATTCCAATACTCCATATATTCCATAATCCATATATTCCACACAACCATTCTCCATACACCTGCAGTTGCACACCTGTGCAATCACACCTGGTGCCACCTGCACCCTCCTTCCTTCCTGGACCATTTGGTCAGCACAATACACACTCACCTTCTCTCACTCATACACTGCTCCACACACCTGTTCAGTTGCACACCTGTGCAATCACACCTTTTAACCACACACACGGCATCATCTAATCTACCTGTTGCCCTGCTAACTTAGTGCTCCCCGTCTTCCCTTTAAACTAAGCACATACCACGTCATTATCATCCACACTAATCTACCTGCGTCCCCACTACAGGTATCATTGTCACTACCTAATCTTACCGTTACCTAAGGTCATCTTCTCTAGGTCCCTATCATTATATCCTAACCCTCCCGGGCTAGTTTTCACTGCCATAAACCCCATAAAACTAGTGCTCCTTTGCCCCCGCTGTGAGAGATGGCAGAGTTGCCATCCCATCACATCGGGGAGCTCTCACTATAAATTTTGCTCGTCCAAATTCAACAAATCAAAAATTTGCCAATCACTACCAGTACTAATCATCTACCAATCATCACTCTGCCAATCCTTTGCCAATCATCAAATTTTCTAATTTCGGGGCCAAAACACTATCCTCATCAGTCTACTCACTAGTGCCTCTCAGTGCGCCAATTCATCTCTAAAGCTCGGCTTCGTAAAGCCGAGCAATGAATGCGGGTTGTTTGGTGCCGGCGGCTGGATGCGTCCGACACTCGGTGCAGGGAAGGACGCTTACCCGGGCCGAGATCCCACGCACCATCTCGGCACAGAGCCATCCAATGGCCCGATCTCGACCTGCCGGAACGCCTCAACAAAAGGGGGTCGCCATGACGACCCTTCCTATCGGGCTGCCCGCTCCGCCTAGTGGAGCACGGACGCGGCCGTTCAAAGCGTGGCCCGGCGTGAATCCCGCACGGCGGTTCTTTCGAAACCGCCGCGGATCCCCGCGGCATGCAAAGCTGCCCGGTTCGCACCAAAGGCCCGATTCGGCTATACATCGCTCTAACCGCAAACCCGGGTAGCGTCGATGCTCCATTCACATGCTTACACCCCGCAGCCCGTTCCATGCTCATACATCCAGCCGTCTCCATGCTCTTTGTCATTGCACCTTCCCTGGCACACCCAGGTACACTCATTCCGCTTACAGACTTGGTCACACACCTGACCACCGCACACCTTTGCACACACTCGTCGTTCGCACACCTCACCAACACACCTCTTCGCGCCCCCTCCTCGGTCACCTCCTCTGTGAAAACCACAGGTGTGCTCTCACTTGCACACCCAACCACGTGCCTCACTACTAACTCAAGTGTGCATTCCCACACACGCTCTACCATTCCAGGTGTGCATCCTTCCATTCCAGGTGTACATCCTCTCTCACCTGCCACAACCAACTCACGCTCCGTGTCACTCTCACTACTCTCACCTCCACACTCGGTCGCGCCCTCACCCTTACTTTTGACAGCGCACTCTTTCCTCAGGCACCCGTCCGTTACACACCTTTCTCGCGCATCCTCCTGCGCACACTCTCACGTTACACCCTCCGTAACACTCACCACAGGTGTGCATTCTCCCTTACTCTTGACAGCGCACTCTTTCCTCATGCACCCGTCCGTTACACACCTTTCTCACGCATCCTCTTGCGCACACTCTCCCGTTACACCCTCCGTAACACTCACCACAGGTGTGCATTCTCCCTTACTCTTGACAGCGCACTCTTTCCTCATGCACCCGTCCGTTACACACCTTTCTCGTGCATCCTCTTGCGCACACTCTCTCGTTACATCCTCCGTAACACTCACCACAGGTGTGCACTCTTTTGTTACATCCTCTGTAACACTCCCCACTACGCGCTTCCATGTGCTCCCTCGCACATGCGCTACGACCAACTCACTCTCGACAGCACACTCACTCCTCGGCGCGCACTTTTTCCTCACACACCCCAGAGTCGGACATTCTCGCACCCCTCCTCCTTCGCACACTTCACCAACGGCCTCTCACGAACACCCGGGTCCACATCAACCCCCAAGCCAACTGAAGCTCCCCTCACATCATATACATTTCCGAATATATCGCCACTCACCTTGGCACCTCGTCTCCGCACCTCCTTCGCCACCTGCAAACTCTTTATTTGGTTAGCGAGCACACCATCACGATTTGAGCACCGACCTTGCACATACTCCATCACTTCCTCCCTTATCTCCCTCTTAGTTTCCCTCCGTCTCTTCTTAATTTCACTCACCCCCTCTTCCACCTTCTCTAACTTTTGCTTCACCTCTTTTATTTCCCGGTGCGTCGCCTCAATTTCGTCCTCTAACGCCACCTTGACCGTTTCTATGTGCGTCCTCACCTCCCGGTCCTTTGTCTCCATTACTTCTGTCACCTCGTCCAACCTCGTTGTCAGTCCCTCACGTACCATCTGACATTCCCTCTTCGTCGCTGTCAAGTCGTCTTTTAGTTCTTTTTGTGTCGCCTTTAACCCTCCTAGTACCGCAGTGTTCCTTTGTACCTGCTCCACTAACTCCGTCTGTCCCACCGTCAGCTGTTCCACCTCCTGCGTCAGGTCCTCTATGCCCCCTTGTAACCTAGCCGTTCCATTTCTCACCTCTTTCTCCATACGCTTCTCACCTCGCTTTACCTCCTCGCGTACCCCCGAGACCTCCTCACTTACACCTCGTCGTATTTCCTCCTTCATCTCCTCCATCTCTTTTGTGGATGCCGCCCTCATCTGTCCTAATTCATCCCTTTGGGCATCCAATTAGGTTTCTACCCCGATTTTCACCTCCTCTATCTGCTCTCCCATTTGTTTAATTTCCCGGGCCGATTGCTCCCTATTTCCCGCAGTTTGTTTTCCATCTTGTTTTCTAACCCCTCTAACCCATTTTTCACCCCCTCTATCTGATTCTCCTGGGCAGCCATTCTATTTTCCACCCCCGTTAACCCATTTTTCACCTCTTTTATCCCGTTGTCTAACCCCTCAAATTTATTGTCTAACCCCGCAAATTTATTGTCTAACCGTTCACCGGTACCCCTCGCTTCGTCCCTCATTGCTCCCAATTGCTCACTAGTACCCCTCGCTTCGTCCCTCATTGCTCGCAATTGCTCACTAGTACCCCTCGCTTCGTCCCTCATTGCTCCAATTTGGTCTCCCAGCCCCCTGTTCTCTTCCATGAGGGCCCGCATTTGCAGCATGAATAGGCCCCAATCCATCGGCGGCGCTGCTACGGTCGCGGGCGCGGCGAAATTTGGTGCCGTTGTAACCACGTGCGCAAGGGCGCCATTTTGTGCACCTGACACCTCCTCAACCACCTCATTGCTCTCCTCTATTTCTTCCCTCTGATCCTGGGTTACCCCTAACCCCTCTTCTAGTTCCCCTACCGGCATCCGATCGCCTTGACTATCCATGGCACGACTCAATTTGGGATTTTAAAAACTAAATCTTGGCCGCTCCAAATTTTGACCAAATTTTTTTTCTTGATGTTTTTAAAAATTTGGTTCGGGCCTCGTATCTCACTCCCAGACACCAATTGTTATGGACCGCGGGTAGGATGTTGTTTTGCCGAGCGGATGGCGCCGCAGCCCTAACAGTTACCCCGACTCACCCGATTCCTGGACGTTGGCCAAAATCACGCCACAGATATTCAATATGGAAACCTCTAAAGTGACCGAATGTAAAGAGGAAGAAGAAGACGTACAGAAGAATAACAGGATTTATTATTTACACATACTAAAGCAAAAGGAGCAGTCAAGGTTATATACAGGGAAAATGGAAAAAGCAGGTGACACAGTGAAAATACTAGCTTAACTATACAAGCTTAACTTATTCCCTGGGACAAGACAAACAAAACAAACTCACGTACACAAGAAGGATGGAATGGCAGGAATGAATGCTGGAAGGAGGAATGGGAAGGTTCAGCTGGGGCAGATGGTTCGGGCTTGATCCCGCATGGGACGTCGGGCTGGACCTCGACGGCCACCGATGCCACCGCAATCTGGTTCCCGCGGGGTAACGGGTCGAAGCGGCCTGGTGGAGTCAACTGCTGGTGGAGCCAAAACTACTGGTGGGGCGCAACTCTTTCATTGCACTTCTTGTTTCGCACTTCTGTCAAGGCTTCCCCGCGCTTCTGTTTCGCACTTCTGTCAAGGGCTTCCCCGCGCTTCTCTCGCACTTCTCCGAACTCATCTGCTGCCTCAATCGTCTGCTCGTGCCGCTGTGGGGACGTTGCGTGCTTGGCCAGGACTCGTCTGAGGTGGGGGCGTTTCCCATGGGTTATATATAGCCCCACCCTTGAACCTTTTCGAACCTCCCCGATCGCTCTTCCTCCGCCCTCTCAAACCAAACCCCTCGTGCTTGGTTGGTTGTTCGGGGTTGGCTCGCTCCTCCCCTCTATGACGAGGTGGAGACCCGCCCTTCTTCTCCGAGCCGGAGCACATGGCGAATGGAGTCGCGGAGGGAACAGTTGGCAATTTGTTGGAAGGGGAATGTGAAGGGAAAGGGGATCTACTCTTATTTAATGCAGTGCAATGGAGTGTCAAATTAATGGAAGACAAATCCTTAGCCTAATACACATAATAAGGATATAACTACTGAACAGGGATATATGGTGTCCTTCATGTATGCTTTATGGAATTAACTACGGGAACGCCCTTTGATCTTTATACAACAACAATTGCAGGAAGGAGGGTGACATTTTACAACTATTCACTACACAACAACAACAACAAAAAAACATTCTCATATCCACAATATATATATATATATATATATATATATATATATATATATATATATATATATATATATATATATATATATATATACACACATTACATACATACATATTTATGGAGAGACAGATTTGGGAGATCTAAAAGTCATCTTGAAGGGAAATGAAACATCATGAAAAGTCAATACATACTTCGTTTTTAGCTCACCTGAAACGAAGTTCAGGTGAGCTTATGCAATGGTGCGCCGTCCGTCAGTCCCTAAACACTTGAAACTTCTTCTCCAAAACCGCTGATGGTATTGCCACCAAATTTGGCACAAATTATATTTGTTGTATTTTGACTAAAGTGTGTTCATGGCATTAAAAAAAATCTGCCCCTTTGGGGGTCTACAGGGGGTTGCCCGCCAAAATAGGTATTTGCTTTTTCTCAGAAACTAGACACACTATTTCGATAAAACTTCATCACAACCTTCATCACCCGTGATGTGCCAATGTTTGTTCAAGGCATTAGGAAAATTGGGGTCTTAGGAGGTATATGGGGTTTGTGGAGGGGAAGGGGGGTTGCCCCCCATCATAGTTATTTTTTTGTTTGTTTGTTTAAAGTCTTATGATTATGTTACTATGATTCTACATGCTGCCCTGTCTTCTAGCAACCATTGAAATTGGTTTAAAATACCATTAGTCGGTGCAGTATACTGTTTATGCTACCAGGTGAGTGCCCAGGGGTATTGCCCCGATGTTTTTTTATTTTCATAGAAGAGCCTGCACCTGTAGCACAACTACATGATGAGATAATGTATGATGTGGTGAATGAGTGAATGAGTTAAGGATTACTGCAGATTCACCTTATTATTACCTCAGCCACTGTTTGTTTGTTTGTCCATCTGTCTGTCTGTGAGCAGGATATCTCAGAACGTTGTTGATGAATTTGGACGAAACTTGGTGGACAGTTTGGGTGTATAACACGAACCAATTGATTCGATTTTTCTTGGGATCTGGATTCGGATACTCCAATGTTTTTAAGTGATTCTTCCTCATTGAGATAGGGGCAAAAACGCTATATGCCATGAGATTAAAAAAAGTTATGGACGAGTTATGACTAAACTTGGTGGATGAGTTGAGTTGGTGACAAGAACAAGTCTATTATATTTTGGTTCAGGTCCAAATCCAGATCCGGCCTATCAATGGGATATAAAACGTCAACTGTTCAGCCTGGCAGAGGTATGCGCTCTACCGAGTGCCCTTCTAGTTGCTGTTGCGATTGTGTTAATACTATTGAATTCACAACTACTGCAAAATATGTTTACATTGAAAAAATACATCTCCCAACTTTTTTTTTTTATACTCCCAACTTTTTTGGGGGGGCCAGGGAAGGGTTTTGGCCGAAGACTTTCACCAGCCATCTGGGAAGGCAGGCCTGACGTTGGCTGAAGGTGGCAGGAAGATAACCGCCTCCACAACTTAAGCACATTAAGAAGGAAACCAGGGGTGGCAGGATAACGCAGGGGTTGCGGACTTGCCTTTGAGATGTCTGGTGTGGGTTATATTCCCGACATGACTACAAACTGTTGTCAAGCATCATGAGTGTCCTGTCCATCGGATAGGACATTAACCCGGGGTCCTGCCTACTTAGCATTTGCAGATTGATGTGAAAGATCCCATGCTGTTTTTCACAGGAGTAGGCCTTTGTGGGTCAGCACTTTTGCCGAATTCCAAATTTCTGGCGTAACCAATAAAACCCTGCAATGGAGTGACAACTTATTTCAGTGGCAAATTATTTCAGGGATGGTTCTCCGCACTCCATATTTACAACTTGTGAACGCCTCAATGTTCTGTAATGAGTAAGGGAATGCCTTGACCTGAACAAGGAAACAGTGTCACCTACAAAACTGCAATGCTTCACCTCTAGGTGGTGTGTGAGAGGCACTCGGTTGCTTATCCATGCTGCTTTAACGTAGAATGATTGTTATTGAGTCAATAATTCAGCCTCTTGGTTGCATCAAATTGGCCACAGCCATACTTACCACCCATGTAGGAGAACACAAGGTATTGAAATTTGGTAAGACTATGGACAGGCAGTGGCCTAATCTTTGGAACAGCATCACAGGGTTTTATCCATTCAAAAGCGAATGCTCGCGGATGACAAAATTGTTTTTTGTCCCCCCTCCAAAAAAAGGTGTCCTCCACAAACAACACTCGACCTATGAGGTTCCTGTACCACAGTTTTATAGTTGAGCACATTCTGCTGGGAATCTAATCATGGATCGGCAATCTAAATGCAAGTACCCTGCATGACAAGATGGTGCAGAGGGAGCACCCTTACTTTTAAGGTGTCTAGTCTGGGTTTGATCTTCTCGGCCCGACATGAATTGATGGATTTGGTGCTTCGCGGGCATGGAATTCCATGACAAAGTGTGCCATCCAATCTGCTCACATTAGATGGTGGAAGTTAATATCCCAGGGTGTCTTCAGTGAAGAGTAGGCGAGCTATTGCCGGTACCCTTAAACAAATTCCAAATTCTTACCACATTTAGTGAAAAGTCAGACCTGGCCAGCCGGTTTGTAAAAGACATAGGCCAAAAACATTCCCTGCGCAGCACCTCAAGGTAGGAATAATTTGGGATGTTAACGAGGTAGTAAAGTCTAGTGCGCTATCCTCTCAATCATATTCATTTACCAGGTGATTAAAAATGGCTGCGGAATATTTATTAACTCAGGAAATGCAAACTAGTTGTCTGCATGTTTCTTTGCCCCCGTTGGACTTAGTCTGAAATGGGGGCTTATGGATTGGGTCTTGTCTGTACATCTGCCCGTCCGCAACCACATCTCAGAGATGTATGGACCGATTTTGATCATACTTGGCAGAAACACAACACATGACGGTATGCATTTGCACATCATTTTGTTTAACAATGTAATCAAAGATGGCCGACTGGCGGCCATTTTAGTTGAAAAAAAAACACGATGTTGAACACGTCCACAACCATTTCTCAGACATGCATTCACTGATGTTCAAATTTGGCATAAAGAGAGTGAATGATGGCTTACACATGTATGTCATTTTCTTTCGAGATCAGATGCAAGATGGCCGACTGGCGACCATTTTGTTACTTAAACGTGTTCCCAACAATTTATCGGACATGCATGGACCGATTTTGTTCAAATTTGGCACAAAGACAACACATGAGCGTATACATAAGCAGAAGATTCTGATTTCTAATCCGACCAAAGACGGACTGACGGCCTTTAACTCTACAGCAGAATTACTAAAACCACTGGGGCTCCGACATTTTATGTCTTTTTGTCTTTTTGGGGCAAAACTTGCATTATTTTAGGATTATTTTAGCATTATTTTGCATCTCTCTAAGTTTCTAATTACTTGATTTGGTTCAAACTCCGAGAATTTTGTTGGATCTAATAATTCCTCAATCATTAAAAGTCTCTACAGGCTTTCATAAAAGTCCTTTGGGAATATCTACAAAGGAATAGAAATGATACAATCTTCCGCCATTTCCACCATTTCACTTGATTTGACAGACACGACTTTGGTTCGTATTCATTTTGAACATCTTATTTTGAATTTTGAACCTGGAGACAATTTTTTAAAATTAATTTTAAACTTTTATATTCATAGTTTTGATGACGGCGAAATTATTGTGCCAGGAATGAAGCCAAAACATTTTTTTTAAATAACTTTATCCATCATTTATTTTCAAAAACTGTTTGGGAAAGTAAGGAAATATTCAGGGTTAGTAATTTACGTTATCGGACTTTATATTGCACAATTTTCTTTCAAAGGAAGTGCAGGATCGGTGGTGGATTCTAATGTGTTGACTCGAGCCCTCGGGTGGCGTTTCGACAAGGCCCCAGTGATTCAACTCGGTTTAAATCGAGGCTCTGCGTTGGCCGCTGCAGATTTTTAATGTTTCCTCAAACCATTTCCTAACAGGTAAGGTGTGCTCTCCTAAAGGCCATCACCATAGTAATGCAACAAAACTGGTTGTGCAGACTGGTCTAAAATGTCACAATAAGAAACTTATACAGCAAGCATCACTTTACAACATCAGTGAATTAAAGAAGGCTGCATAAATCAGCCAAAAAAAGCAACACAAGATAAGCCCTTTGCTGTTTCAAACCCTGCGTGGGTTCTTCCACAGCCGCAGACATTCACAAGTAGCACACGCATGCGAATCCCAATGTGACACACCCCTATCAGCCGCCGGAGCAAGTGAGGAATCTCTCTCTCTCTCTCTCTCTCTGGTCTGTTAAAGTATGTCCTCCATGCTTCATAAACAATCTTCCTCGTCTGAACGTACAGCTACGTAACAACATTGTTCTGACAACATGACGTAAAGGACACAATAATTCAGAGAGTGAATAAACTACAATTCCAAACCATCATAGCACGGCACACATACGTAGCATGTGAATAACAAAATATTAAAAAGTGTTTGAAGAAGACTAGAAAGGTACACACATTCACTGGTATGTTCATGTAAATGTACAATATGGTGAGTTTATATTTCATGTCAGAAAACGGGGTGCAAGCAGGACCGGATGAGGCTAAGAATAGGAAATGTGACCGACATCTACGTTGAGAGAATGTGAAAGTTACTTAGATTGAAGTCTGGTGAGAGAACAATATTCACTGTGAGCTGAAAGTCTTCACAGTTTGGTGATGCATGTCCTTCACATCAATGTTGATTAAATGGTGCAGTGATTTCAAAGATGGATGTAAATTGGAGAGAGATCTTGAGCATTCTTCCATCCGGCCCAATTCTGTCACTCAAGGAAACAAAACAACATGTCGAACGGATAATTTGGGAGAATTTGTTGGATTGCTATCTGTGACAATGAGATTCCTGAAACATTAGACGTCATTGTGGAAAGAAACATTCATTCTCAGCTGAAATGTAACAAGGTTAGTGCAAGGTGGACTGCAACGATAGCAGGGACCATAGAGGTACAGACACCTGCCTCTGACCTATCTGGATTGGGTTCAAATCTTGGCCCAGCTACAGGCACCTGCCTCTGACCTATCTGGATTGGGTTCGAATCTTGGCCCAGCTATAAACTGTCATCCTGGTGTTTCGCAGGTAGGGTGAGGTATCAATGTTTGTGCCGTCCCTTGGACGAATGTTAAACGATGTGGCCCATCTGCTACCATTACATTTTGTACTTTAACCCTATCGGACCCGTTCATTTCGATCCTGTAGCCACACAATGGAAAAAGCTATCGATCTCGAAAGAAGGCCTTTGGTTTGGGCGACTTTCGTCGACAATGGGCCAGAAGGTTGAGTATGGCCATGGCGACGAAAGTCGACAGCGGGTCCGATAGGGTTAAAGATCCCATGGTGTCTGTGAAGAGCAGGTGAGCTATTGCTGGCACCCTGAAATTACTAATTCCTGCCCAGAGTACATCTGGGATGGTAAGGAAAACCATTCAGTGTAATTGTTGCTGTCACACTGCTTTTGCAGCACTGAACCAGCTTTTTTATTTAATTATTTTTGTACAAGCTCTAAGACTGGTAATGGAGCTGATACCCACACCCATGGACTACTGATGAGATAAACTCTTAACACAGCCACTGAGCTTGGGGGAAGTAATCACTTCCTGGGATACTCCGATTACCATTGACGTCACAACAATGGCGCCGTTTTCTCACCGCACTCAGCGGGGCATTTCCCCAGGAGGTAATTCCTCCTCCATATGGATGCCAACCGATGGGGATCGGCCGTGCTCTATCTTTTTAAATGCTGAAATTTAAGCAAGGAAGCAGCACGTACCATTTTCAAAGTCTTTGGTATGACTCGGCAGGCGTTTGAACCGCTGATCGCCTCCAGGACTAAGAGTGGACACTCTAACCATTACACCACCAAGTCTGCTTTTCGGGTAGAACCCAATAAAGAGAGAAGTGCAAGGTAGTTACCAAAGGACCTCACATTTGTTTAAAATGTCAGTAATATGGCCATTTTAGCAAAGCTCCTTTCACAAACTGCCCTGTGTCATTTAGCTCCATCAGCCTCGACCCTGATATAAAAACACTACTCAGTGATGAGAGCATATATCAGAAATTGGCCAATGATACCACAACCCAAACAAACTTCCAAACAACCTACCATTGGCTGTACAGTAGTGATTGGAAAATAGATTGCCAAAAACAGGCAGTTGATGTCCTCCGTCTGCTCAATATGTGTCTGCATTGTGGGACCTTTGTTTCGGATGGAACATACGTACTATCAACACATCTTTGCTGTAGAAATGAGTTTGCCGATTGTCTGCAACCCGATACTTATCTTGGCTCGACATGTGCTCGTCTAAACTACTCCTGAAAAAAAATTGACAAATCATCTTTAAGTGACATTTCTGTTAGACAGAAGAGTTTACATGATAAGACAAGGAAAAAAAAGAAGTCCCACAAACTACCAACTGATACTGGGCCATGAGAGGGACGATTAGGATGGAGGTTTTTGGTGTGGAAGAAGCAGCCTCTGCAATTATCCTGAGGATTGCATCAACTGCTATTTCTGATGACATGATTGTCGATATTGTTGGCCTTGAGATGGAAAAGTAGCTTTGCTTTTTAACATCCCAGCTTCAATAGTGCGCTTTCAATACTGGTGAGAAAAATGTGTAGTGAATGCTTATAAATGCTGGTCATGTGATCCTGGTCAATTGTGCAGTCATAGTTGAGATAATACACAATCCTGAAAATATTTTAAATATCTGTGCAATGGATTTAACACCCTCCATCACAACAGTGGTAGCAATAGTTACATTTGGCGTCCTCCAAAATGAACATTCTTTCCAAATTATTACAAGGTAATTATATCTTTGAAGCCTTTCCTCACTTTAGCCAGCATTGCAAACACTTTGGCCAGCATTGCAAACACTTTGGCCAGCATTGCAAACACTTTGGCCAGCATTGCAAACACTTTGGCCAGCAAGGCAAACACTTTGGCCAGCATTGCAAACACTATAGCCAGCATTGCAAACACTTTAGCCAGCATTGCAAACACTTTAGCCAGCATTGCAAACACTTTAGCCCCAGCATTGCAAACACTTTGGCCAGCATTGCAAACACTTTAGCCAGCATTGCAAACACTTTAGCCAGCATTGCAAACACTTTAGCCAGCATTGCAAACACTTTAGCCAGCATTGCAAACACTTTAGCCAGCATTGCAAACAAATTAGCCAGCATTGCAAACACTTTAGCCAGCATTGCAAACACTTTAGCCAGCATTGCAAACACTTTAGCCAGCATTGCAAACACCTTAGCCAGCATTGCAAACACTTTAGCCAGCATTGCAAACACTTTAGCCAGCATTGCAAACACTTTAGCCAGCATTGCAAACACTTTAGCCAGCATAGCAAACACTTTAGCCAGCATTGCAAACACTTTAGCCAGCATGGCAAACACTTTAGCCAGCATTGCAAACACTTTGGCCAGCATTGCAAACACTTTAGCCAGCATTGCAAACACTTTGGCCAGCATTGCAAACACTTTGGCCAGCATTGCAAACACTTTGGCCAGCATTGCAGACACTTTAGCCAGCATTGCAAACACTTTAGCCAGCATTGCAAACACTTTGGCCAGCATTGCAAACACTTTGGCCGGCATTGCAAACATTTTGGCAAGCATTGCGAACACATCAGCCAGCATTGCAAACACTTAGGCCAGCATTGCAAACTTTTTGGCCAGGATTGCAAACACTATAGCCAGCAATGCAAACACTTTAGCCAGCATTGCAAACACTTTGGCCAGCATGGCAAACATTTTAGCCAGCATTGCAAACACTTTAGCCAGCATTGCAAACACTTTAGCCAGCATTGCAAACACTTTAGCCAGCATTGCAAACACTTTAGCGAGCATTGCAAACGCTTTGGCCAGCATTGCAAACACTTTGGCCAGCATTGCAAACACTTTGGCCAGCATTGCAAACACTTTGGCCAGCATTGCAAACACTTTAGCCAGCATTGGAAACACTTTAGCCAGCATTGCAAACACTTTAGCCAGCATTGCAACCACTTTAGCCAGCATTGCAAACAATTTGGCCAGCATTGCAAACACTTTAGCCAGCATTGCAAACACTACATCCAGCATTGCAAACACTTTGGCCAGCGTTGCAAACACTTTAGCCAGCATTGCTAACACTTTGGCCAGCATTGCAAACACTTTAGCCAGCATTGCAAACACTTTGGCCAGCATTGCAAACACTATAGCCAGCAGTGCAAACACCTTAGCCAGCATTGCAAACACATTAGCCAGCATTGCAAACACTTTAGCCAGCATTGCAAACACTTTGGCCAGCATTGCAAACACTTTAGCCAGCATTGCAAACACTTTGGCCAGCATTGCAAACACTTTGGCCAGCATTGCAAACACTTTGGCCAGCATTGCAGACACTTTAGCCAGCATTGCAAACACTTTAGCCAGCATTGCAAACACTTTGGCCAGCATTGCAAACACTTTGGCCGGCATTGCAAACATTTTGGCAAGCATTGCGAACACATCAGCCAGCATTGCAAACACTTAGGCCAGCATTGCAAACTTTTTGGCCAGCATTGCAAACACTATAGCCAGCAATGCAAACACTTTAGCCAGCATTGCAAACACTTTGGCCAGCATGGCAAACATTTTAGCCAGCATTGCAAACACTTTAGCCAGCATTGCAAACACTTTAGCCAGCATTGCAAACACTTTAGCCAGCATTGCAAACACTTTAGCGAGCATTGCAAACACTTTGGCCAGCATTGCAAACACTTTGGCCAGCATTGCAAACACTTTGGCCAGCATTGCAAACACTTTGGCCAGCATTGCAAACACTTTGGCCAGCATTGCAAACACTTTAGCCAGCATTGCAAACAATTTAGCCAGCATTGCAAACACTTTAGCCAGCATTGCAACCACTTTAGCCAGCATTGCAAACACTTTGGCCAGCATTGCAAACACTTTAGCCAGCATTGCAAACACTATATCCAGCATTGCAAACACTTTGGCCAGCGTTGCAAACACTTTAGCCAGCATTGCTAACACTTTGGCCAGCATTGCAAACACTTTAGCCAGCATTGCAAACACTTTGGCCAGCATTGCAAACACTTTGGCCAGCATTGCAAACACTTTAGCCCGCATTGCAAACACTTTGGCCAGCAAGGCAAACACTTTGGCCAGCATTGCAAACACTATAGCCAGCATTGCAAACACTTTAGCCAGCATTGCAAACACTTTAGCCAGCATTGCAAACACTTTAGCCAGCATTGCAAACACTTTAGCCAGCATTGCAAACACTTTGGCCAGCATTGCAAACACTTTGGCCAGCATTGCAAACACATTGGCCAGCATTGCAAACACTTTGGCCAGCATTGCAAACACTTTGGCCAGCATTGCAAACACTTTGGCCAGCATTGCAAACACTTTGGCCAGCATTGCGAACACATCAGCCAGCATTGCAAACACTTAGGCCAGCATTGCAAACTTTTAGGCCAGCATTGCAAACACTTTAGCCAGCATTGCAAACACTTTAGCCAGCATTGCAAACACTATAGCCAGCAATGCAAACACTTTGGCCAGCATGGCAAACATTTTAGCCAGCATTGCAAACACTTTAGCCAGCATTGCAAACACTTTAGCCAGCATTGCAAACACTTTAGCCAGCATAGCAAACACTTTAGCGAGCATTGCAAACACTTTGGCCAGCATTGCGAACACTTTGGCCAGCATTGCAAACACTTTGGCCAGCATTGCAAACACTTTGGCCAGCATTGCAAACACTTTAGCCAGCATTGCAAACACTTTAGCCAGCATTGCAAACACTTTAGCCAGCATTGCAACCACTTTAGCCAGCATTGCAAACACTTTGGCCAGCATTGCAAACACTTTAGCCAGCATTGCAAACACTATATCCAGCATTGCAAACACTTTGGCCAGCGTTGCAAACACTTTAGCCAGCATTGCTAACACCTTAGCCAGCATTGCAAACACTTTAGCCAGCATTGCAAACACTTTTGCCAGCGTTGCAAACACTTTAGCCAGCATTGAAAACATTTTAGCCAGCATTGCAAACACCATAGCCAGCATTGCAAACACTTTATCCAGCATTGCAAACACTTTGGCCAGCATTGCAAACACTTTGGCCAGCATTGCAAACACTTTGGACAGCATTGCAAACACTTTAGCCAGCATTGCAAACACTTTAGCGAGCATTGCAAACACTTTGGCCAGCATTGCAAACACTTTGGCCAGCATTGCAAACACTTTGGACAGCATTGCAAACACTTTAGCCAGCATTGCAAACACTTTAGCCAGCATTGCAAACACTTTAGCCAGCATTGCAAACACCTTAGCCAGCATTGCAAACACTTTAGCCAGCATTGCAAACACTTTAGCCAGCATTGCAAACACTTTAGCCAGCATAGCAAACACATTAGCCAGCATTGCAAACACTTTAGCCAGCATTGCAAACACTTTAGCCAGCATGGCAAACACTTTAGCCAGCATTGCAAACACTTTGGCCAGCATTGCAAACACTTTGGCCAGCATTGCAAACACTTTGGCCAGCATTGCAAACACTTTAGCCAGCATTGCAGACACTTTAGCCAGCATTGCAAACACTTTAGCCAGCATTGCAAACACTTTGGCCAGCATTGCAAACACTTTGGCCGGCATTGCAAACATTTTGGCAAGCATTGCGAACACATCAGCCAGCATTGCAAACACTTAGGCCAGCATTGCAAACTTTTTGGCCAGGATTGCAAACACTATAGCCAGCAATGCAAACACTTTAGCCAGCATTGCAAACACTTTGGCCAGCATGGCAAACATTTTAGCCAGCATTGCAAACACTTTAGCCAGCATTGCAAACACTTTAGCCAGCATTGCAAACACTTTAGCCAGCATTGCAAACACTTTAGCCAGCATTGCAAACACTTTAGCGAGCATTGCAAACACTTTGGCCAGCATTGCAAACACTTTGGCCAGCATTGCAAACACTTTGGCCAGCATTGCAAACACTTTGGCCAGCATTGCAAACACTTTAGCCAGCATTGCAAACACTTTAGCCAGCATTGCAAACACTTTAGCCAGCATTGCAACCACTTTAGCCAGCATTGCAAACAATTTGGCCAGCATTGCAAACACTTTAGCCAGCATTGCAAACACTATATCCAGCATTGCAAACACTTTGGCCAGCGTTGCAAACACTTTAGCCAGCATTGCTAACACTTTGGCCAGCATTGCAAACACTTTAGCCAGCATTGCAAACACTTTGGCCAGCATTGCAAACACTATAGCCAGCATTGCAAACACCTTAGCCAGCATTGCAAACACTTTAGCCAGCATTGTAAACACTTTAGCCAGCATTGCAAACACTTTAGCCAGCATTGCAAACACCTTAGCCACCATTGCAAACACTTTAGCCAGCATTGCAAACACCTTAGCCAGCATTGCAAACACCTTAGCCACCATTGCAAACACCTTAGCCAGCATTGCAAACACTTTAGCCAGCATTGCAAACACTTTAGGCAGCATTGCAAACACTTTAGCCAGCATTGCAAACACCTTAGCCACCATTGCAAACACTTTAGCCAGCATTGCAAACACCTTGGCCACCATTGCAAACACCTTAGCCAGCATTGCAAACACTTTAGCCAGCATTGCAAACACCTTAGCCAGCATTGCAAACACCTTAGCCACCATTGCAAACACTTTAGCCAGCATTGCAAACACTTTAGCCAGCATTGCAAACACTTTAGCCAGCATTGCAAACACTTTAGCCATCATTGCAAACACTTTAGCGAGCATTGCAAACACTTTGGCCAGCATTGCAAACACTTTGGCCAGCATTGCAAACACTTTGGCCAGCATTGCAAACACTTTGGCCAGCATTGCAAACACTTTAGCCAGCATTGCAAACAATTTAGCCAGCATTGCAAACACTTTAGCCAGCATTGCAAACACTTTAGCCATCATTGCAAACACTTTAGCGAGCATTGCAAACACTTTGGCCAGCATTGCAAACACTTTGGCCAGCATTGCAAACACTTTGGCCAGCATTGCAAACACTTTGGCCAGCATTGCAAACACTTTGGCCAGCATTGCAAACACTTTGGCCAGCATTGCAAACACTTTAGCCAGCATTGCAACCACTTTAGCCAGCATTGCAAACACTTTAGCCAGCATTGCAACCACTTTAGCCAGCATTGCAAACACTTTGGCCAGCATTGCAAACACTTTGGCCAGCATTGCAAACACTTTAGCCAGCGTTGCAAACACTATATCCAGCATTGCAAACACTTTGGCCAGCGTTGCAAACACTTTAGCCAGCATTGCTAACACTTTGGCCAGCATTGCAAACACTTTAGCCAGCATTGCAAACACTTTGGCCAGCATTGCAAACACTTTGGCCAGCATTGCAAACACTTTAGCCAGCATTGCAAACACTTTGGCCAGCAAGGCAAACACTTTAGCCAGCATTGCAAACACTATAGCCAGCATTGCAAACACTTTAGCCAGCATTGCAAACACTTTAGCCAGCATTGCAAACACTTTAGCCAGCATTGCAAACACTTTGGCCAGCATTGCAAACACTTTGGCCAGCATTGCAAACACTTTGGCCAGCATTGCAAACACTTTGGCCAGCATTGCGAACACATCAGCCAGCATTGCAAACACTTAGGCCAGCATTGCAAACTTTTAGGCCAGCATTGCAAACACTTTAGCCAGCATTGCAAACACTTTAGCCAGCATTGCAAACACTATAGCCAGCAATGCAAACACTTTAGCCAGCATTGCAAACACTTTGGCCAGCATGGCAAACATTTTAGCCAGCATTGCAAACACTTTAGCCAGCATTGCAAACACTTTAGCCAGCATTGCAAACACTTTAGCCAGCATAGCAAACACTTTAGCGAGCATTGCAAACACTTTGGCCAGCATTGCAAACACTTTGGCCAGCATTGCAAACACTTTGGCCAGCATTGCAAACACTTTGGCCAGCATTGCAAACACTTTAGCCAGCATTGCAAACACTTTAGCCAGCATTGCAAACACTTTAGCCAGCATTGCAACCACTTTAGCCAGCATTGCAAACACTTTGAACAGCATTGCAAACACTTTAGCCAGCATTGCAAACACTATATCCAGCATTGCAAACACTTTGGCCAGCGTTGCAAACACTTTAGCCAGCATTGCTAACACCTTAGCCAGCATTGCAAACACTTTAGCCAGCATTGCAAACACTTTTGCCAGCGTTGCAAACACTTTAGCCAGCATTGAAAACATTTTAGCCAGCATTGCAAACACCATAGCCAGCATTGCAAACACTTTAGCCAGCATTGCAAACACTTTGGCCAGCATTGCAAACACTTTAGCCAGCATTGCAAACACTTTAGCGAGCATTGCAAACACTTTGGCCAGCATTGCAAACACTTTGGCCAGCATTGCAAACACTTTAGCCAGCATTGCAAACACTTTAGCCAGCATTGCAAACACTTTAGCCAGCATTGCAAACACCTTAGCCAGCATTGCAAACACTTTAGCCAGCATTGCAAACACTTTAGCCAGCATTGCAGACACTTTAGCCAGCATTGCAAACACTTTAGCCAGCATTGCAAACACTTTGGCCAGCATTGCAAACACTTTGGCCGGCATTGCAAACATTTTGGCAAGCATTGCGAACACATCAGCCAGCATTGCAAACACTTAGGCCAGCATTGCAAACTTTTTGGCCAGGATTGCAAACACTATAGCCAGCAATGCAAACACTTTAGCCAGCATTGCAAACACTTTGGCCAGCATGGCAAACATTTTAGCCAGCATTGCAAACACTTTAGCCAGCATTGCAAACACTTTAGCCAGCATTGCAAACACTTTAGCCAGCATTGCAAACACTTTAGCGAGCATTGCAAACGCTTTGGCCAGCATTGCAAACACTTTGGCCAGCATTGCAAACACTTTGGCCAGCATTGCAAACACTTTGGCCAGCATTGCAAACACTTTAGCCAGCATTGGAAACACTTTAGCCAGCATTGCAAACACTTTAGCCAGCATTGCAACCACTTTAGCCAGCATTGCAAACAATTTGGCCAGCATTGCAAACACTTTAGCCAGCATTGCAAACACTACATCCAGCATTGCAAACACTTTGGCCAGCGTTGCAAACACTTTAGCCAGCATTGCTAACACTTTGGCCAGCATTGCAAACACTTTAGCCAGCATTGCAAACACTTTGGCCAGCATTGCAAACACTATAGCCAGCATTGCAAACACCTTAGCCAGCATTGCAAACACATTAGCCAGCATTGCAAACACTTTAGCCAGCATTGCAAACACTTTGGCCAGCATTGCAAACACTTTAGCCAGCATTGCAAACACTTTGGCCAGCATTGCAAACACTTTGGCCAGCATTGCAAACACTTTGGCCAGCATTGCAGACACTTTAGCCAGCATTGCAAACACTTTAGCCAGCATTGCAAACACTTTGGCCAGCATTGCAAACACTTTGGCCGGCATTGCAAACATTTTGGCAAGCATTGCGAACACATCAGCCAGCATTGCAAACACTTAGGCCAGCATTGCAAACTTTTTGGCCAGCATTGCAAACACTATAGCCAGCAATGCAAACACTTTAGCCAGCATTGCAAACACTTTGGCCAGCATGGCAAACATTTTAGCCAGCATTGCAAACACTTTAGCCAGCATTGCAAACACTTTAGCCAGCATTGCAAACACTTTAGCCAGCATTGCAAACACTTTAGCGAGCATTGCAAACACTTTGGCCAGCATTGCAAACACTTTGGCCAGCATTGCAAACACTTTGGCCAGCATTGCAAACACTTTGGCCAGCATTGCAAACACTTTAGCCAGCATTGCAAACAATTTAGCCAGCATTGCAAACACTTTAGCCAGCATTGCAACCACTTTAGCCAGCATTGCAAACACTTTGGCCAGCATTGCAAACACTTTAGCCAGCATTGCAAACACTATATCCAGCATTGCAAACACTTTGGCCAGCGTTGCAAACACTTTAGCCAGCATTGCTAACACTTTGGCCAGCATTGCAAACACTTTAGCCAGCATTGCAAACACTTTGGCCAGCATTGCAAACACTTTGGCCAGCATTGCAAACACTTTAGCCCGCATTGCAAACACTTTGGCCAGCAAGGCAAACACTTTGGCCAGCATTGCAAACACTATAGCCAGCATTGCAAACACTTTAGCCAGCATTGCAAACACTTTAGCCAGCATTGCAAACACTTTAGCCAGCATTGCAAACACTTTGGCCAGCATTGCAAACACTTTGGCCAGCATTGCAAACACATTGGCCAGCATTGCAAACACTTTGGCCAGCATTGCAAACACTTTGGCCAGCATTGCAAACACTTTGGCCAGCATTGCAAACACTTTGGCCAGCATTGCGAACACATCAGCCAGCATTGCAAACACTTAGGCCAGCATTGCAAACTTTTAGGCCAGCATTGCAAACACTTTAGCCAGCATTGCAAACACTTTAGCCAGCATTGCAAACACTATAGCCAGCAATGCAAACACTTTGGCCAGCATGGCAAACATTTTAGCCAGCATTGCAAACACTTTAGCCAGCATTGCAAACACTTTAACCAGCATTGCAAACACTTTAGCCAGCATAGCAAACACTTTAGCGAGCATTGCAAACACTTTGGCCAGCATTGCGAACACTTTGGCCAGCATTGCAAACACTTTGGCCAGCATTGCAAACACTTTGGCCAGCATTGCAAACACTTTAGCCAGCATTGCAAACACTTTAGCCAGCATTGCAAACACTTTAGCCAGCATTGCAAACACTTTAGCCAGCATTGCAACCACTTTAGCCAGCATTGCAAACACTTTGGCCAGCATTGCAAACACTTTAGCCAGCATTGCAAACACTATATCCAGCATTGCAAACACTTTGGCCAGCGTTGCAAACACTTTAGCCAGCATTGCTAACACCTTAGCCAGCATTGCAAACACTTTAGCCAGCATTGCAAACACTTTTGCCAGCGTTGCAAACACTTTAGCCAGCATTGAAAACATTTTAGCCAGCATTGCAAACACCATAGCCAGCATTGCAAACACTTTATCCAGCATTGCAAACACTTTGGCCAGCATTGCAAACACTTTGGCCAGCATTGCAAACACTTTGGACAGCATTGCAAACACTTTAGCCAGCATTGCAAACACTTTAGCGAGCATTGCAAACACTTTGGCCAGCATTGCAAACACTTTGGCCAGCATTGCAAACACTTTGGACAGCATTGCAAACACTTTAGCCAGCATTGCAAACACTTTAGCCAGCATTGCAAACACTTTAGCCAGCATTGCAAACACCTTAGCCAGCATTGCAAACACTTTAGCCAGCATTGCAAACACTTTAGCCAGCATTGCAAACACTTTAGCCAGCATAGCAAACACATTAGCCAGCATTGCAAACACTTTAGCCAGCATTGCAAACACTTTAGCCAGCATGGCAAACACTTTAGCCAGCATTGCAAACACTTTGGCCAGCATTGCAAACACTTTGGCCAGCATTGCAAACACTTTGGCCAGCATTGCAAACACTTTAGCCAGCATTGCAGACACTTTAGCCAGCATTGCAAACACTTTAGCCAGCATTGCAAACACTTTGGCCAGCATTGCAAACACTTTGGCCGGCATTGCAAACATTTTGGCAAGCATTGCGAACACATCAGCCAGCATTGCAAACACTTAGGCCAGCATTGCAAACTTTTTGGCCAGGATTGCAAACACTATAGCCAGCAATGCAAACACTTTAGCCAGCATTGCAAACACTTTGGCCAGCATGGCAAACATTTTAGCCAGCATTGCAAACACTTTAGCCAGCATTGCAAACACTTTAGCCAGCATTGCAAACACTTTAGCCAGCATTGCAAACACTTTAGCGAGCATTGCAAACACTTTGGCCAGCATTGCAAACACTTTGGCCAGCATTGCAAACACTTTGGCCAGCATTGCAAACACTTTGGCCAGCATTGCAAACACTTTAGCCAGCATTGCAAACACTTTAGCCAGCATTGCAAACACTTTAGCCAGCATTGCAACCACTTTAGCCAGCATTGCAAACAATTTGGCCAGCATTGCAAACACTTTAGCCAGCATTGCAAACACTATATCCAGCATTGCAAACACTTTGGCCAGCGTTGCAAACACTTTAGCCAGCATTGCTAACACTTTGGCCAGCATTGCAAACACTTTAGCCAGCATTGCAAACACTTTGGCCAGCATTGCAAACACTATAGCCAGCATTGCAAACACCTTAGCCAGCATTGCAAACACTTTAGCCAGCATTGTAAACACTTTAGCCAGCATTGCAAACACTTTAGCCAGCATTGCAAACACCTTAGCCACCATTGCAAACACTTTAGCCAGCATTGCAAACACCTTAGCCAGCATTGCAAACACCTTAGCCACCATTGCAAACACCTTAGCCAGCATTGCAAACACTTTAGCCAGCATTGCAAACACTTTAGGCAGCATTGCAAACACTTTAGCCAGCATTGCAAACACCTTAGCCACCATTGCAAACACTTTAGCCAGCATTGCAAACACCTTGGCCACCATTGCAAACACCTTAGCCAGCATTGCAAACACTTTAGCCAGCATTGCAAACACCTTAGCCAGCATTGCAAACACCTTAGCCACCATTGCAAACACTTTAGCCAGCATTGCAAACACGTTGCCAGCATTGCAAACAGTTTAGCCAGCATTGCAAACACTTTAGCCAGCATTGCAAACACTTTAGCCAACATTGAAAACACTTTGGCAAATGTTTCTGCAACTCCACACTCCAGGTGCTGTCTCCACCATCACATGATAAAATTGTCTCACGTAAATCAATCCTAAGAGGGATTTCACCATCTCATGTGATCCCTGATCCCAATGCCCCCGACCTTTTCTGCCCATTTACTTGCAGGTTACTTGTGTTTCCTCCCCTCCTCTCTCTCTTTCCTCTTCCTGTTCATTCAATTTCTAACTTATTGTGTCCAACTGTCAGTTCGCTGTCTTTTCATCCTCCATTACTTTCCTCTTTAATGAGCCTAGACCCTGTATTGAAAAACAAGACCGATAGTCTCACAGTGGCGTACCCGGGCTTGTATGATACTAAAGCGCGGCGTTACGCGCGCTGCTTGTGAGCAAGGAGGAAGCGGACAAGCGGTAACATATAAACGTCTTTATTGTAAGACTACACTGTAACACTACACTCCTCGGGGCTGGTCGCCCGGGGTATATCATGAGGCCACGCCTACCCCTCGGGCGTGGCCACCGCCCACTCGGTGCGTGGAATGATGTCACCACGCCAGTGGGCTTTTGTGTCCGCCACACGCGCCCCCCCAGAATTCCCGCGCACCTGGAGGGCCAGTTTGCGGGGCAGACGAATGACCCGGCCGAAGCGCCCCCTGGCGATCGGCGGCGTCCGGGGTGCAGGGATACCAGGTGGGATGCCCCTGGCTGCCCCTGGGATGGGTGCAGGACCGGGGGGCGCCGTGGCGGTGGGGCTGGGCGGTGCCGGGGGTCCGCCCGCAGGAGGGCGGCCCCGACGTGGGGGTCGGGCCACTGGCGGTGGATGGTCCACATCGAGGTGGGCCGGCTTGAGGCGGTCTACCGAAACGCGGTCAGGAGTACCGCCGATGTCCAGGGTGAAGTGCTTCGCCCCGGTCTCCAGCACGCGGAAAGGCCCGTCGTACGGGGGCCGCAGTGGTGTCCGATGGGCATCGTGGCGGACGAAGACGTACTCCGCCGTGCGAAGCTCCGGGGCGACGTGCGTCGGTGGGTGCCCGTGGCATGCCGTTGGCACCGGGGCGAACCTCTGGGCGGTCTCTTGCAGAGCGGAGCGCTGCTGTGCCGCGGACCATGGTGCCGTGGAGTCGGGGAGGAACTCGCCCGGCACCCGCAGCGGTTGCCCGAAGACCAACTCCGCCGCGGATGCGCGCAGGTCCTCCTTGGGCGCCGTCCGGAGGCCCAGCAGGACCCAGGGGAGCCTGTCGACCCAGCCGCCGTCGCGGAGGGTGGCCCGGAGCGCGGCCTTCAATGAGCGGTGAAATCGCTCACACAGGCCGTTAGCCTGGGGGTGGTAGGCCGTGGTTCGGTGCAGCCGGACCCCGAGCCCCTGCGCAACCGCCCCCCAGAGCTCCGAGGTGAACTGGGGGCCGCGGTCGGATGAGATGTCTGAGGGGGCGCCGAACCGGGTGACCCAGGTGGCGATGAAAGCCTGCGCGACATCGGCCGCCGTTGTCGACGCCAAGGGCACGGCCTCCGGCCACCGGGTGGTGCGGTCCACCATGGTGAGGACGTAGGTGAAACCCCGCAAGGGGGGCAGAGGTCCCACCAGGTCCACGTGGACGTGGTCAAACCGGCGTTCCGGCACCGTGAACGGGGCCAACGGGGCCTGGGTGTGCCGGTGCACCTTGGCGCGCTGGCACGCGAGGCACGTCCTGGCCCAGCCGCGGACGGCCTTCCGGAGGCCATGCCAGACGAACTTGTCGGCGATCAGCCTTTGGGAGGCCCTCGCGCCCGGGTGGGACAGGCCGTGGATGGCGTCAAACACCTGGCGCTGCCAGCCCGCGGGCACAATGGGGCGAGGACGCCCGAGGGAGACGTCGCACAAGAGAGCCGCGCCCGCGCCGTCGAACGGCACCTCGGTGACGCGGAGGCCCGTGACGGCGGTCCGCAAGGCCTGGACGTCGGGGTCAGCGGCCTGGTCCGCTGCCATCCGGGCATAGTCGATGCCGAGGTGGACTGCGTGGGCGACGGCCCGGGAAAGGCAATCCGCCACCGGGTTGTCCTTCCCCGCGACGTGCTGGATGTCCGTCGTGTACTCGGACACGGCCGAGAGGTGACGCTGCTGCCGGGCCGACCACGGCTCGGTGACCTTGCCCATCGCGAAGATCAGCGGCTTGTGGTCGACGAAGGCAGTGAACGCCCGGCCCTCGAGCAGATGGCGGAAGTGCCTGACCGCCAAGTGAAGTCCGAGCAACTTGCGGTCGAAGGTACTGTAACGGCGTTCGGGCGGGCGAAGCTGCCGGCTAAAGAACGCCAGTGGTTGCCAAGCTCCACGCACCCATTGCTCGTGCACCGCGCCCACCGCGTAGTCCGAGGCATCGGTGGTGAGGGCGATCGGTGCATCGGGCGCCGGGTGCGCGAGCATGGTGGCGTTAGCCAAGGCGAGCTTCGCGCCCGTGAACGCCGTGTCCATCTGCTCGGTCCAGGTAACGTCGCCTTTGCCCGGCTTACCTCGGAGAGCTTCGTGCAGGGGGCGCAGGAGCTGGGCGATACGGGGCAGGAACCGATGGTAAAAGTTCACCATGCCCAGGAACTCCTGCAGCCCTCTGATCGTGCGGGGGCGCGGAAACCCCTTCACCGCCTCCACCTTGGCCGGCAGGGGGACGGCGCCGTGCCTGGTGACACGGTGCCCCAGAAAATCGATTGTGGCGGCGCCGAACCGGCACTTTGCGGGGTTCACAATCAGGCCATGCTGGCCCAGGCGTTCGAAGAGCGTGCGGAGGTGGCGTAGGTGCTCTTCGCGGGACGCGCTGGCGACGAGGATATCGTCCAGGTAGACGTAGACAAAATCCAAGTCGTGCAGGACGCTGTCCATCAGTCGCTGGAACGCCTGAGCCGCATTCTTCAGACCGAAGGGCATGCGCAGGAACTCGAATAGTCCGAATGGCGTGATGACCGCCGTCTTCGGGACGTCCTCCGGCCTGACGGGGACCTGATGGTAGCCGCGTATGAGGTCCACCTTCGAGAAGAAGGACCTGCCCGCCAAACGGGCGGAAAAGTCCTGAATGTGGGGGACGGGGTAGCGGTCGGGAGTCGTGGCGTCATTGAGACGGCGATAGTCCCCGCACGGTCGCCATCCCCCGCCGGGCTTCGGCACGATGTGCAGCGGCGACGCCCAAGCGCTCTCTGAGCGCCGAACGATGCCGAGTCGCTCCAGGGTAGCGAACTCCGCTTTTGCCACCGCCAGCTTCGTCGGCTCGAGGCGGCGTGCCCGGGCGTAGACCGGTGGCCCGACGGTGGGGATGTGATGGGCCACCCCGTGCTTGACGGCCCCCGCCGAGAAGGTGGGCCGCGTGAGGGCCGGGAAGCCGGCGAGGAGGCGGGTGAATGCGTCCGCTGCCGGAAGCGTACCGACCAACGTGGCCGGAACCGAATCGTTCGGCAAGCCGCTTGGCAAGCCGCTCGTTGAGCTGGGCAACGCACATGCGAGCGAGCTGAACGTCTCGGCCTGGACAAGCCGTCTGCGCTTGACGTCGACCAGGAGCCCATTAGCTTTAGCGCACAGGAAGTCCGCGCCAAGCAGTGCCATGGGCACGTCGGCGGTGACGAACGTCCATCGGAAAACCTGCCCTCCAAACCGCAGAGAGAGGCAGCGTTTTCCGTACGTACGGATGGGCGTCCCGTTCGCGGCAAGCAGCGCGGGGCCCCCACCCGCGGCGTGCTTGTCTGACGTGCCGGCGGGAATGACACTCACCTGTGCTCCCGTGTCGCACAGGTAACGGCGCCCGGAGAAGGTGTCCGTTATGAACAGCAGGCTGCTCGAACGGCCGGCGCTCATCGCCACAATTGAGCGCCGGCCCGGGCGTTTCCCGACCCGTTGAAGGAGCACGGCGGATGACACCGCCGAGCTTCGTGGCCGAACTTGGCGTGGAACCAGCACCAGGTGGTGGAGCTGGAGGAGTGCGGCTGGCTCCGCCAGGCCGGTGGAGTCGACGGGTTTCCCCGCGGTGGCGGTTTTCGCCGCGGCGGTGGGCGGGGCGTGGCGGCGTTCATGAGGTGCGTATCAGCATGCTGCTGAACCACAGCGTGCTGTAGAAGATGATGCTGTGGAACATCAGCGTGCTGTAGAAGATGATGCTGTGGAACATCAGCGTGCTGTAGAAGATGATGCTGTGGAACATCAGCGTGCTGTAGAAGATGATGCTGTGGAACATCAGCGTGCTGTAGAAGATGATGCTGTGGAACATCAGCGTCGAAGGCCGTGACGGCCACGCCAACGCTCGCCCGCGTGTCCGAAGCGGCGAAGTACTTGTCCGCCTCGGCCGCCAATGCTCGGGGTTCCGTTAGCCCGGTCCCGGCCAACGCGAGGCGAACCTGCGCTGGAAGTTGGCGACGGAAAAGCGCCCGGAATAGCGAACCGGGGGCTTCGTCGCCCAACAGTGACAGCATATGGTCCATTCGGACCGACGGGCGCGTCTCACCGAGCTCGGGGAGATCCAGGAGGCGGTCGGCCCGTGCGTCGTCCGTGAGGCTGAACGTGGCTAGGAGTAGCCGCTTGAGTGCCTCGTACTTGTGGCCGTCCGGTGGGTGGCGAAGGACGGACACAACTCGAGCGGCCGTGCCGGGCCCGAGGGAGGCGACGACGTGGCAGTAGCGCGTGTCATCGCCGGTGAGGTGCCGAAGCTGAAATTGGGCTTCGGCCTGGACGAACCAGACTTCGGCCTGAGCCTCCCAAAATTCCGGAAGTTTGACGAAGGCGGCCATGGTGATGGCGTCGCGTGTGGAAGGATCGCTCCGGCAGATCCAACGTCGAGGGTCACCAGTAAAGCGCGGCGTTACGCGCGCTGCTTGTGAGCAAGGAGGAAGCGGACAAGCGGTAACATATTGTTGCGAATATGGAATTTGGCCTCCATATCCGCTTGTAAATATTCCCCTATTTTCTCCGATACTCCCCAACTCTCCCTTACCCCATTCCCTAGTCCCATTGTCTGTAAACAACACCCATTAGAGCCGATCTTCCCCTTCATCCCCCCATTAAATGTCGTGCCCAGGTCCCCCGCACCACACGTAGACAATTATAGGACATCTTGCTAGTTATTCTTAATCTATGTCAGTTAAGGACTTGTTTCCATTAATTATGACTCTTCGTTGCACCAGAATGTGATGATATGGCACCAGTAGGAGTTTAGGACCTTCCCATACCTCCCCGCATCTCTTCCCATCATCTCAAGCTCCAACAACAACCACAACAACAGCGGCTTTGCGTCCTCACTCCGGCTCGGTTGGCCGCCATTGAACATGTGCTCGACGGGGTTACCCAGAAGGGGGCTCCCTGTCGGCCCCTCGTCAAGGGCGGAGCCGGTAACCCCCGCACCCAATGAGAAGCCATGGGCCGATGCCATATGGGGCGGAGCTAACGAGCGAGGGCGTGACTCCCCGCCGGATATACGCGGCCCCGCGCCGGACGTGACGTCAGATGCGCCCCGAGCTTGGAAGGACAAGACGCCACCCTCCAGAGCGCTGAGCGACCTCCCCGGCATCTCCACCAAAGTCGCGACCCACGAGCGCTGAGCGACCTCCCCGCATCTGCTGGACACCACCGTACGTGATTCTGTCCCTGAGCACAAGGTGCACCTTGTGCTGGCCATCAAATACCCGCTTTCCTTGTCATCAATCCCCGTGTGAGTCAGTTTTTGTCCTGTTTCTCTGTGGTCTGTCGGGAATAATATAAGGTTGTGTCTAAGTGCCCACCTTCCTATGTTTCCCTCTTGTCCCTGTAATCTAACCTTCCGCCTTAATATAACCTCCTCCGGAGGTCTTGAGAACTGAACCCCTGGTGTCGTATTGTGTCATTATAACCCAGCCGGGTGTCTTCTCTTTCCTATTGAGCCAGCATAGCGCGGCTTCGTCGACGTTCGAGTACAATCGGGTAACTTGTACGGATACGGCGGCCATCCCGCTCGGCCCACCATACCATCAAAGTCGTATCTGTAACAATTGGTGTCGGGAGTGAGATTCGAGGCCCGACCAAATTTTGAAGAAAAAAAAAAACGAATAGAGGAAAAAAAAAAATTTGGTCAAAATTTGGAGCGGCCGAAATTTGTTTTGTTTTACGAAACTCGAGTTTTGCAAGTCGCGCTATGGCGGATCAAGACGGCTGGGGTCCGGTAGGGGAGAGTGAGGCAGGGTCGGTCCAGGACCAAATTGAGGGACGTGAGGAGAGCGAAGCAGCGAGGGTAGCAGACGCGCAAAATGGCGCCTCGCTGGTCACCGCGCCCGTGACCGTGGCAGCGCCCCTGGTGGATCCGAACCTTTTTATGTTGCAAATGAGGGCCCTTATGGAACGAATAGAGGGCCAAATGGGGGTAATGAGGGACGAAGCGAGGGGTACCGGTGAGAAGTTAGACAATAATTTTGAGGAGTTAGACAAGAAAATTGGGAAGTTAGACAATAATTTTGAGGAGTTAGACAAGAAAATTGGGAAGTTAGACAAAAATTTTGAGGGGTTGGACAATGGGATAAAAGAGGTGAGAAATGGGTTAGAGGGGGTAGAAAATAGAATGGCTGCCCAGGAGAATCAGATAGAGGGAGTGAAAACTGGGTTAACGGGGGTAGAAAACAGAATGGCCGCTCAAGAGAATCAAATGGAAGGGATGCAAAAAGGGTTAGAGGGGTTAGAAAACACCATGGAAGGCAAATTGAGGGACATGAGGGACCAAGCGGAAAGGGAAGTTAACCAAATGGGGCAGCAGATAGAGGGGGTCAGAATGGGGGTAGAAACCAAACTGGATGCTCACAGGGAGGAAATGGAGCAGATGAGGGTGGCATCTGGGCAGGAGATGCAAGTGATGGGAGAGGAGATCAGAAGAGGAGTGAGTGAGGAGGTCGGAGGAGTGCGCGAGGAGGTGAGGCACTGTGAGGAGCACATGGAAAAGGAGGTGAGAAAGGGGACTGTAAAGTTACAAGGGGGCATAGAGGACCTGACGCAGGAGGTGGAGCAGCTGACGGTGGGACAGACGGAGTTAGTGGAGCAGGTTCAAAGGAACACTGCGGTATTAGGAGGTTTAAAGGCGACACAGAAAGAACTAAAAGATGACTTGGTAGCGACGAAGAGGGAATGTCAGATGGTACGTGAGGGACTGACAACGAGGTTGGACGAGGTGATAGAGGTAATGGAGACGAAGGACCGGCAGGTGAGGACGCACATGGAAACGGTCAAGGTAGCCTTGGAGGACGAGCTTGAGGAGACGTACCGGGGAATAAAAGAGGTGAGGCACAAATTAGAAGAAGTGGAAGAAGGGGTGAGCGAAATTAAGAAGCGACGGAGAGGGGATAAGAAAGAGATAAAAGAGGAGATAAAAGAATTGGTCCAAAGTCTGTGTTTGGATCGTGATGATGTGCTCATTAACCGGATGAGGGATTCGCAGGTGATGGAGGAGAAGCGAAGAGGAAGAGGACCCGGTGTAAGTGGTGACCAATATGGTCGTGCGTATGATGCGCCAGGGGATTTAAGGAGCTTGGGGGTCGAGATGGACCCGGGTGTTCGTGAGAGGCCGTTGGTGAAGTGTGCGACAGGTCTGGTGTGCGAAAGAGGAGGTGTGCGAGAAGGTCCGACTCTGGGGTGTGTGAGGAAAAAGTGCGTGCCAAGGAGTGAGTGTGCTGGCGAGAGTGAGTCGGACGTAGCGTGTGTGCGAGGGAGCACATGGAAGCGCGGTGTGGTGAGTGTTACAGAGGATGTAACGGGAGAGTGTGCGCGAGAAAGGTGTGTGACGGACAGGTGCATGGAGAAAGAGTGTGCTGTCAAGAGTAAGGGTGAGTGCGTTGTCACGAGTGGAGGTGAGAGTAGTGAGAGTAGTGAGAGTGACAAGGAGCGTGAGTTGGTTGTGACAGGTGAGCGAGGATGTACACCTGGGATGGAAGGATGCACACCTGGAATGGTAGAGCGTGAGTGGGAATGCACGCTGGAGTTGGTGGTGAGGCACGTGGATGGGTGTGCGAATGAGGGCACACCTGTGATTGTCACAGAGGAGGGGGCGCGAAGAGGTGTATTGGTGAGGTGTGCTACCAACGAGTGTGTGCCAAAGTGTTCGGTGGTCAGGTGTGTGACCAAGGCGGTGAGTGGAATGGGTGTACCTGGGTGTGTAAGGAACGGTACGAGGGGCATGGAAACGGCTGGATGTGTGAGCAAGGAACGGGCTGCGGGGTGTAAGCGTCCAGGTGAAGCATCGACGTTAGACGGGATAGAGTTTAGAACGACTTATAGCCGAAGCAGGCCCTCGGTGCGTGCCGGGCCTCGCTTTGAACGGCCGCGTCCGTGCTCCACTAGGCGGAGCTGGCAGCCCGATAGAAAGGGTCGTTATGGCGACCACGTTTTGTTGAGACGTGCCGGCAGGTCTAGATCGGGGCATTGGATGGCTCCACGCCGAGGTGGTGTGTGGGATCTCGGCACGGGTAAGCCCCCGTCCCTGCACCGAGTGCCGGACGCATTCAGCCGCTGGCACAAAACAACCAGCATCCATTGCTTGGCTTTACGAAGCCGGGCTTTGGACAGGGATTGGCGCACCGAGAGGTATTAGTGAGTAGACTGGGTGATGAGGTTAGTGTTTTGGCCCCAAAATTAGAGAAAAACAAAATTTGATGATTGGCAAGGGATTGGCAGTAGTGATTGGCAGATGACGAGTAGTGATTGGCAAATTTTTGATTTGTTGAAATTTGATGTGCAAAATTGGTAGTGAGAGACCCCCGATGTGGTGGGATGGCATCCCTGCCACCCTTCCCATGGGGGGGCAAAGGAGCAATAGTTTATGGGGTGTATGGCAGTGAAAACTAGCCCGGGTGGGTTAGGATATTGTGTGTAGGGATCTAGAGAAGATGACCTTAGGTAACGTTAAGGTTAGTTAGTGACTGATACCTGTAGTGGGGACGCAGGTAGATTAGTATGGATGATAATGACGTGGGAGCGCAATAGTTTAAAGGGACGACTGGGAAGCGCAAGTTTCAGAAGGGAGTAGTTAGCTGAGATGATGCCGTGTTTGTGAGAATTGAACAGGTGTGATTGCACAGGTGTGCAACTGGACAGGTGTGTGGAGCAGTGTATGAGTAGTGAGTGTGTGGATCAGCGCGAATGCGCTTGGGGAGAGAAGGGTGCCGGTGGCACCAGGTGTGAGAGCACAGGTGTGCAAGTACAGGTGTGTGGAGAGAGTTGGAGTAAGTGGTACGGAGTGGTGTGCATGGTGCGAAGGTGTGGATGGGGAAGAGTGGACCCCTTTCACGAGCACCCGGGGCGGGTAGTGTAAGTGTTAGGTAGAGGGTGCAGGTAAATTGTGGTTGGATATTGGCATTTGTGGTGCGGTTGCAGAATGGTGTTGTGAATGGGTGCATTAGTGTTGTGGAAATGGCTGGGCGTGTAGCCTGTTAGTGTGTGTAGTTGGTTGGGCACTCCACCACTGTGAGGATGTCGGCCAGGTGAGGCCGCAGGTGGGCTCTGGGAGCCGGTAGTAGTTGTTGTGGATGGGGCCCGAGGATCCGGAGGACGGACCCGGGTAGCCCAGTGCCAGAGGGCACCGAGTGGGGTGACAGAGCCAGGAGGGGCCTGCCCCAGTTAGATAGGTTAGGGTGAGGAGCTAGGTAAGCTCGGGTGGCAACTGCAGTGGTGGAGGTGTGCAGGTGGGTAGACCCACTGGGAGAGGTACACGCCACAGCCCAGAAATTGTGCGAGGGCACCGGGAGATGAATCGGGGGAGTGAGACCCCAAATTGAAAAGCACCACAGTTTGGCCAATGGGAATTGGTTTTTAGAACCCATAGTGTAAGAGGGCCAATGGTTTGGCCGGAGAAAGACCCCGGGTAGTGTAAAGTTGTTAAAGTCATTTAGGAGATAGTTAGGATTGATGAACCTGTCGCACCATACGCAGCCACTTACCTGTGGTGATGATGATGATGACTCCACACCTGTGTTTTCTTTGTTTTGTGCAGGAAATGAGATTGCTGTGGATTTGTGAGACGCATCACGACGTGGATGAGACATTGGGGTGATTCCATCTCTCCCTCCCTAGGAGGGACTGATGATGAATTGGTGATGGCAAATTTTGATGTGCAGTTGGAGATGGCAAATTTTGATGAGAGTTGAAAATGGCAAATTTGATTGGTTAGGAGGGAGAGAAGACGAATTTGGTTTATGGGAGGAACGGGGAAGACAGTAGGGATGTTTGTGGATTTGTAAAGTAGATGTTTATGGGTAGTGTTGTGTTTTGTTGATACGGTAAGGGGTAAGGGAGGGGCCATGTAGGTTACCTGGTGGGGGGGGCGTACGGTAGGAACGTACCTGTCTCACCTGGTTCCCATGTGCCCCCAGTGTGCATCACCTTGCATTGCGTGCACTTTTGCGCCCTTACCACCTTGCTCACTTGTCTTGTTTTTGTCTCCCACCTCCGAGGATCTGGCTTTGGGGTAGAGAGAGAGGAGAGAGAGGTGCTGGCGACGCAGTTGTGGGCCTGCACTTTCGCTGCTTGCTGCCGGGATCGATACACCATATGGACCGCAATGTTTGTGGCCACCCACGATGGACCGCAGTTCGTTTGCGGCCAAGCACCACCCGGGGATGGACCTATGGGTCAACGTGGCACCTATGCCATACAGGTGAACCACTTTTAATTAACACCACTGAAGGCCACACGAAGAGCAAGAGACACCTGCAGGGTTAGGGGTTGTCGCATTTATTTTTAATCATTGAACAATGGTGACTGCACCGATTGGTGGTGGGGTGGTGCTTTTGATGCTGGGAAAGGGTGCTCTGCACGTTATTAAAGGCCGTCGGCCACAGAGCACTCGTGGGTTGGTGTATCGATGTTGGCAAGCGCGCTCTCTCTATGCATAACATCTGCATGTGTTCCTCCAAAAACAGGTCCTGGATCGTAGTGTAAATAGCAGCGTAGTCTTGTAAATAATGCTCCCTACCGGCTGTATGTTTAGTTTGAGAATTCTTTCCGGATTCGGTTATCCTGTGGGTGTGTTTCTGTGAGGAGAAGGGTGCAACGTCGCAGGGGGACATATTTACTCATTTGTGAATATCTGTAAAACTGTCGCACTCAGGGTAGAGTTAATAGTAGAGGGAACTACATTGCGTGCCACACTAAAGTAGGTAAAAATTTATCGGGTCGGGACGCCCCGAGGGTAGAGAAGGGTGCAATGTTGCGAATATGGAATTTGGCCTCCATATCCGCTTGTAAATATTCCCCTATTTTCTCCGATACTCCCCAACTCTCCCTTACCCCATTCCCTAGTCCCATTGTCTGTAAACAACACCCATTAGAGCCGATCTTCCCCTTCATCCCCCCATTAAATGTCGTGCCCAGGTCCCCCGCACCACACGTAGACAATTATAGGACATCTTGCTAGTTATTCTTAATCTATGTCAGTTAAGGACTTGTTTCCATTAATTATGACTCTTCGTTGCACCAGAATGTGATGATATGGCACCAGTAGGAGTTTAGGACCTTCCCATACCTCCCCGCATCTCTTCCCATCATCTCAAGCTCCAACAACAACCACAACAACAGCGGCTTTGCGTCCTCACTCCGGCTCGGTTGGCCGCCATTGAACATGTGCTCGACGGGGTTACCCAGAAGGGGGCTCCCTGTCGGCCCCTCGTCAAGGGCGGAGCCGGTAACCCCCGCACCCAATGAGAAGCCATGGGCCGATGCCATATGGGGCGGAGCTAACGAGCGAGGGCGTGACTCCCCGCCGGATATACGCGGCCCCGCGCCGGACGTGACGTCAGATGCGCCCCGAGCTTGGAAGGACAAGACGCCACCCTCCAGAGCGCTGAGCGACCTCCCCGGCATCTCCACCAAAGTCGCGACCCACGAGCGCTGAGCGACCTCCCCGCATCTGCTGGACACCACCGTACGTGATTCTGTCCCTGAGCACAAGGTGCACCTTGTGCTGGCCATCAAATACCCGCTTTCCTTGTCATCAATCCCCGTGTGAGTCAGTTTTTGTCCTGTTTCTCTGTGGTCTGTCGGGAATAATATAAGGTTGTGTCTAAGTGCCCACCTTCCTATGTTTCCCTCTTGTCCCTGTAATCTAACCTTCCGCCTTAATATAACCTCCTCCGGAGGTCTTGAGAACTGAACCCCTGGTGTCGTATTGTGTCATTATAACCCAGCCGGGTGTCTTCTCTTTCCTATTGAGCCAGCATAGCGCGGCTTCGTCGACGTTCGAGTACAATCGGGTAACTTGTACGGATACGGCGGCCATCCCGCTCGGCCCACCATACCATCAAAGTCGTATCTGTAACAATATAAACGTCTTTATTGTAAGACTACACTGTAACACTACACTCCTCCGGGCTGGTCGCCCGGGGTATATCATGAGGCCACGCCTACCCCTCGGGCGTGGCCACCGCCCACTCGGTGCGTGGAATGATGTCACCACGCCAGTGGGCTTTTGTGTCCGCCACAATACTTTAGTTGAAGAGGACAGTTTGACCTGGTTGGGGATACCAGATAGCAGTTGGCAAATAATGTAAGTATAAAAAAAACAAGTACAAAAAGTTTTAATTAAAACAAAAGCCGCGTCGATGTTACACAATGCCTCAATGCAGCTGTGCCTATAACGTCGATGTTATAGGCACAGGACATTCCTATTGATTCGATTACTTGATGTTATTTTTGTGCAAAGTGAAAATATATCTCGGCAATTTCCCCTTGTGTGGCGACGAATTTTTAATATATCTCGGCATTTTCCCGTCTGTTATTTCGGGCGGTGTATGACTGACCATGCCGCGATAAAAAAAAAAAATCTCAATGGACTTGAAGTTACAGGCCTTTGAGAATTCATTTCGGTCTATAAAGGGCAACTTTCATTCGGATTTTCTTCCCGTTTTTTTTCAACCGAGTCTAAAACTATGTTAGCGACTGTGAAAAATGAAATGATATATCGAATTTGATTTGAAATAAAACTGTGTGAGAGAGGAAGACACCACGGGCCTACAAAACAGGCCTCAAAGCTATGCGAGTTAATAAAATGGTGGATATTTGTTTATATGAAGCCTCTTCCAGAATGGGTGGAGCTATGGTTCCCAGAATGGGTGGGGCTTTGAGGTTTTGTCTTCTCTGCAAGAACAAGAACAAGAAGAACAACAACAACAACAGCAGAGGGCACTCTATTAGCAGCGTCTGCGACGCGGCTAACAACAACAACAGCAGAGTGCACGCTATGAGCAGCGTCTGCGACGCGGCTAAAAATTCAATAAACTCCACATTCCTGTGCCACCTTAAGTCGAACGTCAGGCATTGACATCCAGTTATCTGGTTCGTGAAGGACTTGGACAAAAACGTACCCAGTCTGAATGTTGCTATATCCAGTTAATGGCGAAACTGAAAATGCAGAATCCGCGAATCTCACGGATGGAAACCCTTACGTTATTTCCTCATTCTGCCTTAAACTTTCATACTTTCATTCCAAACAGCATCATTCATCATCCCAATCACAAATTAATACTACAGCGATAATATATCAAAATATAATGTTAAATCAAGATTGTATTGAGATACACTACATGACCAAAAGTATGCGGACACCCCCCTTCTAATTAGTGGATTTGGCTGTTTCAGCCACACCCATTGCTGACAGGTATATATAATCAAGCACACAGCCATGCAATGTCCATAGACAAACATTGGCAGTAGAATGGGCCGAACTGAAGAGCTCAGTGACTTTCAACGTGGCACCATCATAGGATGCCATCTTTCCAACAAATCAGTTCATCAAATTTCTGCCCTGCTCGAGCTGCCCGGTCAAATGTAAGTGCGGTTATTGTGAAGTGGAAACGTCTAGGAGCAACAACAGCTTAGCCGTAAAGTGGTAGGCCAAACAAGCTCACAGAACGGGACCGCCGAGTGCTTAAGCACGTAGTGCGTAAAAATCGTCTGTCGTTGGTTGCAACACTCACTACCGAGTTCCAAACTGCCTCTGGAAGCAATGTCAGCACAACAACTGTTCGTCCGGAGCTTCATGAAATGGGTTTCCATGGCCGAGCAGCCGCACACAAGCCTAAGATCACCATGCGCAATGTCAGGTGTCGGCTGGAGTGGTGTAAAGCTCGCCGCCATTGGACTCTGGAGCAGTGGAAACATGTTCTCTGGAGTGATGATCACGCTTCACCATCTGGCAGTCTGACAGACTAATCTGGGTTTGGGGGATGCCAGGAGAACGCTACCTGCCCGAATGCATAGTGCCATCTGTAAAGTTTGGTGGAGGAGCGATAATGGCCTGGGGCTGTTTTTCATGGTTCGAGCTAGGCCCTTAGTTCCAGTGAAGGGAAATCTTAACGCTACAGAATACTATGCCATTCTAGACGATTGTGTGCTTCCAACTTTGTAGCAACAGTTTGGGGAAGGCCCTTTTCTATTTCAGCATGACAATACCCCTGTGCACAAAGCGAGGTCCATGGAGAAATGGTTTGTCGAGATCGGTGTGGAAGAACTTGACTGGCCTGCACAGAGCCCTGACCTCAACCCCATCAACCACGTTTGGGATGAATTGGAATGCCGACTGCAAGCCAGGCCTAATCTCCCAGAATCAATGCCCGACCTCACTAATGTTCCTGTGGCTGAATGGAAGCAAATCCCTGCAGGAATGTTCCAACATCTAGTGGAAAGCCTTCCCAGAAGAGTGGAGGCTGTTATAGCAGCAAGGGGGGGGACCACCTCCATGTAAATGTCCATGATTTTGGAATGAGATTTTCGATGTTCAGGTGACCACATACTTTTGGTCATGTAGTGTATCACACCAGCGAACCGTCATCCTTTGTTCACTTCCGGATTCTGGAGCAAGCTCCATCGATCACATTTCAAAATCATATTTGTATTGAGGCATTTCATGAATTCGATCGTGACGGAATCACCATGTGCACTCTAATTTTGAACATATAAGGTAATTATCTTGAATGCTAAGAAGAGCAGAGAGAATTCAATTATATGTATTGAACCAGAACTGTCACATGGCTACAGACGAGTACTACTCTCAGTGAGGCAGACCAGGTAATGTGACAGAATCACACGTGGGTGACGATTTTCATGGAATTCATAATTTATGAAACCTCCTACCTACCCTTATGATACCCCCTGGGACCCTAAACGTTCCACAGAAGGTTATTATATTTCCTTTTAGTAAAACATGCATCTGTAATGGTTGTTAAATGCATCCACCTATCATGTGACCACATCCTCAGCTCAGATTGGTGGATGTTTGTGAGGGATACATACATACATGAATTCCCCAGACGGACAGACAAACGCTATTCAAGACGGCATTGCCCCATGGTACGGCATCCGCTGTAAACATGGCTGACCTAGTTTTGGTAAATTGGAATACAAGTTTCTCGAGACTGACGAGGATTATTTGCCACGACATTGGAGCATATATGTTGACAAACAAACATACTCCATTTTTGCACTGGAACAAGGCTAATTACCTTGTTTAGCACCGTGGCAGCACGTCTTGCCTGCCGTGTGAAATCCGCCATGTGTTAAAAAAAATTTTTTATACCAATCATCATCATACTAAAATATGCCATTTAGTGTCTGTCCATCTGTCTGATGAATTTTTGACACCAATAAATTATGTCGTTACTTATCCATTCTCAACCAAACTTGACAGCATGACAAAGGGTTACACAGTGAAGGTTGTAGCGCATTCATTTGCCCCCAGCATGACGAAGGGTTACACAGTGAAGGTTGTAGCGCATTCATTTGCCCCCCCCCCCCAAGGGGGTTTTCTCCCCCGAGCGGGTTTTCCCCACCATTGCCGTCAATGGGTTGCATGTTGAAGTGTATATCAATGTTCAATGAGTTGCGTGTTGAGGTGTATAGCCATATTAAGTTAGCTTTATCGTGGCGTATTTCCAAATAAAAAGATTTATCGTGGCGTTTTTCCAAAGACCCTTTTAATAGCCGGCGAAGCCGGTGTTGTGAATGAACGCGTACATATTATGTTGAAAAAACAGATTATGCTGGATCCCTTGGCTTCAGAATTTCGAAGCTTTGACGCACCAAATCGCTCAATGGAGGCCGCCATGTTGCGGATGCGGAGGTATGCATAACAAATTGTAAAAAGTTCAAGAGGAGTTTGTTTCACCCGTCTTTGTTTGATTCACAATCTTATGCACCTCTAATTTGTAATTAAAATACTTTAAGACCAACCTCGGCCTGCACAGGCCTGGTTATCTTCAACGAAAATCGTCACCAAACACCGGAACCAATGAGATTCGAGCATTTGAAAAAATATTTCAAAAACCAAATCACTCAATGGAGGCCGCCATCTTCCGGATGCGGAAGTTTGCATAAAAAAATTGCGAAAAAGTTCAATAGGAGTTTGTTTCACCCGTCTTTGTTTGTTCACAATCTTATGCACCTCTAATTTGTAATTAAAATACTTTAAGACCAACCTCATTATCTTCAACGAAAATCGTCACCAAACACCAGAACCAATGAGATTCGAGCACTTGAAAAAATATTTCAAAAAGCTTATTACGCGTTTCGGAGGGTGAAAACTGCGTCAAATATTCTAAAATTGACGAAGAATTATTTTTTTAGAAATCTCATGGCCGTAGGGGATAGTTTTTCATGGCTGGAAATATCCGAAGTTGAGACGGAATTCACCGAATTAATCAAGAAGTAAATTTTATCAATTTTATTCTCATCCAGAATGCAAATGGTGTCATTTTTGGTCTATATTTGCGAAATTTTGTGAGCTGACCAATCAGCGATCAGCTTAGGTCAGCCAATCAGCGCCATCGACACGGTTTGATTAACGACAGTCACACATTGCCGTTGAAACGGCGCTATCGTCTGATCTGTCGGCACTGATCTTACTGCAAGCTAACTTCTTCTGGTGGAGCAAGCCGCAGTGCCCGGAGAGAACCAGTCCTGACAGCGACTGAAGTTAGAAGACGACACACATACTGTGAAAACGTATGTTAAGCCCAGTTAAAATTTCTTAAAATAGGCCTTAAGCTAGCACATCGTATAGTTACTTCCTTAAGCTTCTTGTGACATTTATTGTATGTAGGTATTGGGGAGGACTGTCTGCTCTTCTCTTTTACCAAGTCTTACCAGGTACGGTACCTACTACACCTACCTACTACCAACTACCCAACCTACTGATGCCATAGTGATGGGTAAAATAGTGGCAAGAGGCTTTGGCTTCGCCGGCTCATTGCGGCTTTGCAGTCGGGTACTAGTAACAAAATTAATGATAATTGCACATTATTAATGTTATTACAAAACAATATTAATACTAATAATGTCCCACTTCCCCAAGGCGTTTTTCGTGCAGTGATAACGTGTATAAATAGCTTATAGTTATAATGGCGTTTCCGTGTGAGCAACAACTTATACAGGAAGTAAAAATATTATAAACCACAAACACGTATGATTTGCTTTTTAAACAGTCGCTAATGCACTTTATAACACTAAATGTAGAAATTTGGAGGAATCCCGACATCCATGAGGTAAGTTTTGCTTACAGAACTGAGCGAAGATCTACTGTACTCTATATAACCCACAAAGTTGGGATACTAACATGGCCCTTTCTGCCGCTACCGTGGTGTTTTTCGTCGCGAACTTTTGAAACTCGTTCCTGCTGTTTGATACGAAACTGAAAGGGAGAAGCTCGGGTTGTGCTCCTTTACCAAGCAGCTAGCTAGCGCTTGCCAAGCCAGCCGTTCCTTACCGGTTTTGAATGGAGTGCTTGCTCGAATGCTTAAACCACTTGGCGATCTCTCCGTAAGAACCTTGGTAAATGAACGCACACCCAATGTTCTTGAGATCCGACCATAGATCGACTGTAATGTATTTACCCCAAAGAGGAATTGACCCTCCCTGCCACTCCCGCAATCAGCGGGTGTCCCAGTTTAACAAAATTCTCATTGTTGGTACAGACGGATGGATACCTGGCACTCAACCAACCTCAGTTGCTTTTTCTGAATAAATTTTCAGTGAGAAATCTTTGGTATGATTTATTTCCATCCTTCAGTAACACGTCGTGCTTCCAGTGACATTTTAACAAGTTCTTTTACACCAAGAGGCATCCAAAGAACAAGCAAATGTAGCAAAGCTTGAACGTAAGCCAGCCTCAAGCATTCCTGGATGGTGGAACGCAGTCACGTTTGGGACAAACTGTACAACAAGTCTTTGGAAGGCCTGTCTGATGCTGGCCTGAGTGAATGGAAACGACTTTCACCAGTGATTTGTCCAAGACAAACTTTTCCAGTGAACAGCAGCTTTGGAATCTGTAAACGAAAATATCATTGTATATACACATGATATATCACTTGGGAAAAAATAATCTGGCTTCAGAAAAAGCAAAAATGAGTTTTAAATGCTCGTCAAATTGTTTCTAAAATTGGGCAACAACCAAGTTTCTTGTCTAATGTCCTATATGTGATTTGAAGTGACAAATCGAGAACAACAAATGTCCATAATCTGTTGAGGACACTCGTGACAGGTCGTGGATTGTTCTGAGCCCTATTTAATCCCAAAGAGGTCACCACTAGATTGTGGATTGTTCTGAGCCCTATTTAATCCCAAAGAGGTCACCACTACGTTGTGGATTGTTCTGAGCCCTATTTAATCCCAAAGATGTCACCACTAGATTGTGGGTTGTTCTGAGCCCTATTTAATCCTAAAAAGGTCACCACTAGATTGTGGGTTGTTCTGAGCCCTATTTAATCCTAAAGAGGTCACCACTAGATTGTGGATTGTTCTGAGCCCTATTTAATCCCAAAGAGGTCACCACTAGATTGTGGGTTGTTCTGAGCCCTATTTAATCCTAAAGAGGTCACCACTAGATTGTGGATTGTTCTGAGCCCTATTTAATCCTAAAGAGGTCACCACTAGATTGTGGATTGTTCTGAACCCTATTTAATCCTAAAGAGGTCACCACTAGATTGTGGATTGTTCTGAGCCCTATTTAATCCCAAAGAGGTCACCACTAGATTGTGGGTTGTTCTGAGCCCTATTTAATCCCAAAGATGTCACCACTAGATTGTGGGTTGTTCTGAGCCCTATTTAATCCTAAAAAGGTCACCACTAGATTGTGGGTTGTTCTGAGCCCTATTTAATCCCAAAGAGGTCACCACTAGATTGTGGATTGTTCTGAGCCCTATTTAATCCCAAAGAGGTCACCACTAGATTGTGGATTGTTCTGAGCCCTATTTAATCCCAAAGAGGTCACCACTAGATTGTGGATTGTTCTGAGCCCTATTTAATCCTAAAGAGGTCACCACTACGTTGTGGATTGTTCTGAGCCCTATTTAATCCCAAAGAGGTCACCACTAGATTGTGGATTGTTCTGAGCCCTATTTAATCCTAAAGAGGTCACCACTAGATTGTGGATTGTTCTGAGCGCTATTTAATCCTAAAGAGGTCACCACTAGATTGTGGATTGTTCTGAGCCCTATTTAATCCCAAAGAGGTCACCACTAGATTGTGGATTGTTCTGAGCCCTATTTAATCCCAAAGAGGTCACCACTAGATTGTGGATTGTTCTGAGCCCTATTTAATCCCAAAGAGGTCACCACTAGATTGTGGATTGTTCTGAGTGCTATTTACTCCTAAAGAGGTCACCACTAGATTGTGGATTGTTCTGAGCCCTATTTACTCCTAAAGAGGTCACCACTAGATTGTGGATTGTTCTGAGCGCTATTTAATCCCAAAGAGGTCACCACTAGATTGTGGATTGTTCTGAGCCCTATTTAATCCTAAAGAGGTCACCACTAGATTGTGGATTGTTCTGAGCCCTATTTAATCCTAAAGAGGTCACCACTAGATTGTGGATTGTTCTGAGCCCTATTTAATCCTAAAGAGGTCACCACTAGATTGTGGATTGTTCTGAGCCCTATTTAATCCCAAAGAGGTCACCACTAGATTGTGGATTGTTCTGAGCCCTATTTAATCCTAAAGAGGTCACCACTAGATTGTGGATTGTTCTGAGCCCTATTTAATCCTAAAGAGGTCACCACTAGATTGTGGATTGTTCTGAGCCCTATTTAATCCCAAAGAGGTCACCACTAGATTGTGGATTGTTCTGAGCCCTATTTAATCCCAAAGAGGTCACCACTAGATTGTGGATTGTTCTGAGCCCTATTTAATCCTAAAGAGGTCACCACTAGATTGTGGATTGTTCTGAGCCCTATTTAATCCCAAAGAGGTCACCACTAGATTGTGGATTGTTCTGAGCCCTATTTAATCCTAAAGAGGTCACCACTAGATTGTGGATTGTTCTGAGCCCTATTTAATCCTAAAGAGGTCACCACTACATTGTGGATTGTTCTGAGCCCTATTTAATCCTAAAGAGGTCACCACTAGACTGTGGATTGTTCTGAGCGCTATTTAATCCCAAAGAGGTCACCACTAGATTGTGGATTGTTCTGAGCCCTATTTAATCCTAAAGAGGTCACCACTAGATTGTGGATTGTTCTGAGCCCTATTTAATCCTAAAGAGGTCACCACTAGATTGTGGATTGTTCTGAGCCCTATTTAATCCTAAAGAGGTCACCACTAGATTGTGGATTGTTCTGAGCCCTATTTAATCCCAAAGAGGTCACCACTAGATTGTGGATTGTTCTGAGCCCTATTTAATCCTAAAGAGGTCACCACTAGATTGTGGATTGTTCTGAGCCCTATTTAATCCTAAAGAGGTCACCACTAGATTGTGGATTGTTCTGAGCCCTATTTAATCCCAAAGAGGTCACCACTAGATTGTGGATTGTTCTGAGCCCTATTTAATCCTAAAGAGGTCACCACTAGATTGTGGATTGTTCTGAGCCCTATTTAATCCTAAAGAGGTCACCACTAGATTGTGGATTGTTCTGAGCCCTATTTAATCCCAAAGAGGTCACCACTAGATTGTGGATTGTTCTGAGCCCTATTTAATCCTAAAGAGGTCACCACTAGATTGTGGATTGTTCTGAGCCCTATTTAATCCTAAAGAGGTCACCACTAGATTGTGGATTGTTCTGAGCCCTATTTAATCCTAAAGAGGTCACCACTAGATTGTGGATTGTTCTGAGCCCTATTTAATCCCAAAGAGGTCACCACTAGATTGTGGATTGTTCTGAGCCCTATTTAATCCTAAAGAGGTCACCACTACGTTGTGGATTGCGTCTGAGAGATCTACTGAGCCTGGTAATTGAACCGACAATCGCAAAGGAAAGTGGAACAAGACTTTACCTGCTCAACCACCGAACCACAACCAATTATGTACAGGTTGCTGCCTTTTTGACCTTCCATATACACTCACTTGAGTAAAATGTAAATATGGAGTGACAATATTAAATAATTTCATCCTTTGCGACACAATCCATGACAAACATTATTGATCAAAAAATCCCACCAAAGTAAGTCACGATGATATCCCATCAACCATCGCTACCACAACTACCCTCTCACAGTGATCATGATTCATGTATCCCATCAACCATCGGTACCTCAACTACCCTCTCACAGTGATCATGATTCATGTATCCCATCAACCATCGCTACCACAACTACCCTCTCACAGTGATCATGATTCATGTATCCCATCAACCATCGGTACCTCAACTACCGTCTCACATACATCATGATTCATGTATCCCATCAACCATCGGTACCACAACTACCGTCTCACATACATCATGATTCATGTATCCCATCAACCATCGGTACCACAACTACCGTCTCACATACATCATGATTCATGTATCCCATCAACCATCGGTACCACAACTACCGTCTCACATACATCACGATTCATGTATCCAATCAACCATCGGTACCTCAACTACCCTCTCACAGTGATCATGATTCATGTATCCCATCAACCATCGGTACCACAACTACCCTCTCACATACATCATGATTCATGTATCCAATCAACCATCGGTACCACAACTACCCTCTCACAGTGATCATGATTCATGTATCCAATCAACCATCGGTACCTCAACTACCCTCTCACAGTGATCACGATTCATGTATCCCATCAACCATCGGTACCTCAACTACCGTCTCACATACATCATGATTCATGTATCCCATCAACCATCGGTACCACAACTACCGTCTCACATACATCATGATTCATGTATCCCATCAACCATCGGTACCACAACTACCGTCTCACATACATCATGATTCATGTATCCAATCAACCATCGGTACCACAACTACCCTCTCACAATGATCACGATTCATGTAGCAAATCAACCACCGGTACCTCAACTACCGTCTCACAATGATCACGATTCATGTATCCAATCAACCACCGGTACCTCAACTACCCTCTCACAATGATCACGATTCATGTATCCAATCAACCACCGGTACCTCAACTACCCTCTCACAGTGATCATGATTCATGTATCCCATCAACCATCGGTACCACAACTACCCTCTCACATACATCATGATTCATGTATCCAATCAACCATCGGTACCACAACTACCCTCTCACAGTGATCATGATTCATGTATCCCATCAACCATCGGTACCACAACTACCGTCTCACATACATCATTATTCATGTATCCCATCAACCATCGGTACCACAACTACCGTCTCACATTCATCATGATTCATGTATCCCATCAACCACCGGTACCTCAACTACCCTCTCACATACATCATGATTCATGTATCCAATCAACCATCGGTACCACAACTACCCTCTCACAATGATCACGATTCATGTATCAAATCAACCACCGGTACCTCAACTACCCTCTCACATACATCATGATTCATGTATCCCATCAACCACCGGTACCTCAACTACCCTCTCACATACATCATGATTCATGTATCCAATCAACCATCGGTACCTCAACTACCCTCTCACAATGATCACGATTCATGTATCCAATCAACCACCGGTACCACAACTACCCTCTCACAATGATCACGATTCATGTATCAAATCAACCATCGGTACCTCAACTACCCTCTCACATACATCACGATTCATGTATCCAATCAACCATCGGTACCTCAACTACCCTCTCACATACATCATGATTCATGTATCCCATCAACCACCGGTACCTCAACTACCCTCTCACATACATCATGATTCATGTATCCAATCAACCATCGGTACCTCAACTACCCTCTCACAATGATCACGATTCATGTATCCAATCAACCATCGGTACCTCAACTACCCTCTCACAATGATCACGATTCATGTATCCAATCAACCATCGGTACCACAACTACCCTCTCACAATGATCACGATTCATGTATCAAATCAACCACCGGTACCTCAACTACCCTCTCACATACATCACGATTCATGTATCAAATCAACCACCGGTACCACAACTACCCTCTCACATACATCACGATTCATGTATCCCATCAACCATCGGTACCACAACTACCCTCTCACATACATCATGATTCATGTATCCCATCAACCACCGGTACCACAACTACCCTCTCACATACATCACGATTCATGTATCCAATCAACCATCGGTACCACAACTACCCTCTCACATACATCATGATTCATGTATCCCATCAACCACCGGTACCTCAACTACCCTCTCACATACATCATGATTCATGTATCCAATCAACCATCGGTACCTCAACTACCCTCTCACAATGATCACGATTCATGTATCCAATCAACCATCGGTACCTCAACTACCCTCTCACAATGATCACGATTCATGTATCCAATCAACCATCGGTACCACAACTACCCTCTCACAATGATCACGATTCATGTATCAAATCAACCACCGGTACCTCAACTACCCTCTCACATACATCATGATTCATGTATCCCATCAACCACCGGTACCTCAACTACCCTCTCACAATGATCACGATTCATGTATCCAATCAACCACCGGTACCACAACTACCCTCTCACAATGATCACGATTCATGTATCCAATCAACCATCGGTACCACAACTACCCTCTCACAATGATCACGATTCATGTATCCAATCAACCATCGGTACCTCAACTACCCTCTCACATACATCACGATTCATGTATCCAATCAACCATCGGTACCTCAACTACCCTCTCACATACATCACGATTCATGTATCCAATCAACCATCGGTACCTCAACTACCCTCTCACATACATCACGATTCATGTATCCAATCAACCATCGGTACCTCAACTACCCTCTCACATACATCACGATTCATGTATCCAATCAACCATCGGTACCACAACTACCCTCTCACATACATCACGATTCATGTATCCAATCAACCATCGGTACCTCAACTACCCTCTCACATACATCATGATTCATGTTTCCCATCAACCATCGGTACCACAACTACCCTCTCACATACATCATGATTCATGTTTCCCATCAACCATCGGTACCACAACTACCCTCTCACATACATCACGATTCATGTTTCCCATCAACCATCGGTACCACAACTACCCTCTCACATACATCACGATTCATGTATCCAATCAACCATCGGTACCTCAACTACCCTCTCACAATGATCACGATTCATGTATCAAATCAACCACCGGTACCACAACTACCCTCTCACATACATCACGATTCATGTATCCAATCAACCATCGGTACCACAACTACCCTCTCACATACATCATGATTCATGTATCCCATCAACCACCGGTACCTCAACTACCCTCTCACATACATCATGATTCATGTATCCAATCAACCATCGGTACCTCAACTACCCTCTCACAATGATCACGATTCATGTATCCAATCAACCATCGGTACCTCAACTACCCTCTCACAATGATCACGATTCATGTATCCAATCAACCATCGGTACCACAACTACCCTCTCACAATGATCACGATTCATGTATCAAATCAACCACCGGTACCTCAACTACCCTCTCACATACATCATGATTCATGTATCCCATCAACCACCGGTACCTCAACTACCCTCTCACAATGATCACGATTCATGTATCCAATCAACCACCGGTACCACAACTACCCTCTCACAATGATCACGATTCATGTATCCAATCAACCATCGGTACCACAACTACCCTCTCACAATGATCACGATTCATGTATCCAATCAACCATCGGTACCTCAACTACCCTCTCACATACATCACGATTCATGTATCCAATCAACCATCGGTACCTCAACTACCCTCTCACATACATCACGATTCATGTATCCAATCAACCATCGGTACCTCAACTACCCTCTCACATACATCACGATTCATGTATCCAATCAACCATCGGTACCTCAACTACCCTCTCACATACATCACGATTCATGTATCCAATCAACCATCGGTACCACAACTACCCTCTCACATACATCACGATTCATGTATCCAATCAACCATCGGTACCTCAACTACCCTCTCACATACATCATGATTCATGTTTCCCATCAACCATCGGTACCACAACTACCCTCTCACATACATCATGATTCATGTTTCCCATCAACCATCGGTACCACAACTACCCTCTCACATACATCACGATTCATGTTTCCCATCAACCATCGGTACCACAACTACCCTCTCACATACATCATGATTCATGTTTCCCATCAACCATCGGTACCACAACTACCCTCTCACATACATCACGATTCATGTATCCAATCAACCATCGGTACCACAACTACCCTCTCACATACATCATGATTCATGTTTCCCATCAACCATCGGTACCACAACTACCCTCTCACATACATCACGATTCATGTATCCAATCAACCATCGGTACCTCAACTACCCTCTCACAATGATCACGATTCATGTATCCAATCAACCACCGGTACCACAACTACCCTCTCACAATGATCACGATTCATGTATCCAATCAACCATCGGTACCACAACTACCCTCTCACAATGATCACGATTCATGTATCCAATCAACCATCGGTACCTCAACTACCCTCTCACATACATCACGATTCATGTATCCAATCAACCATCGGTACCTCAACTACCCTCTCACATACATCACGATTCATGTATCCAATCAACCATCGGTACCTCAACTACCCTCTCACATACATCACGATTCATGTATCCAATCAACCATCGGTACCACAACTACCCTCTCACATACATCACGATTCATGTATCCAATCAACCATCGGTACCACAACTACCCTCTCACATACATCATGATTCATGTATCCAATCAACCATCGGTACCACAACTACCCTCTCACATACATCACGATTCATGTATCCAATCAACCATCGGTACCTCAACTACCCTCTCACATACATCATGATTCATGTTTCCCATCAACCATCGGTACCACAACTACCCTCTCACATACACCACGATTCATGTATCCAATCAACCATCGGTACCTCAACTACCCTCTCACATACATCACGATTCATGTATCCAATCAACCATCGGTACCTCAACTACCCTCTCACATACATCATGATTCATGTTTCCCATCAACCATCGGTACCACAACTACCCTCTCACATACACCACGATTCATGTATCCAATCAACCATCGGTACCTCAACTACCCTCTCACATACATCATGATTCATGTATCCAATCAACCATCGGTACCACAACTACCCTCTCACATACACCACGATTCATGTATCCAATCAACCATCGGTACCACAACTACCCTCTCACATACATCATGATTCATGTATCCCATCAACCACCGGTACCTCAACTACCCTCTCACAATGATCACGATTCATGTATCCAATCAACCACCGGTACCACAACTACCCTCTCACATACATCATGATTCATGTATCCCATCAACCACCGGTACCTCAACTACCCTCTCACAATGATCACGATTCATGTATCCAATCAACCATCGGTACCTCAACTACCCTCTCACATACATCACGATTCATGTATCCAATCAACCATCGGTACCACAACTACCCTCTCACATACACCACGATTCATGTATCCCATCAACCATCGGTACCTCAACTACCCTCTCACATACATCACGATTCATGTATCCAATCAACCATCGGTACCACAACTGCCCTCTCACAATGATCACGATTCATGTATCCAATCAACCATCGGTACCTCAACTACCCTCTCACATACATCACGATTCATGTATCCAATCAACCATCGGTACCACAACTACCCTCTCACATACATCACGATTCATGTATCCAATCAACCATCGGTACCTCAACTACCCTCTCACATACATCACGATTCATGTATCCAATCAACCATCGGTACCTCAACTACCCTCTCACATACATCACGATTCATGTATCCAATCAACCATCGGTACCACAACTACCCTCTCACATACATCACGATTCATGTATCCAATCAACCATCGGTACCTCAACTACCCTCTCACATACATCACGATTCATGTATCCAATCAACCATCGGTACCTCAACTACCCTCTCACATACATCACGATTCATGTATCCAATCAACCATCGGTACCACAACTACCCTCTCACATACATCACGATTCATGTATCCAATCAACCATCGGTACCTCAACAACCCTCTCACATACATCACGATTCATGTATCCAATCAACCATCGGTACCACAACTACCCTCTCACATACATCACGATTCATGTATCCAATCAACCATCGGTACCTCAACTACCCTCTCACAATGATCACGATTCATGTTTCCCATCAACCATCGGTACCTCAACTACCCTCTCACATACATCACGATTCATGTATCCAATCAACCATCGGTACCTCAACAACCCTCTCACATACATCACGATTCATGTATCCAATCAACCATCGGTACCACAACTACCCTCTCACATACATCACGATTCATGTATCCAATCAACCATCGGTACCTCAACTACCCTCTCACATACATCACGATTCATGTATCCAATCAACCATCGGTACCACAACTACCCTCTCACATACATCACGATTCATGTATCCAATCAACCATCGGTACCTCAACTACCCTCTCACATACATCACGATTCATGTATCCAATCAACCATCGGTACCACAACTACCCTCTCACATACATCACGATTCATGTATCCAATCAACCATCGGTACCTCAACTACCCTCTCACATACATCACGATTCATGTATCCAATCAACCATCGGTACCACAACTACCCTCTCACATACATCACGATTCATGTATCCAATCAACCATCGGTACCTCAACAACCCTCTCACATACATCACGATTCATGTATCCAATCAACCATCGGTACCACAACTACCCTCTCACATACATCACGATTCATGTATCCAATCAACCATCGGTACCTCAACTACCCTCTCACAATGATCACGATTCATGTTTCCCATCAACCATCGGTACCTCAACTACCCTCTCACATACATCACGATTCATGTATCCAATCAACCATCGGTACCTCAACTACCCTCTCACATACATCACGATTCATGTATCCAATCAACCATCGGTACCTCAACTACCCTCTCACATACATCACGATTCATGTATCCAATCAACCATCGGTACCACAACTACCCTCTCACATACATCACGATTCATGTATCCAATCAACCATCGGTACCACAACTACCCTCTCACATACATCACGATTCATGTATCCAATCAACCATCGGTACCACAACTACCCTCTCACATACATCACGATTCATGTATCCAATCAACCATCGGTACCACAACTACCCTCTCACATACATCACGATTCATGTATCCAATCAACCATCGGTACCTCAACTACCCTCTCACATACATCACGATTCATGTATCCAATCAACCATCGGTACCACAACTACCCTCTCACATACATCACGATTCATGTATCCAATCAACCATCGGTACCTCAACAACCCTCTCACATACATCACGATTCATGTATCCAATCAACCATCGGTACCACAACTACCCTCTCACATACATCACGATTCATGTATCCAATCAACCATCGGTACCTCAACTACCCTCTCACAATGATCACGATTCATGTTTCCCATCAACCATCGGTACCTCAACTACCCTCTCACATACATCACGATTCATGTATCCAATCAACCATCGGTACCTCAACTACCCTCTCACATACATCACGATTCATGTATCCAATCAACCATCGGTACCTCAACAACCCTCTCACATACATCACGATTCATGTATCCAATCAACCATCGGTACCACAACTACCCTCTCACATACATCACGATTCATGTATCCAATCAACCATCGGTACCTCAACTACCCTCTCACATACATCACGATTCATGTATCCAATCAACCATCGGTACCTCAACTACCCTCTCACATACATCACGATTCATGTATCCAATCAACCATCGGTACCTCAACTACCCTCTCACATACATCACGATTCATGTATCCAATCAACCATCGGTACCTCAACTACCTTCTCACATACATCACGATTCATGTTTCCCATCAACCATCGGTACCACAACTACCCTCTCACATACATCATGATTCATGTTTCCCATCAACCATCGGTACCACAACTACCCTCTCACATACATCATGATTCATGTATCCAATCAACCATCGGTACCTCAACTACCCTCTCACATACATCATGATTCATGTATCCAATCAACCATCGGTACCACAACTACCCTCTCACATACACCACGATTCATGTATCCCATCAACCATCGGTACCTCAACTACCCTCTCACATACATCACGATTCATGTATCCAATCAACCATCGGTACCTCAACTACCCTCTCACATACACCACGATTCATGTATCCCATCAACCATCGGTACCTCAACTACCCTCTCACATACATCACGATTCATGTATCCAATCAACCATCGGTACCACAACTACCCTCTCACATACATCACGATTCATGTATCCCATCAACCATCGGTACCACAACTACCCTCTCACATACATCACGATTCATGTTTCCCATCAACCATCGGTACCACAACTACCCTCTCACATACATCACGATTCATGTATCCAATCAACCATCGGTACCACAACTACCCTCTCACATACATCATGATTCATGTATCCCATCAACCATCGGTACCTCAACTACCCTCTCACATACATCACGATTCATGTATCCAATCAACCATCGGTACCTCAACTACCCTCTCACATACATCACGATTCATGTTTCCCATCAACCATCGGTACCTCAACTACCCTCTCACATACATCACGATTCATGTATCCAATCAACCATCGGTACCACAACTACCCTCTCACATACATCATGATTCATGTTTCCCATCAACCATCGGTACCTCAACTACCCTCTCACATACATCACGATTCATGTTTCCCATCAACCATCGGTACCACAACTACCCTCTCACATACATCACGATTCATGTTTCCCATCAACCATCGGTACCACAACTACCCTCTCACATACATCACGATTCATGTTTCCCATCAACCATCGGTACCCCAACTCGCTGCCATTCCTGCCCATATCCATGTACCCCTCTATCCCAAATGCTCCTCCAGGTACCTATATGTAACTCAAATGTCATCCCCTCTACTGTTTATTCTGCCACTACCTTTCCATGTGTTAACTGCACTTTCAACGAAAGACCCCTGCCTTGCTACCATCCATCTCTCTTCTTCTTCTTCTTCTTTACTTTTAGGGTAAGGCTACTCGTCCAGTCCCTGTCCATTCTGTTGAAAAACTTCTGAATTTATTTTGGATATACACTTCGTTATCTTAACCATCTATGTCAGATACCTTTGTAATTACCTTGTTTATAATGTTCTGTCTCATTCAGCCATTTCTCATACCTGAGTCTACCTCGGCCCCATAATCGACCTATTTGCTCGATGCTGAACCCCCCTATATGGCAGCTATGTGCTTCCTCTGAAGTGATGACCACCAATGTACACAATATTCCACATTAGAGCTCAATAAATTCCTATACAATGTTAACATTACCTCCTTTGATTTATAATATATCTTCCTGTGAATACAATGTAAAACCCACCTTGGTTACCTTTACCTGGAGTGTCCCGGCACAGTGATGTCTGCTTCCGCTCCAAAACTATTATCACCCGCAGATCCCTCTACTGTGTGATATGCTCCAAGACTATCGCTTGCACTACGTAGTTTATATTTCAATTGTTCTAACTCATCCTCTGTGCCTTGTTAAACTGCATCAGCCAATCATTTGCCCAAACTATCACCTTATACCTCCAAACTTTGTGTCCTCTGTCAATTTGCAAACAAGAAAAAATATCTACCTTAACTCCAAGTCCCAGTTTTTTTTTTGTTTTTTTTTGTATACTGAATCGAGGCTCGTGAAAGAGCTAACATTTACTTCACAAACAAATCAACCAGACAAACAAAATATATAAAAGGAGGGAGCGGAAGACAAGATGGGGAGAGAAGGGGAAGCACACAAACACAACATTTGAGAGCAGGGAGATGTGTGGGAGGGAGAGGGCTTGGGGGAAGGAGGCGTGGGAAGGGGGGGGGGGGGAGTGGGAGAAGTATAAAACACAAGGACACCAAGAACTTCCAGGACAGAAGTTGGTATTTCAAAAAAGAGGTTTTGGGGTGAAATTAGCGGGGGTAGAAAAGATCAAGGTTTTGGATGGGGGAAGATAAGAGATGGTGGTGAACAGCCGTTTTAAAGACCTGGAGGGAGGAGTGGGATTGAAGAGAGTGAGGGAGTTTGTTCCAGAGGCAGGAGAAAAGAGGCATGAAGGAGTGAAGGTGAGCAGAGAGTCTTGATTTTGGCAGTTTAACCATAAGAGGGTTGCAGGCAGATCTTGTGTGACCTGTAGGAATATTTTGGGGACAGAGCCCAGAGAGAGCTGGGGGGGGGGGGGCAAGGCCAGAGAGGAGTCGGTAAAAGATGGAAAGACCACCAACCTGCCTGCGGTGAGTGAGTGAAAGGCCCTTGGAGTGAGCTTCATCGCGGGAGATTCCAATGATTCTGAACGCTTTGGTTTCAACAGCGTGAAGGCGAGCTAGGTGTGAGGCAGGAGCACCAGCCCAAAGGGGAGAGCAGTACTCCATTGAGCTGCGGATGAAAGCCTTGTATGTGGTGAGGAGCTCAGGTGTGCCAAGGAAGGACTTCGCACGACGGAGGATGCCCAGTCGGCGACTGGTTTTGGAGGCCAGCTTGGAAATGTGGTTTTCCCAGGAAAGATCATGGCAGATATTGAGACCCAAAAGCTTGAGTGACAGAACTTCTTGGAGAGGATTATTCAGAAAGTGGATGGGAGGGTTGTCCAGTCGTTCTTTTCGGAGAGACATCGTAAGAGTGTGAGATTTGTCAGGATTGAAAGACATGTTCCACTTGTTTGCCCAGTCTGTGATTTTGTCCAGGTCTGCAGAGAGTGAGGAGGCTGCAGACTGCCGATCTGAGGGATGAGGAATGGGGCGACTGAGAGTAGAGTCATCAGCAAAGAGATAGAGAGGATTTTCAAGAGAGTCAGAGAGATCATTGATGAAGACCAGAAAAAGCACAGGGCCCAGAACACTGCCTTGGGGAACTCCAGCCTGAACAGGAAGAGGAGATGAGACCCATTCAGGGCCACACGTTGACTACGACTCGAGAGGAAGTCCGCCAGCCATGCGTGGAGATTTCCATGGATACGAAAGGATGAGAGTTTGGTGAGCAGAGCGGGGTGCCAGACCGTATCGAAGGCACGTGATATGTCAAGGGAGACAGCTCTAATTTCCTGTTTGGCATTGAGGACCTCCATCCATAGTTGAGAAAGCAGAAGCAGCATGTCCACAGTAGAGTGACCAGGTCTGAAACCAAATTGATGATCAGAGATCAAGCCATTGGAGAAGAGGAAAGATTTCATATCTGAAGCAATGATGGATTCCATGACTTTGCTGATAATTTGGAGAAGGCTGATTGGTCTGTAGTTGCTCGGATCTGTTTTTGCACCTTTTTGTGCAAAGCGGTGATGTTGGCTGATTTCCAAGCAGATGGCAGATGACCTTGAGCAAAAGAGAGGGTGAAGAGAACAGAGAGAGGGAGTGAAAGAGCGGAAGAACAGGATTTTAGGACCCGTGGGCTGATGCCATCAGGTCCAGTTGCAGAATCAGAGTCGAGGGTTGACAGAAACTTTTCAACCTTGTCAGGAGGAAAGCATACAGAGTCCAGGAGCAGCTGGGTACGACAGGGTACAGTGGGTACAGAGAGGGATGGGTGTGGGACACAAGATTTAGAGGCAAACACAGTGTTGAGGCATTCAGCTTTTTCATGTGCGGAGTCAGCCGTGTAGCCGTTTGAGGTGAGGGAGGGGATGGAGGGGGAACAAACACCAGAAACAGATTTGACCAGACGCCACCAGGATTTGGAAGAGGGAGACAGATAAGAGAGTTCGGTCTTAAGCACGGAGAGATATTGTTTCCTGGCTCTGCTGAGGGAGGACACACACTTGTTTCTGGCTTTGTGAAAGGAAATGAGATTTCCTTCCATTGGATTTGCTTTCCAGGAGACGAAAGCAAGTTGTTTCTGGGCAACAGCCTCACCACAAGATTCCATGTACCATGGACGGGAGGAAGGGGATGACAACTGAAGACGAAATGGGATAAATCTGTGCATGAGAGAGAGCAATTTACTTTGGAAGAATCGCCAGGATGAGTTGATGTCAGAGGCGGTAGAGATGGGAGACCAGTCCAGATGATTGATGGCTGCTTGAAGACCGTGCCAGTTGGCCTGAGTGAAATGCCAGACTCGTCGACGCTGAGGAGGCTCTCTGAGAATGGTCAGAGAGATGTCCACTTTAACAAGCACATGATCAGATGAGCCGATTGGAGCAGAAGAAGAGCAGCAGACATTTTCAGGGAAGTTAGGCATAACCAAGTCCTGAAGAGAAGATGCTCCGTTAACTGAGATCCGGGTCGGGAAATTGACAGATTGTGTCAGTCCCAGTGAGTCGCAGAAGTCCTTTGCTGAAGAGCCATGGCTGAGAGAGGTTACCACAACCAGCCAACTCGCATGGTGACAACTGAAATCACCACATATGAGGAAGAGAGAGTTGGGATGGGTAGATAGAAGTTGGTCCATATTATCAGACAGCGAGATGTAGATGGAGTCATCACTGTTTGGTGGACGGTACAACACACATATGAACAAAAGGTGGGAGCGAAGGGGAAGCCGTAGCCAAAGGTATTCCTGGGGGTGAGGTGGAGGGAGGGCAGTGCAGGGCGAGTGAAGAAGAGAGTTTTTTTATAAAGATAGCAACCCCACCTCCAGGACGAGGCTCAGGTCTATCATACCGGAGGAAGGAGTAACCTGGGAGAGATACCAAGGAATCAGAGACATCATGAAGGAGGAAAGTTTCTGTTAAGCAGATCACGTCTGGTTTGTCAGAAGCAACCTGTATGGAGAGGTCAGTCAAGTTTGAGCGAAGGCCCCGGATGTTTGAGGTCCATACCGTTAATGAAGAGGAAGGGGGAGCATCGGATACAGAACAGGGGGGGGGGGAGGGGTAGGGTAAGATGTGGAAGAGGAGGAAGAGACGGGAAGAGACAGGAGGAAGAGTCCCAGTAAGACATTCCCCCATTCGCAGCTGCTCTTCGCTTCCTATCACGAATCCAGTTATCTACCTGACCAGCCACTCTACAAGCCCTGGCCTTAACTAACAGCCTTCCATGTGGTACATTATCAAATGCCTTCTGGAAGTCTCGATAAACTACATGCACTGCACTCCCTCGTCCATACAATCAGAAACGACTTCATAGAACTCCAATAAATTTGTTAAACACGATCTTCCTTTATTTAATCAGTGCTGACTATCTTTAGGACGGGACTTTTTGAAATGACGTATTTCCACCCCAGATTGCTCTGCACAAACGTACAGAAACCTCGAGTAATGAAGTAAATCGGGGAGGCCTGGACATATTTCATGCCTCCCAGATAAGGATTGTAGAATTAAACGACTAAAAAAAACTTTTTGAAGAAGCCATAACTACTTGTAAACGTACCTGAGAGAAAAGGGGTGCCTCCACATGACGGAACAGTTGGAGAACTGCTTGATCAACTCGTTCAAGAGGATGATATGTTGCAGCCTGTACTGCAAAAACTACCGTCAATATGGCCCGTGAAAGGCCGAAGATTTGTAGATGGTGCATCCTCACCAAACCTTCATGCTTCTTAACACCGATGGGGGGTTCATATCTGGAGCTCGTCAATGCACAGGGTAAGTTTAAAATGTTTATACTCAGGTCTATCATACTTTAATGATGATGTTTATTGGGAGGAGAGGGGGCGGATGATGGGAGTTGTATGGGATGTAAGTGGCATTACAAATATATATTTTTGTTTGGTTCCGGGGGCAACAGGATAAATTATACTCGATTTTTGCATCTATTGGTGAAAGGAGAAGCATCCGTTCCTGTATGTGTGTTATATCCATGGCCACTGTGAGCTAATTATGTTAACAGGAAATGATAGTAAACTGACTCCGCTCATCCATGGATATTTCTCATGTCCCTATATTTCCGTGAATCTCATTTTCATTGAGGAACAGAACAATTCTGGATAATAATTTTGAAATTTCCACTCTTTTGTCTAAATTCTGAAAATATGTTTAAAAGACTATTTGAATGACAGATTTCACGCCAGCAATGGTATGTTAAAAGTACCCGTCGAGCATAACCGAGTCAGTGTAAACACACACAGCGCATGCACAAAACGCTTCGCTAGCATTCATACGCCATTTTGAAAATGAAAATCCTGTGTAAGCTTGAATTTATTTCAATCGTTCCCCATCTGATCCCCGATAAACATATCTAGCATCTTCCGCACAAATTAAGTTTAACTTATACTTCTATTATTTTCAAGTTCCTCTCTGAATCCTTTCAGGATCTCGACATCTTTACTAGAATTCACCAAATGTCCATCTGTCTGTTCCCAGGTACCGCAAAAACGGCTGAACCGATCGCAACGAAATTTTGGGTGGGTAATCCTGGGACCCCCTGGATTAAAATAGGCTATATTTCTTTTCCAATTAGGAATTTGTTTCCAATTTTCCAGTTTTTCCAAACACACTGGAATAATATTTACCGATATGAACAGTGATGTGGCTTTTATTGAAATTCTACAAATACTGTTTAGATTTTGAAGATTTGCGTGTGATATGATTTTACGGATGTTTATATAAATCGTTTAAAATAAAATAAAACCTTCAATTTCTGATATCTTGGCTTTTCATTTGGGCCTCCCAATTGAAGCCCAACCCAAAGGGCGGGTACCGTTGCTAGTTTATAAAATAACAGTATGGTGTCATGGTCACCATGTGAGTATGTATATATATATATATATATATATATATATATATATATATATATATATATATATATACATCACGAGGATGGACAGCGAGTGAAGGGCTCATAATAACCCACCTGCTCGAATCCCGGGACCATTACAGCAGATTAGAGCTACACACAAGCGGTTATTCACTGTCATCATGACGATATCATTATGTTACTCAATTTTTGAGAGGAAGCAGAAAAAAAAAAAGGAAGACATTCCCCAGTCTGTGCAGGCAAAGAGTTTGGCTCACTGCTGGCAAACGACGCAAGTGCAGCTATTGACTTCAATTCAGATGAGTCTGTATAGTATGATTTACCTAGTGCACGGCATCAAAGTGATAAATAACATGTGACGTACTATTTATTGGTGGTGGGTGTAGCATGAACTCCATATAAACTTTCATCGTCGGCGTTGGCCCAGTCCCAAGTGGCCTCAAAGACATGGTGTAAATGAGCATCGTGGGTCAGGCTTGTGGAGTCACATGAAACAAAAGTAGCCCAGAAACAGTCGGCGGTGTCCAAAATGGTAAATTGAACCATAGACTCGTGAAGTGACAGAATCCACCAAACCAAAGCCACCACTTCGAGCCACGAGCACGTGCCACCGAGTCCCGAGCTCTCAGATGAACCAACTCGGAAAACGTGATGCACCTCTTCTTTTGATTCTCTTCGTTCAATTGCACAAATACACTTCCCTCACTGCTGAACTCTCCTTGACTCTCTCTGAATCTTGTTAAAAGCACTGGTTGAGGATAGAAATCTATAACATAACCCATTACAAAAACAGAAAAATATATATACACTGCCCTCCATAAGTATTGGAACAGTGAAGTGAAATCAAATTTGTTTTTATTGCTAAATATACTGAAAACATTTGGATTTGAGATCAAAAGATGAATATGAGGGAAGCGTACAGAAAGAAGGTCAGCTTTTATATCTTGGTATTTATGTGCATACGTGTTTTACCTTTGTAGAACAAGAACACTTTTCATGTTCAGTCTCACAATTTTAGGAAAGCATAAGTATTGGAAAGGATGAGGGACAAGTGTTTCTTGTTGCATTGAATGTTCACACATAAAAAGAACCGTTAATGTCTCGTCTTGGTTTTCCCCTTTGATTTTGCCTGCTTTGGGAGTCAGAAGGCATAAACCAACATGAAGACTAGATACCTGTCTATGAAAGAAAAACAAGCAATTTGGAAGCTGAAAGAACAGAAGAATTCAATTTTCAGTGCGCAATACCAGTGCGCAACAACTGAGCACACCAAATACTACAATTTGCAATATCTTGAAAAAGAAAGAAACCACAAGTGTACCTAGAAATAGACAACAGCGAGGTCGGCCAAGGAAAACAACTACAGATGATGACGGAAAAATCATCAGAGCTGTGAAGAAAACCCTAAAACAACTGTCAGAGACGTCACCAACTACCTCCAGCGTACAGAAGACTTCGACAGCAGAATTACCAAAGTTACACCGCAAGATACAAACCTCTCATCAGCACCAAAAATAGACAGGCCAGATTAGAATTGACCAAGTACAGAGGTGAGCCGGTGAGTTCTGGAACAAAGTTTTATGGACAGATGAAACCAAGTGTACGAAGTTGGTAGTACGGCTTCTTCTTCTTCTTCGTGATCGGCATCACACTTAACTCAGAAACGTGATGAACGCCACATTCACCCACCAGCATATATATGAACCCTCTTCCTCTCCTGCCTCCCCCCCCCCACCCCTCCCCTCCCCTTACTCCCTCCCCCTATGCCCTCCACCCCTCCTCCCCCCCTTCCCCTCCTCACTCCTCCTTCCCCCCTCCCCTCTCTTTCCCCCCTCCCCTCTCATTCCCCCCTCCCCTTTTCCCCCCCTTCCCCCCCCTCAACTCGCCTCCCCCCCCCCTTCCCTTTCCCCACCCCCCCTCCCTCGCCCGGCAACGCCGGGTACTTCTGCAAAAGTTAATAATATATATATATATATATCTGCTTTGTTAACTCAAGTCGCTATTGGGATTTATTCATGAAAGTTGCCGAAGTTTTGATTTTTCTTTTCTTATTTTCTTCTTCTCGATGATGACACATTGTTTATTGCGTCCTGACCACCTTTCTACCTGCGTTACAAATGTAGATGTAAGTTTGCCGATTGTAGTGCATGATTAATGGTGAAGTCAGAGGACGTGCCACAGCCGGTGTTCCAATAAAAGACTTGCGTGTTTGCACTCTGAAAACTGACACGCATTATTAAATCAGATGGGGGGGGGGGGGGGCGCCCGTTCCGGCCCAGCAAGGCTTGCTATTTCCTTTTATTTTCCTTTCGCTGGTGATTACCGGACCCGGACAAAGAGCTGCAGGATGGGGCCTGGCTCTGCAGGGAGCAATCATGGCCACGTGACTTCCCACCAAGGATGCCATGAAAATAACTGCCTGGGATATTAATATCATCTGCTGCGCTCCCAGCCCCAACCGCGACCCCCAGGGAAAAGATGCTCCATGATCACATTCCTCTCGAATGAGCCAAGGAGAAAAATTTTGAGAACATCTATAGAGTTCTCTCTGCACGGCTCTGTGCCTTTTTACTGTTCCATTTCACGTCTTTGCCATCTGTAAATCCAACGTCTTCAATCCTCACTTAAGGGTTTCTCTTTTCCCTCTGCTCTTCTGAACGCTTTCGGAGTCCAAATGTTGCTTTTCATCCTTCGATTTGCGCTGTCGTTCAGGTTCATCCGTTGCTGGGATACTTTCCTCGATGGAAACACCAAACCCACAATAGAAACTCCCTCAATTCACCATTCAGATAAAACTTCTGTGATCTGCTGACATGACAAGGTCTCCTACACTATTTGTGGATAATAGGGTACTTCCTTGTTTGGCAATGATGCTCCAGGCCTTGTTTGCTTGCGCAACAGATGTTCCACATCATAATATTGAGAAGAAATGATGCAATGATGGTTTAAGTTCTTTTCTGAATATGCCCCTTGATCCAGTGTTCTCTACACTTCGTTGGCACCTCCTCCCTCTCACGCCGAATCTCCTCCTTTACCCATCAGGTCCGAAAACCCTTCGCTGTAGAAGTACTTCCCTAATGACTCTGAGTTGGAGCCAAATCACCGTGTAATATCTCTGCGGAATCGAGTCGAGCCAATATATCTCCACCGCATTTTCCATTGCTTAATCTCCTGCTTCTGAGTAATAAATATTGAGTCTTTTGAAATCCAGGAGGATGCGCAGACCGTGCTTCATACATGGCGATATGCTACAGGCCAGGAGATGAAGTACAGTTTTCCTTTATAATACATGAGATGTGCTGTCATTATCCATGGAAACTTGATAATATTTTGTGTTGCATCTCCTTTTGAGACTTTCTTTTTATTAACAGCAACAATTCTTCCGACCTCTATGTGGAGTCAGTCGGGGAACATTTTGGTACAAATCTGTTACCAACCAGCCGGCCAACACTGCCCTCGACCGAAGGTAGGAGGAATATTTAATTTTGCCGAGGTATTAGTGCAACTCGCCTACTCTTCGCGAAAGATACTAGGGTCTTCGACGACCATCAATGACTGGTGCTGGCAGAAGGGTCCTCCGGCTCGCTGGCTGTCGTCCATTTTGTCATTCCTTTTTTTTAAATAAAAAGGGTAAAAAAAAATGAAACATTACAACAAAGTGATGCACGTGTACTTTGGGCCCAAGGCCAAAATACATCGTCAAAAACGTCTAATCTAGTTAACAAATGCACCTTCTCCCAAAGGCCAAGGCTCATGGTCACAAAGAAACACATACATCCTAATCCACAGGGCCTGAATGCATCATCATACCATAAACTTTGGGGACCACCTTTGGCATATGTTGACCTTTTGGCCTATGCTGATCTCAAAAATACTTGGTGGTTGAAAAATAGTTGGTGAGCCGATATGTAAATCCTTTTCAAATTTGAAGTCAATCGAATGAAAATTGAGGATTTTAGAAATTCAAAAAAGTGGTTGACCTTTGGCCTATGTTGACCTTTTGGCCTAAGCTGATCTCAAAAATAGTTGGTGGTTGAATTCAGTTAGCCGATATCTAAATCTTATTCAAATTTCAAGTCAATCGGATTAAAATTGAGGATTTTAGAAATTTGAAATAAGTGGTTGACCTTTGGCCTATGTTGACCTTTTGACCTTTTGACCTCAAAAATATATAGGATTTTGTCAGATCACGACAAAACCTCCCCAGAAGGACATTAACAAAAAACCACAACAAAAAACCTTTGGGGACCTCCCCAGAAGGACATCAACTACACGCCGTCCCATGAGGGAGTATACACCACGAGCACCTCAACTGGAGTGGTGACCATCAACCCCTGCGCCACACCAGCGCTTGCTGCAAGTGTCCTGACCAGTAGGGGATGCCGGCCACACATCCACCCTGTTTAGGTATCCATTACCAGGAGTTAAAAATATTTTTTAGTTGTAGCTGGCAGGAGGGATATCAATGTTGTGCTTCCACCAATTGTCTCACAAGACAAATGTCTCTTAGATTGACACAATCGCACACTCTGACTCTACAATAGAGGATGAGAGAGAGATTTGTTGAATACAAGTCAATGTGTTTTTCAAAGGAAATATTTCAAAGATGAGAAATGCAGATTCGACAACAGAATTGAATAGTGTGAAATGGACAAATAAATATAACGGTGAAGAGATCTTCACATTTCAATTAAATCTAAAGAAAAAGCAGTTTTTAGTATGATTGATTGACATTCGATTTTGGGGATGTGTAAAGTATCCAGAACCTACACAACCATCCACCAATTCGAAGTGAATGACACAAGAGTAGAAGTTCCATACCGATAATAAGCTTTAGCGTTGAGCGCAAAATAAGAAACAGCACAGGTATTTCCAAAACCAAAGAGCATCAAGGACATAAACAGATGGTAAAGATGACACATGACGAACAAACTGGGCTGAAATTGCCTGACGTCCAAAAACAGGAAGTTACGAGAACAATTCAGATAAATGTTTTCATTAAGTGTTATGGGAGTAAATCATTACCTCCGCCACCAAAGGTGGATGGAAGTTATCTTTCACCCCTGTCTGTCTGTTTGTTTGTTACTGGGCAAAAATTTTTTTTTCTTGCAAGTCTGTTGATCACTCCGGTTTGTGTGTGTGTTTGTTTGTGTGTTTGTCTGTTTGTGTGTGTGTGTTTGTGTGTTTGTGTGTGTGTTTGTGTGTTTGTCTGTGTGTTTGTGTGTGTTTGTGTGTTTGAGTGTGTGTTTGTGTGTTTGTCTGTCTGTGTGTTTGTTTGTGTGTTTGTTTGTGTGTTTGTTTGTGTGTTTGTCTGTCCGCTCACTTGTACTTGCCTACATGTCACAATTTTAAACCGATATTCACGAAATTTCACCAAGTGGTAGAGTTCGTGGTCCGACAAAATCCTATATACTTTTGAGCTCAAAAGGTCAACATAGGTCAAAGGTCAACCACTTTTTTCCAAATTTTTTAAATCCTCAATTTTCATCCAATTAACTTGAAATTTGAATAGGATTTACATATCGGCTAACTGAATTCAACCACCAACTATTTTTGAGATCAGCATAGGCCAAAAGGTCAACATAGGCCAAAGGTCCACCACTTTTGTCTGATTTCTAAAATCCTCAATTTTCATCCGATTCATTTGAAATTTGAATAGGACGTTCATATCAGCTAAATGAATTCAACCACCAACTATTTTGGAGATCATCATAGGCAAAAGGTCAACATAGGCCAAAGGTCAACAACAATTTCAAATTTCTAAAATCCTCAATTTTCATCCGATTGACTTGAAATTTGAATGGAATTTACATATCAGCTAACTGAATTCAACCACCAAATATTTTTTTGATCAACATAGGTCATAAGATCCACATAGGCTAAAGGTCAACCACTTTTTTCAAATTTCTAAAATCATCAATTTTCATCCGATTGACTTGAAATTTGAATAGGATTTTCATGTCAACTAAATGAATTCAAGCATCAACTATTTTTGAGGTAAACATAGGCCAAAAGGTCAACATAGGCTAAATTTCAAAAATTGTCAATTTTCATCCGATTAACTAAAAATTTGAAGACAATTTGTATATCAGGTCACTGAATTCAACCACTAATTGTTTTTGGGGTCAAAAGGTTGCTCCACTGAGTGCCATTCTACTTTGCTCTCTTTTGCCAAGTGCCGCACTATTAGTCAGGTTCACTATGTAATTTCGTTGGAATTTTTGGGGGATTTGGAAAACTATATATTTTTGGAAACTATATTGTATAGTCAGTCAGAAAACCAATGTTGCTATTTGCACAGACTCCTGTATGGCGGCCATCTTGGATTTTCAAATTGCCACCGTAGAAATAATTTCTCTCAATATCTCAGCTTCTAAATAACATAGAGCTTTGATTCTAACGGCTAAACATACATTTTCAAGGGCCCCGAATGCAATGGTAACAAGTTCGATAAGCTAGACATGACCATAGAGCTCCTATGTGGCGGCCATCTTGGATTTTTCAAACTGGCCGCCGTAAAACTGATGTAACTCACCTTCTAAAGAGCACAGAGCTTTGATTCATCATTGAGTAAAGTCATCATCATCCTCATCATCGCTTTCGTTCATCACATCTTGAGAGTCCTCATCATTTTGGCACTGGATCTGACTGGATCACATCACTGGCACTGACAAAGGTCTGTACAAGCCAAGTTGTTTGTTCTGCAGGAACATCTAGATTAAGAACAGTCTGTTTTGCACTGACATCTAACCATTTGAATGCTGGCCTTGGGGGCTGGAGGCTCCTCAGTTGTGGTTGGTTTCACTTGTCCATCCGTGTCTTTGTAAAAGCCGTTTTGCAGGGGATTCAGCTGAGGATCCTGTTGAGCAATGCTTGCCTGACCCACACTCTGGCTTGGATATGGACTCTAAGGATGTGCTGCTTGAGAGCTCCAAGAGTAGGAGGAAGCCTGTCACTTTCTGCCATGTGTTTGCAAAAGAGATACCATCGTAGTTCGGGGATGCTGTCGATGTGGATGCCATTTGGAGAGTAAGCAGCACATACAAAGTTAGCTAGTGTGGACAACATGTCCTCCGTCACTTCAGTTGCATCTGAAAGCATTCGCACGGTTGTCTATGACATCTTCACTTGCTTTGAGGTAGACATTGCAGCCAGGTTGCTTTGCCTATTCGAGAGAACCTCCCAGTGTTGTCTGCCCCTGTGAAAGCATGAAAGGCTGGCAACGCCTTTGCTCTTTCGACCCCTAGAGCTGTCCACAGTGGCTCTATTTGAAGTATTCCAGAGGCCATGGAAATGGATGTATTCCTCAGCAGTAGGTCATAGTTTGCTATGACTAGTACCAGGACATCTGTGTCGGGAGAGAAGAACACCAACTGCGCATCATGTGGGTTTCGCTGGGATGCCAGCACGGCCTGGTGGATCAACAGGGTGTCAGCTTCTTCATGGTTGTTGTCCTCGAAGAGCAGGTCACTTGTGCTCCTCGTACGCCCTGAAGCAGACGTGATGATCAACTTGGATGAGCGACTGTTGTATTCTAGAGTTTTCGCTGCCAGATAGTCAGTCAGATCAGCCTTTGTTTTGTCATGAGAAAGGAATCTGCTCATTGGGATGTGTTTGATGTTGGTGTCATCTCTGACTTGATACTGTACTGCATCCTTTCCTTGCCTTCTTTTAGCCCTGGTAGCACTCTTCAGAGAATCGTTTTTGTACGTGTCAAAGACCAGTATGATCTCATCACAATCTTTTGTTAGAGACATGAGTCTGTCATTGAAGCATTCACCCAGATCGTTGACTTTCACTACAGTGGCTGGTTTCTTTGTCAGCTTATGCACAAGTACCATCCCATCCACCAGTGCAATCTTCCGATTTGTAGGTTTACTAGATGTGGATGCCATAGTTCTTGTGTCCATTAGATCTTCTTGTAGAACACTTGCAGCTGGTGTCTGCTGCTGATCTTCGGGGTGAATTTCTGCTCTTGCTAACTTGTCGAGGAGATGAATTAACTTCGACTTGTCAGTGCATGGAAGAATTGTCCCATCTGGAGCGAACAGTGCTCTTGGTGTCACAGTGACCTCGTAATTTCCGATGGCATATTTCTGGTTGACGTCTCTGTTTGACTTGGCAAGGACCATGAGCCTTCAGTACAGTTCCTTAGTCTCCTTCAGATCCACAGTCCTGTCTCTGAGTTTCACTGTGGTTCTCTTGTTCCCAGACGTGAACATCTTGTTGTTCTCCTTCTTGACTGGTGCCCAGAGGCTAACATCTCCATTGATACGCTCCGACACGTAGTCTTCATACAACTTCTGACCAGTGACATCAATGTTCAAGATCTGTGGTACATACTCGTCTGGGATGTAAGCATTCGTTATCACATTGTGCAGCTTGTCACCTTCAGTGTCAAATGGATTCCCGTGACTCAGTATCGCAGCCTTGATCTTGTTGATTGCTTCATGCTCCCTCTTGACTGCACTTGGACCAAGGTCATGATGTTCTGTGATCTTGTCACCTTCCGGGCCAAACTGACTCTTGAAGTCTTTTGACAGGCGTGATAATTCTGGTGTAACCATGAAGAATCTCTGTCTAGCATTGGCATTGTTAGAGATGCCAATCAGTCCAGAGTGAATCTTCATCAGCTTGTTCAGATGTTCAGATGGCCGCCACATAGGAGCTCTATGGTCATGTCCAGCTTATCGAACTTGTTACCATTGGATTCGGGGCCCTTGAAAATGTATGTTTAGCCGTTAGAATCAAAGCTCTGTTATTTAGAAGCTGAGATATTGAGAAAAATTAGTTCTACGGCGGCAATTTTGAAAATCCAAGATGGCCGCCATACAGGAGTCTGTGCAAATAGCAACATTGGTTTTCTGACTGACTATACAATATAGTTTCCAAAAATATAGTTTTCCAAATCAAAAAATCCAACGAAACTTTAAATCTGGACATACTGAACCTGACTATATGAGTGATTTTTCATTACTTGGCAAAAAAAGGATTATTTTTTTTGCAAGTATGTTGATCACTCCGGTTTGTGTGTGTGTTTGTTTGTGTGTGTGTGTGTGTGTGTGTGTGTGTGTGTGTGTGTGTGTGTGTGTGTGTGTGTGTGTGTGTGTTTGTTTGTCTGTCCTCTCACTTATACTTGCCTGCAGGTCACAATTTGAAACCGATCTTCACGAAACTTCACCAAATGGTAGAGTTCGTGGTCCGACAAAATCCTTTATATTTTTGACGTCAAAAGGTCAAAAGGTCAACATAGGCCAAAGGTCAACCACTTTTTTCAAATTCTAAAATCCTCAATTTTCATCCGATTGACTTGAAATTTGAATGGGATTTACATATCAGCCAACTGAATTCAACCACCAACTATTTTTGAGGTTACAAGGATGCTCTACTGAGTGCCATTCCACTTTGTTCTGTTTTGCCCCAAGTGTCGCTCTATGAGTGATTTTTAATTTGTGTGTTTGTCTGTCCGCTCACTTATACTTGCCTGCAGGACACGATTTTAAACCGATCTTCACGAAATTTTACCAAATGTTAGAGTTCGTGGTCCGACAAAATCTTATATATTTTTGGGGTCTTAAGGTCAAAAGGTCAACATAGGCCAAAGGTCAACCACTTTTTTCAAATTTCTAAAATCCTCAATTTTCATCCGATTGACTTAACAATTTGAATGGGATATACATATCGGCAAACTGAATTCAACCACCAACTATTTTTGAGATCAGCATAGGCCAAAAGGTCAACATAGGCCCAAGTTCAACCGCTTTTTTCAAATTTCTAATAGCCTCAATTTTCATCCGATTGACTTGAAATTTGAATAGGATTTTCATATCAGCCAACTGAATCAACTGAATATCAGGTTAAAAGGATGCTCTACTGAGTGCCATTCCACTTTGTTCTGTTTTGCCAAGTGCCGCACTATGAGTGATTTTTCATTTGTTTCTCTGTCCGTTTGTCTGTTGTTTGTGAAAAAGATATCTCAAAAAGTTGGAGACGGATTCGGACGAAATTTGGCAGAGAGGTATCATGTGTGACAAGGACGAAGTTATTAGATTTTGGTGAAGATCCGAATTCGGATCGACGACTAGAATTTTTAAAGTGATTCTTCACCATTGGGCGATAGGGCTAAAACAATACATAGCAGGATATCTCACAAAGTTGCGGACAGATTTGGACGAAACTTGGTGGACCGGTTGGGTGTCTGACAAGGACAAAGAATTCGATTTTGGTGAAGATCTGAATATGGATTCGTATATGAGAATTATTTAATCTTTTAAGTGATTCTTCACCATTGGGAGATAGGGCTAAAACCAACATACAGCATCTTATCTCAAAAACTTGTGGACGGATCCGGACGAAATTTGGCAGAGATGTAGCGTATGTGACAAGGACGAAATGGTTACATTTTGGTCAAGATCCGGATCCGGATCCGGCTACTAGAATGTTTAAAGTGATTCTTCACCATTGGGAGTTCGGGCCAAAAACGATACAAAGCAGGATATCTCAAAAAGTTGCGGACGGATTTGGACGAAACTTGGTGGAGAGATTGTGTTTGTGAAAAGGACTAAAAGTTTCGATTTTCGTGAAGATCTGAATGTGGATTCGGCTACAATAATTATTTAATTTTTAAGTGATTCTTCACCATTGAGAGATCGAGTGAAAAGCGATATATAACATAATAATTAAAAAGGTTATGGACGAGTAATGAATAAACCTGGTTGATGAGTTGGTTAGGTGACAAGAACAAGCCGATCAGATTTTGGTTCAGGTCCGAATCGAGATCCGGCCCATCAGTGGATACAAAACGTAAACTGTTCACCAGGCGGAGGTGTGCACTCTACTGAGTGCCCTTCTAGTTAAGTATGTGATGCTACATAAGGTGTACAAAATAAGCTTGTTGAAATTCCTCGTGAAAATGTTCTTAACAAGAAAAGCATCGAAAGAACATCCATCGTTTCATCAACGCATTCATTGATGGTTTACGTATCGGCCTCAAATGCGCTCTCGGGTAATGGCAGCATCAGCATCTCCATTATAGTTTGACTACATAAGACCCATGTTCGCTTCACTGACGGGAATACTGATCTTTGCCTAATTGCGAAATAACGGGCGTTGTTACCTCCATCACCGAAGTTGGGCGGATAGCTCAGTCACTGAAGGTGGACGGATGTTAGGTTTTCGCCCATGTCTGAAACGCTTTCACCCTTCACCCCCGTGTGAGAAGGGTATCTGAAAAAAGGTTGTGCATGGATTATGACTAAACTTGGTGGACAAGTTGAGTGTGTGACAAGGACGAATTCACTCGAGTTTGGTGAAGATACGGATCCGGAATTTTCAGTGATTCTTCACCATTGAGCGATGAGGCCAAAACGATATATCACGATATATCAAAAAGTTATGGATGGATTATGACTAAACTTGGTGGATGAGTTGTTTATGTAACAAGAACAAGCCGATTCGATTTTGGATCTGCTCTGGATCCAGATCCGGCCTATCAAGCCAGCGATCCTAATTTCATACCTACATACTTCTATAAATGCACAGCAAACAAATGTATTATTTACAAGCATTTACTAGAAGGAAACAAATTCTGTAGTTCTAGCACTGGACGAAAATTCCCCATCTCCTCCTATACAACAGGCATTTTAAGGCCATTTTCCCTGCAAGGGCGGGGGTTAGCCTTGCGGTCCCCATGACAATCTTCTCAATTTTGCCCTATTTTCTGCATCTCCCCTTATTAACCCCCTTGCCCGCATTTCTTCTTCGACCATCTTCAGCCAAGTCTTTCTCGGTCATCCCCGTCCTCTACTTCCTTCCACATTCATTTCCATCACTCTTCTCAACCAGTCACTTTCATCCTTCCTCAACACATGACCAAACCATCTCAACCTGTTCCTCTTCACAGCATCCATCACAGGCTCTATTCCCATCATCTTTTGCAATTCATCATTTGTCTTCCTCTCTCTCAACGATACTCCGCACATCCGTCGAACCATTCGCATTTCCACCCTTTCCAGCCTTCGTTGCTGCTCTACGTTCATTACCCATGTCTCGCTCCCATAAATCATAACACTTCTCACGCATGCAGCATACACCTTTCCCTTCAGCTTCAACGATACTCCCCTCCTCGTCAGCACGCCACTCAGTTCCCGAAACTTCTTCCATGCACATCTCACTCGAGCAACCGTCCGAGTCTGATCCACCTTCTCCATTCAGCATGTCTCCTCGGTAACAAAATGTTTTCACACCTTCCAGCTTCACGCCGTCTCCAAGATCCAACTCAACATTTCCTCCATCTGCAGCTCCCTCTGTGCACACCTTACATTTGAATGTAGCTGCCACACTGGTTAATGACCCTCTCAAACCACTGCATTTTTGATGAACCCACTCAGCGCACATAGTACATTGAATCGAGTTCACTCCGACACCCTTCCTGCACATAGCACATGGCCACTTCCCAGTTCTTTTCACCTCACCACATGCTTTACCACTTGCCATCACCTTTGTTTTTCGATATTCACCTTCAGACCTTTCGTCTCCATACATTCCTTCCACTTGTTCATCTTCTCCTTCAGTCCATCCATACTTTCTGCAATCAACACCAGATCATCTGCATACAATAACTCCCACGGTACACCCTCCTTTACGTTCCGAGCCAGCACCTCCATCACAGCTACAAATAGTAGTGGACTTAGTACCGACCCCTGATGCACTCCCACCTTCACCTCAAACTCACCACTGTTCCCGTCCTTCGTCCTTACAGCTGAGCACGATCTTTTGTACATTGCTATCACTACTCTGATCAACCATTCCTCCACTCCTAACTTCCTCAATGCCCATGTCAATACTTCACGTGGAACCCTATCGAATGCTTTCTCCAGATCAACAAATCCAAGAAACAACTTCCTCCTCTTCTCCATGTACTTCTGCATAACAACATAACAACAACATGACATGACAACAACTTCTTCACCTCCTATATGAACTGCAAATCGACATGGGTTATATACCTAATCACTTGCCAAAACTGCACCAACAATATGTTGGAAAAACTGAAAATACACTCCACACACGATTTAATAACACCCGGTCAGAAATCAATAACTTCCACACCAGTCAGGGCAAATCTCTACCTTACACGATACACTTTAATCAACCGGATCACTCTATAAATGACATTCAAATCTCTGCCATTGAATCAATCACAAATCGATCACACACCACGATTCTGAAACGTGAGTCCTTTTGGATACATAAACTTCGGTCAAAAATCCCTCATGGCATAAATTTTGATGATTAAAGAATGTTCCTACATCAACCCAATCAAATCATTAACCGTAACCCATTCATTCACTCATTCATTCATTCTACCTTTATATGTCATTTATATAAATATATAAATAAATATATAAATATATTATATGAATATAAATGGTATATTAATATATGCTTGTAAGCTGCTGGGGAGGGGAGGGAGATGGAGAGGGGGAGGGGGAGGGGGAGGGGAAGGGGGAAGGGGGGAAGGGGCAGGGGGGAGGGGAAGGGGGGGGAAAGGGAGGGGGAAAAGGGAGGGGGAGGGGGAAAAGGGAGGGGGGGAAAGGGAGGGGGAGGGGGAGTGGAGAAGGGGAGGGGGTAGGGTGGAGGGGGAGGGGAGGGGGAGGGGGGAGGGGGAAGGGGGAGGGAAGGGGAGGGCCAGTCAACAATGACGTTGCAGTTATCATGGTCGGAGAGCAGCACAACAATCGCGACATCGTCCTGAATCTTCGCAACAGCACGAAGCGGATTTTGGAGACTCACCGATCCTGTGACGCCCTCCGGTACCGGCGTTGCCGGGTGGGGGAAGGGAGACCCATACATTCCCAACCCGTACATTCGCCCTCTCGACTCAAGCTCACTCAGACAAAAGCCTCGCACACCGTGAAGGCCCAATGGCCATGTCTATGCCACAAATCAAGTATGTGAGTGAGTCGGGCGCACTGAATTGAAAATATATAGAACTCTCATACTCCATGAAAAGTGAAGCCAACTGGCGGCGGGGATGGAACATCACATGATCGCTCTGAGCGAATCAGCGCGCTGCTCTGCCACCGGTCAGAATCCGTGTATAATATTCCTCGCTGAAAAAAAATCTATGTGAAACATGCTACTATCTATGCTAAATCATGCTAAATCATGCTAAATGCTAATCATGCTAAAATCTATGCTACTTGCTGTGAGTTTATGGCGGCAATGAACATCACGTGATCGCGTCATGAACATCATTCGTGATCACGTCATCACGTGATCGTGATCGTCATCAATGAGCGCGAATGAACGAATCAGCGCGCTGCTCTTCCACCGATTCAGATTCCGTGTATAATATTCCTCGCTGAAAAAAAAATGGATCTAAAGATGAAAGAAAAAAAACCTATGTGGTGTGAATGGCAATGTTCCTCGCTGAAATGTGAAAAAACGCAATCGCTTTTCGCTCTGAAATACGTGCGAACGCGTAACTGAGTTAATGGCGGCAAGGAACATCACGTGATCGCTCTGAGCGAATCAGCGCGCTGCTTTGCCACCGGTCAGATTCCGTGCATAATATTCCTTGCTGAAATGCGCTGAGGTAAAAATATGGTAAAAAAAAATTATGAAATAAATTTTTAGGTCGGCCATGTTCTTCCCAGGCTCAATGGCCATGTCTGTGCCAAATATCAAGTACGTGAGCCTCTCCGTTTAGGAGTCTATCGGTAATATTACACACACACACACACACACACACACACACACAAACTGTGTTATATATATATATATATATATATATATATATATATATATATATATATATATATATATATATATATATATATATATATATATATATATATATACACCATACATACATACATACATACACACACACACACACGCACACCCACACCCGCACACACACACATACACATAGACACACCCACACACCATTCCTTTCAAATTATAAAATACAGTCGAAAGTAGTTAGAGTTTAAATGGTGAACCCTGTGGAAGTCCTCTTTCACGGACTTCCTTAATATTGAAAGATTAATAATGTGCCTGTGAGTGAGTTTCATTAAATCCTAATTTGTAATAAAGTTTTAATGTGTTTAATGAAGTTTGATTAAATCGTTCACAAGAAAGTGATAGTTTCTGTCTCTCAGTTATCTTAATAGAGTAGAGATATTACATTCTCCAACAACCCCTATGGACGACTGGGTACTGAATGGTTAAGGGACCATAGGATGGATCACTTCGTAACCTGCTCACATCTCAGGTGTCTCATTAATTATCGATGCATTCTTCTGTGGAGTGGAATCCTGTGGGTTGCGATGCTGCATTTGGGAGCATGCCGTCATTTGCATAGGTAAAGCTTTGTAAATAAAGGAATATAAAGTAAAATAAGGGCTTTCTGCAGCATGTGGACTTCCTTTCCCACTGAGGTTCAGAAGTTCCTTGTGCATCTTGACACCTCCTTTGTAAATGTCCCAGAGTGCATCAGCGATATAATCATGAAGAAATGTTCTTCAGTCCTATCCTCTCCCTTTTCCTCAGTTTTATCCATGTCACCCTTCATCCTGGGAAAATGCAAACAACCCTTATTCCGAAGAAGTGTCCAAAATCTGATCCACTCAAATTCAGAATGGTTAGCCTTCACCCAAACATATGTCGTGACTGCAGAACGCAGGCATTATACCTTTACAACTCTAACCTCTGATCATCGGTTTAGCTTCCGACTTTGGCTTTTGTAACATGGAAGTGTTGCCGCTTTAAACCCAATAATCGATTGCACTAAAACCTCAAACCACAGATCTGGGCCATTACTCTGGACATCTGTTGAGCTTTCGATGCTGTCTGGGTCGCAGCCTTGCTTTCCGAGCTGTCTGTTTATGATATTGAGTAGGTCCTCCTTAAATATGTGAGCAGAAACAATAGTTCGCTCTCGTTAGTATTCTGTCTCAAGATCTCCATGTTGAAGCCGGTGTCTCGGAAGACAGAATTTTAGGACAATTTCTGCGGGTCTGGGGGAAAAAGACATAGGACAGCTACTTGGAACATGTCTTTCACTGCAGATAAAGTCCATGCTCTCACTCTGTTCCTCCGCAAGGATCGGCTTTTCAACTACTTAGTCTACTTCTCTGAGCAAGCCCTGGTGGAGATGCAGTCCCGGGAGCTTCTGTACCTCACAATCCGTCATAAAGCGCCACATTACTAACCTGGCTGCTAAGGCAGGTCAACACCTCGGTTTTCGCCACAGACCTAAGGCTGCTCTGGCCTTCACACAAAGTATCAGGGAGTATGCATCCCATTGTGGGTTGCTTTACCTGGTTCTCATCTTGCCCCATGGAGGAAATCATATCAAGGCTCTCGGTGAAATTAGCATATCTCAGCAGGATGCCAAGGCCCATGGTCATGGTCTGCTTCTCATCCACTGCAAGAAGGTTGGTGAAAACTCAGTTTGGTGAAATCCCTGTGGCCCTCTGTTCGAACCAGGATCCCCTCCCTCCAAGGTCACACAAAGTCTTCAAGAATTCCATACATGGGTATCTTCCCAAACTCTAAGCTGAATGCTCACCTCCATTCCTTCATCCCTCGATTTTTACCCTCGCCTGAGGAGAGGGCATTGCATTTGAGTCCGTTTGTTACTTGCCGGAAAAGATTCCGGCAAGTATGTTGATCTGTTCGTTTGTCTGTTTGTCTGTCTGTTTGCAGCACTACGTCTACACCGTTGCACGGAGAATCGCCAAACTTTGTCTTGACCTGGAATAGACTGTGCCAAATTGATGACGTCATCGGTCACGTGGTTCGGCCGCCATCTTGGAAAAACCGAAAACATTTGCACCTCCATATCTCCGAAAGTGCTGAACAGAAAAAATTGAGACATGGCTCATTGTAAAGAACTCTCCATGGGGAAAAAAATATGTTAATGCTGACGTCATCAGTCACGTGGTTCGGCCGCCATCTAGGAAAAACCCAAAAACTTTGCACCTCCATATCTCCGAAAGTGCTGAACAGAAAAAATCGAGACATGGCTCATTGTAAATAACTCTCCATGGGGAAAAAATATGTTAATGCTGACGTCATCAGTCACGTGGTTAGGCCGCCATCTTGGAAAAACCGAAAACATTTGCACCTCCATATCTCCGAAAGTGCTGAACACAAAAAATTGAGACATGGCTCATTGTAAAGAACTCTCCATGGGGAAAAAAATATGTTAATGCTGACGTCATCAGTCACGTGGTTCGGCCGCCATCTAGGAAAAACCCAAAAACATTGCACCTCCATATTTCCAAAAGTGCTGAATAGTAAAAATTGAGACATGGCTCATTGCAAAGAACTCTCCAGGGGGAATAAAATATGTTAATGATGACGTCATAGGTCACGTGGTTCGGCCGCCATCTTGGAAAAACCGAAAAACATAGCACCTCTATATCTCCAAAAGTGCTAAATAGAAAAAATTGAGACATGGCTCATTGTAAAGAACTCTCCATGGGGAATAAAATATGTTAATGATGACGTCATCGTTCACGTGGTTCGGCCGCCATATTGTCCAAAATGGCCAATAAAAAAGTACATTCTGGCAAGTCCTCGGTTTCTGACCGATTTTTCATCTGTCTGTCTGTTTGTTACTTGCCGGAAAAGATTCCGGCAAGTATGTTGATCTGTTCGTTTGTTTGTTACTTGCCGGAAAAATTTTCCGGCAAGTATGTTGAGCTGTTCGTTTGTCTGTTTGTCTGTCTGTTTGCAGCACTACGTCTACACCGTTGCACGGAGAATCGCCAAACTTTGTCTTGACCTGGAATAGACTGTGCCCAATTGATGACGTCATCGGTCACGTGGTTCGGCCGCCATCTAGGAAAAACCCAAAAACTTTGCACCTCCATATCTCCGAAAGTGCTGAACAGAAAAAATTGAGACATGGCTCATTGTAAAGAACTCTCCATGGGGAAAAAAATATGTTAATGCTGACGTCATCAGTCACGTGGTTCGGCCGCCATCTAGGAAAAACCCAAAAACTTTGCACCTCCATATTTCCAAAAGTGCTGAATAGAAAAAATTGAGACATGGCTCATTGTAAAGAACTCTCCATGGGGAATAAGATATGTTAATGATGACGTCATCAGTTACGTGATTCGGCCGCCATCTTGGAAAAACCGAAAAACTTTGCACCTCCATATCTCCGAAAGTGCTGAATAGTAAAAATTGAGACATGGCTCATTGCAAAGAACTCTCCAGGGGGAATAAAATATGTTAATGATGACGTCATCGTTCACGTGGTTCGGCCGCCATATTGTCCAAAATGGCCAATAAAAAAGTACATTCCGGCAAGTCCTCGGTCTCTGACCGATTTTTCATCTGTCTGTCTGTTTGTCTGTCTGTCTGTTTGTCTGCCTGTTTGCAGCACTACGTCTACACCGTTGCACGGAGAATCGCCAAACTTTGCACACGTATTTGTCTTGCCCTGGAATAGACTGTGCCCAATTGATGACGTCATCGTTCACGTGGTTCGGCCGCCATCTTGGAAAAACCGAAAAACTTTGCACCTCTATATCCCCGAAAGTGCTGAACAGAAAAAATTGAGACATGGCTCATTGTAAAGAACTCTCCATGGGGAATAACATATGTTAATGATGACGTCATCAGTCACGTGGTTCGGCCGCCATTCTGGAAAAACCGAAAAATTTTGTACCACTATATCTCCGAAAGTGCAGAATAGAAAAAATTGAGGCATGGCTCATTGTAAAGAACTCTCCATGGGGAATAACATATGTTAATGATGACGTCATAGGTCACGTGGTTCGGCCGCCATCTTGGAAAAACCGAAAAACTTTGCACCTCCATATCTCCGAAAGTGCTGAATAGAAAAGATTGAGACATGGCTCATTGTAAAGAACTCTCCATGGGGAATAAAATATGTTAATGATGACGTCATCGGCCACGTGGTTCGGCTGCCATATTTGTCCTAAATGGCTGATAAAAAAGTAAATTCTGGCAAGTCCTCGGTCGCTGACCGATTTTTCATTTGTTTGTCTGTTTGTTTGTTTGTCTGTATGTTTGTTTGTTTGTCTGCACAGAATAAATATGATTTTCTCTGCAACCGTTGGTCCGATTGACAGGAAATTTTCACAATAGGTGCAACTACAGCTGTATAATTTTTTCTGATAATTATGACGTCATAGGTCACGTGATTCGGCCGCCATCTTGGAAAAACATTGCACCTTTATATCTCCGGAAGCGCTGAATAGAAAAATTGAGACATGGCTCACTGTAAAGAACTCTCCAAGGGGAATAAAATATGTTAATGATGATGTCATAGGTGCCTCCATTATGACGTCATAATTCGACAAGTACAAAACTTCTTCCGACCAAGATGAAATTTCTTGAGCATCATCTAGGAATAAATTAGTTTAGAAAAAAAAATAATGATGACGTCATCAATCACGTGGTTCGCCCGCCATATTTGTTTTAACACAAAAGCCTTAAAAACCACTGAAAATACATCCTGGCGAGGGTTTGCAATCTCTGATTGCTCTTTTTCTTGTTTCATTTGTGGAACCAACACCTTGTGTCCGTCATCTCGCACTCCTCACTCTAGTCTTTCAAGAGTGCTTTGTCCATTGTCACCTCTTGCTTTCGTCTCACTCTTCCCCTCCCACCAACCCATCCTCTGTTCCTGTCCCTTTCTGCTTCTCATCTCCTCATGTATGACGTCATTCTCTCCTGTTCCACTTTGATCTTCCATCGGTTTGTACACCTGGTGCCTTCTGTCGTTTAGCACATCCATGAGCCGAGATTTCTGGATACATGATAAATATTTAAAACATGCCACTTCTATTTCTAAAAGTTGTACAAAATTCTCATGTAGGCTTCGACATTGGATTTTGTTTTATTTTTCTTTCTTCCAGGCCTACTTAATTTTTTTCCAAACGTCTGTCATGAAAAAGCACTACGACTTTCTCTGGAATGACCCCACTAATGCGCATTTCCCATCGTGCCCGAACTCTCTTCCTGCATGGGCACCAATTGCAGCTGATGCGTCCCCAAAGAACGAGGCAACATTTCCAAGATGGATGTTTTAACAAAGGCGCCTTTCCTGCCTCCCTGCTCTGGCACATCAGCGCCCTCGCTAATTGCGCTTCCCTCGCAGCCTTCGTGCTGATCTGGGCCGCAGTGGGGCCGCACGGACGGCGTGCTCAGCTCGAACGCACGTCTCACCAATTGCCCCAAACGACGGTCTAAGGGGTCGCGGGAGCAAGCTCCATCTCTGGCGCAGAGTTGATGGGTTTCTCCTGGCGTGGGACTGATGCGGTGTGGGAAAGGGGATGGTGCTGGAGGACAGATTGGCGGGGTGCCGGCCCTAAAAGAACCTCATGAAATGAATATCTATTGACTTTGCGTTGATGAGATGTGAAAAGTGCTTTGCTCAATGTTTGCATTTCCAACACGGAATGGGGGGGAGTCACTGTTCTGCTTGTTTAAATTACATCTGCTTTGTTTGCAGAACAAATTAGGCAGAAGTTATAGTTTTGAACTGCATCCTGAGCCATTGCTTGGCTTACAAGTGGAAAATGAGAGTATTTAATTATTTCACTCACACTCAATGTGAACGAACTCAACAGCTCGGTTACGTGTGTGCGGATCTGACTCTATTGCTTCCAGAACTAACCTCGTGTTCTTTTTCCTTGTGCGTTAAAAGAACACCTGGGAAACGAATCCGACCCTTTTTTATTTCTATATCCTCCACAGCCAGCTGTGGATTCCACTTCCAGGTTAATAATTGCTTTAGCAAACGCCAAGCAAAGACTGACGGTTTAAAGTTCACTGAACCTTCTTCTAAGTCAGAGGAATTGCTTCCTCTATAAGAGCTAAGCAAACAAAACGTGCAAATCTTACACAAAAGAATGGGATGCATTGATGTTTGAACTGACAATCCATGGGAACTCTGTATTCCTCTCTCCTCGCCACAAATCCTCAATGTACAAATTTCGAAGAGCGACTGTTTTACTTCAAGATCCAACCTGGATTTATTGAATTGTTTTACCAGCGACATTGTGATCCCCTCAAAGGATTCCAGACATTTCATGAGCAGTTTTAATCACAAAATAATATAATCCCACCGAGGGGACGTGGAGGCACACAGAGCTCAACACGGATTATATTGCATTCCCGTCACATCTGCAACGTCGAGCACAAGTCACGGTTATGACGTCATAGTGTTACCGTTTCATCGCACAAGTCAAACGGATTTGCACAAAATGGATTTGCACACTTTGAAACAGTCAAATGGGCTGTTTCAAACTGTTGTTTTTCTTAAAGATTTGGGCACAGTTAGAGGGAATGCTGAAAGGGGATCCATTTTTCATTCATACTGGTTCGTTTTGGAGGTAGACGATGGACACGGCACAACGGATAGGGGTTTTTAACCAGTAGGTTGCAGAATGCAAATCCAGAAATTTCGTTACATAAAAACTCGAGCAATGAGATTGTGTCGCCAATATGCCTCCGAGTAGTCCATGCCCGTGACAATGGGTAGATGTAATTCGTTCACCGTCCTAAAAAAAAACAAGTTTCGTTTAAACCCGTTCAGCTGTTTTGAAGTATCACATTTTTACCACAGGACAGGTTTCACATCGAATCGGTGAAGCGTTTTCGGAGAGGGGATTTTTTTAAACATCAGCTTTCAAGCTAATATGGCTGCCAAACCACGTGACATATGACATCAAAAATGTACACTCTGCATATTTAAGGGTAAGGAGTCACGTTTGTGAAATTTTGTGTTCATCGGATAAGGTTAATTATTCTATCCAAGATGGCTGCCAATCTACGTGACCTATAATGTCGTCAATTTCAAACTATATGCAACAATGGTGTTGGATGACATTTGCAAACTTTCACATCGATAGGGTAAGCGGTTTCAGAGATATAATCATTTAATATTTCCTTTCAATCCAATATGGCTGCCAAATCATGTGACCTATGATGAAATAAATTTAATATTTCAATACAAATGGCTCAGAGATCATGTGCATGCAATTTCAGATTTTTAGGACAAGGCATTCGATTAAAACATTTGTGGCCGGTATACCACTTCACCGATGATGTCATCATTATCAGGATTTTGTTCCCCATTGGGAGTCCTTGAAAATGTGCCAAGTTTCAAATTTTTCCATTCAGTGGTTTCCGAGAAATAATTTTTCTATTATTTGTGTTTAATTCAAGATGGCTGCCATACCACGTGACCTATGACCTCACAATAATCATTAAAACATTCGGCATGGGTGTCACTCCTTCCCTGGAAGTTTCGTCTCAATTGGACATGTGGTTGCTGAGAAAAACGAGGTTTAGCCCGTACGGACGGACAGACAACCTGACAACATAATGCCTGCGGCCACCTTCGGGGGCGCAGGTATAAAAATCTTTCATGGATATCGACAGAATACTTCAGCAAAAATGCTGGAATTTTTGCTCCACCTTCCTCCAGTATCGATACTATTAGAGAGATATTCATCTGTATGTCTGTCTGTGTTGCAATTTTTCTCAGAGATGGCCAAACAAATCTTCATCAAACTTTTAGAGGTTCTTCAGTGAGCGCCTGGGAGTGTTTTAGGCCAAAAAAAGAAAAAAGATTATATATATTGGAAATTTTGAAAATAAAAGTTCAACTTTTAAAATCACTCTATAATTTGTGCCTAAGTATTTGTAGCGATGTGATAGGTAATATTAAATGATCCCAGAACCTATTCCTTGGTGGGTCTTGGGAAGTGTTTTAGGCCCCCACATTAAAAAAAGATTTCTTCAAAACAACAACAGCATTAGAACAGCACCTTGGTGTTTAGATTAGAAGAGCACCTTGGTGTTTAGATTAGAAGAGCACCCTGGTGTTTAGATTAGAAGAGCACCCTGGTGTTTAGATTAGAAGAGCACCCTGGTGTTTAGATTAGAACAGCACCCTGGTGTTTAGATTAGAACAGCACCTTAGTGTTTAGATGAGAAGAGCACCTTAGTGTTTAGATTAGAAGAGCACCCTGGTGTTTAGATTAGAAGAGCACCCTGGTGTTTAGATTAGAAGAGCACCCTGGTGTTTAGATTAGAAGAGCACCTTGGTGTTTAGATTAGAAGAGCACCCTGGTGTTTAGATTAGAAGAGCACCCTGGTGTTTAGATTAGAAGAGCACCCTGGTGTTTAGATTAGAAGAGCACCCTGGTGTTTAGATTAGAAGAGCACCCTGGTGTTTAGATTAGAAGAGCACCTTAGTGTTTAGATTAGAAGAGCACCTTGGTGTTTAGATTAGAAGAGCACCCTGGTGTTTAGATTAGAAGAGCACCCTGGTGTTTAGATTAGAACAGCACCTTAGTGTTTAGATTAGAAGAGCACCTTGGTGTTTAGATTAGAAGAGCACCCTGGTGTTTAGATTAGAAGAGCACCTTAGTGTTTAGATTAGAAGAGCACCTTGGTGTTTAGATTAGAAGAGCACCCTGGTGTTTAGATTAGAAGAGCACCCTGGTGTTTAGATTAGAAGAGCACCCTGGTGTTTAGATTAGAACAGCACCCTGGTGTTTAGATTAGAACAGCACCTTAGTGTTTAGATTAGAAGAGCACCTTAGTGTTTAGATTAGAAGAGCACCCTGGTGTTTAGATTAGAAGAGCACCCTGGTGTTTAGATTAGAAGAGCACCTTGGTGTTTAGATTAGAAGAGCACCCTGGTGTTTAGATTAGAAGAGCACCCTGGTGTTTAGATTAGAAGAGCACCCTGGTGTTTAGATTAGAAGAGCACCCTGGTGTTTAGATTAGAAGAGCACCCTGGTGTTTAGATTAGAAGAGCACCTTAGTGTTTAGATTAGAAGAGCACCTTGGTGTTTAGATTAGAAGAGCACCCTGGTGTTTAGATTAGAAGAGCACCCTGGTGTTTAGATTAGAACAGCACCTTAGTGTTTAGATTAGAAGAGCACCTTGGTGTTTAGATTAGAAGAGCACCCTGGTGTTTAGATTAGAAGAGCACCTTAGTGTTTAGATTAGAAGAGCACCTTGGTGTTTAGATTAGAAGAGCACCCTGGTGTTTAGATTAGAAGAGCACCCTGGTGTTTAGATTAGAAGAGCACCCTGGTGTTTAGATTAGAAGAGCACCCTGGTGTTTAGATTAGAAGAGCACCCTGGTGTTTAGATTAGAACAGCACCTTGGTGTTTAGATTAGAAGAGCACCTTGGTGTTTAGATTAGAAGAGCACCCTGGTGTTTAGATTAGAAGAGCATCCTGGTGTTTAGATTAGAAGAGCACCCTGGTGTTTAGATTAGAACAACATCCTAGTGTTTAGATTAGAACAGCACCCTGGTGTTTAGATTAGAACAGCACCCTGGTGTTTAGATTAGAAGAGCACCTTGGTGTTTAGATTAGAAGAGCACCTTGGTGTTTAGATTAGAAGGGCACCTTGGTGTTTAGATTAGAAGAGCACCCTGGTGTTTAGATTAGAACAACATCCTAGTGTTTAGATTAGAAGAGCACCTTGGTGTTTAGATTAGAATATCCTAGTGTTTAGATTAGAAGAGCACCCTGGTGTTTAGATTAGAAGAGCACCCTGGTGTTTAGATTAGAACAACATCCTAGTGTTTAGATTAGAAGAGCACCTTGGTGTTTAGATTAGAATATCCTAGTGTTTAGATTAGAAGAGCACCCTGGTGTTTAGATTAGAAGAGCACATTGGTGTTTAGATTAGAACAACATCCTAGTGTTTAGATTATAAGAGCACCCTGGTGTTTAGATTAGAAGAGCACCTTGGTGTTTAGATTAGAACAATATCCTAGTGTTTAGATTAGAACAGCACCCTGGTGTTTAGATTAGAACAGCACCCTGGTGTTTAGATTAGAACAGCACCCTGGTGTTTAGATTAGAAGAGCACCTTGGTGTTTAGATTAGAACAGCACCCTGGTGTTTAGATTAGAACAGCACCCTGGTGTTTAGATTAGAAGAGCACCCTGGTGTTTAGATTAGAAGAGCACCCTGGTGTTTAGATTAGAACAACATCCTAGTGTTTAGATTAGAAGCGCACCCTGGTGTTTAGATTAGAAGAGCACCTTGGTGTTTAGATTAGAATATCCTCGTGTTTAGATTAGAAGAGCACCCTGGTGTTTAGATTAGAAGAGCACCCTGGTGTTTAGATTAGAAGAGCACCCTGGTGTTTAGATTAGAACAGCACCCTGGTGTTTAGATTAGAACAGCACCCTGGTGTTTAGATTAGAACAGCACCCTGGTGTTTAGATTAGAACAGCACCCTGGTGTTTAGATTAGAAGAGTACCCTGGTGTTTAGATTAGAACAGCACCTTAGTGTTTAGATTAGAAGAGCACCTTAGTGTTTAGATTAGAAGAGCACCCTGGTGTTTAGATTAGAAGAGCACCCTGGTGTTTAGATTAGAAGAGCACCCTGGTGTTTAGATTAGAAGAGCACCTTGGTGTTTAGATTAGAAGAGCACCCTGGTGTTTAGATTAGAAGAGCACCCTGGTGTTTAGATTAGAAGAGCACCCTGGTGTTTAGATTAGAAGAGCACCCTGGTGTTTAGATTAGAAGAGCACCTTAGTGTTTAGATTAGAAGAGCACCTTGGTGTTTAGATTAGAAGAGCACCCTGGTGTTTAGATTAGAAGAGCACCCTGGTGTTTAGATTAGAACAGCACCTTAGTGTTTAGATTAGAAGAGCACCTTGGTGTTTAGATTAGAAGAGCACCCTGGTGTTTAGATTAGAAGAGCACCTTAGTGTTTAGATTAGAAGAGCACCTTGGTGTTTAGATTAGAAGAGCACCCTGGTGTTTAGATTAGAAGAGCACCCTGGTGTTTAGATTAGAAGAGCACCCTGGTGTTTAGATTAGAAGAGCACCCTGGTGTTTAGATTAGAAGAGCACCCTGGTGTTTAGATTAGAACAGCACCTTGGTGTTTAGATTAGAAGAGCACCTTGGTGTTTAGATTAGAAGAGCACCCTGGTGTTTAGATTAGAAGAGCACCCTGGTGTTTAGATTAGAAGAGCACCCTGGTGTTTAGATTAGAACAACATCCTAGTGTTTAGATTAGAACAGCACCCTGGTGTTTAGATTAGAACAGCACCCTGGTGTTTAGATTAGAAGAGCACCTTGGTGTTTAGATTAGAAGAGCACCTTGGTGTTTAGATTAGAAGAGCACCCTGGTGTTTAGATTAGAACAACATCCTAGTGTTTAGATTAGAAGAGCACCTTGGTGTTTAGATTAGAATATCCTAGTGTTTAGATTAGAAGAGCACCCTGGTGTTTAGATTAGAAGAGCACCCTGGTGTTTAGATTAGAACAACATCCTAGTGTTTAGATTAGAAGAGCACCTTGGTGTTTAGATTAGAATATCCTAGTGTTTAGATTAGAAGAGCACCCTGGTGTTTAGATTAGAAGAGCACCTTGGTGTTTAGATTAGAACAACATCCTAGTGTTTAGATTAGAAGAGCACCCTGGTGTTTAGATTAGAAGAGCACCTTGGTGTTTAGATTAGAACAATATCCTAGTGTTTAGATTAGAACAGCACCCTGGTGTTTAGATTAGAACAGCACCCTGGTGTTTAGATTAGAACAGCACCCTGGTGTTTAGATTAGAAGAGCACCTTGGTGTTTAGATTAGAAAAGCACCCTGGTGTTTAGATTAGAACAGCACCCTGGTGTTTAGATTAGAAGAGCACCCTGGTGTTTAGATTAGAAGAGCACCCTGGTGTTTAGATTAGAACAACATCCTAGTGTTTAGATTAGAAGAGCACCCTGGTGTTTAGATTAGAAGAGCACCTTGGTGTTTAGATTAGAATATCCTCGTGTTTAGATTAGAAGAGCACCCTGGTGTTTAGATTAGAAGAGCACCCTGGTGTTTAGATTAGAAGAGCACCCTGGTGTTTAGATTAGAACAGCACCCTGGTGTTTAGATTAGAACAGCACCCCGGTGTTTAGATTAGAACAGCACCCTGGTGTTTAGATTAGAACAGCACCCTGGTGTTTAGATTAGAAGAGTACCCTGGTGTTTAGATTAGAACAGCACCTTAGTGTTTAGATTAGAACAGCACCCTGGTGTTTAGATTAGAACAGCACCTTGGTGTTTAGATTAGAACAGCACCCTGGTGTTTAGATTAGAAGAGTACCCTGGTGTTAAGATTAGAACAGCACCCTGGTGTTTAGATTAGAACAGCACCCTGGTGTTTAGATTAGAACAGCAACCTGGTGTTTAGATTAGAACAGCACCCTGGTGTTTAGATTAGAACAGCACCCTGGTGTTTAGATAAGAACAGCACCCTGGTGTTTAGATTAGAACAGCACCCTGGTGTTTAGATTAGAACAGCACCCTGGTGTTTAGATAAGAACAGCACCCTGGTGTTTAGATTAGAACAGCACCCTGGTGTTTAGATTAGAACAGCACCCTGGTGTTTAGTTTAGAACAGCACCCTGGTGTTTAGATTAGAACAGCACCCTGGTGTTTAGATTAGAACAGCACCCTGGTGTTTAGATTAGAAGAGTACCCTGGTGTTTAGATTAGAACAGCACCCTGGTGTTTAGATTAGAAGAGTACCCTGGTGTTTAGATTAGAACAGCACCCTGGTGTTTAGATTAGAACAGCACCCTGGTGTTTAGATTAGAACAGCAACCTGGTGTTTAGATTAGAACAGCACCCTGGTGTTTAGATTAGAACAGCACCCTGGTGTTTAGATTAGAACAGCACCCTGGTGTTTAGATTAGAACAGCACCCTGGTGTTTAGATTAGAACAGCACCCTGGTGTTTAGATAAGAACAGCACCCTGGTGTTTAGATTAGAACAGCACCCTGGTGTTTAGATTAGAACAGCACCCTGGTGTTTAGTTTAGAACAGCACCCTGGTGTTTAGATTAGAACAGCACCCTGGTGTTTAGATTAGAACAGCACCTTGGTGTTTAGATTAGAACAGCACCCTGGTGTTTAGATTAGAAGAGTACCCTGGTGTTTAGATTAGAACAGCACCCTGGTGTTTAGATTAGAACAGCACCCTGGTGTTTAGATTAGAACAGCAACCTGGTGTTTAGACTAGAACAGCACCCTGGTGTTTAGATTAGAACAGCACCCTGGTGTTTAGATTAGAACAGCACCCTGGTGTTTAGATTAGAACAGCACCCTGGTGTTTAGATTAGAACAGCACCCTGGTGTTTAGATAAGAACAGCACCCTGGTGTTTAGATTAGAACAGCACCCTGGTGTTTAGATAAGAACAGCACCCTGGTGTTTAGTTTAGAACAGCACCCTGGTGTTTAGATTAGAACAGCACCTTGGTGTTTAGATTAGAACAGCACCCTGGTGTTTAGATTAGAACAGCAACCTGGTGTTTAGATTAGAACATCACCCTGGTGTTTAGATTAGAACAGCAACCTGGTGTTTAGATTAGAACAGCACCCTGGTGTTTAGATTAGAACAGCACCTTGGTGTTTAGATTAGCAGAGCACCCTGGTGTTTAGATTAGAAGAGCACCTTGGTGTTTAGATTAGAAGAGCACCCTGGTGTTTAGATTAGAACAGCACCCTGGTGTTTAGATTAGAAGAGCACCTTGGTGTTTAGATTAGAAGAGCACCCTGGTGTTTAGATTAGAAGAGCACCCTGGTGTTTAGATTAGAACAGCACCCTGGTGTTTAGATTAGAACAGCACCTTGGTGTTTAGATTAGAACAGCACCCTGGTGTTTAGATTAGAACAGCAACCTGGTGTTTAGATTAGAACAGCACCCTGGTGTTTAGATTAGAACAGCACCCTGGTGTTTAGATTAGAATATCCTAGTGTTTAGATTAGAAGAGCACCCTGGTGTTTAGATTAGAAGAGCACCCTGGTGTTTAGATTAGAACAGCACCTTGGTGTTTAGATTAGAAGAGCACCCTGGTGTTTAGATTAGAAGAGCACCCTGGTGTTTAGATTAGAAGAGCACCCTGGTGTTTAGATTAGAAGAGCACCTTGGTGTTTAGATTAGAATATCCTGGTGTTTAGATTAGAAGAGCACCCTGGTGTTTAGATTAGAACAGCACCCTGGTGTTTAGATTAGAACAGCACCCTGGTGTTTAGATTAGAAGAGCACCCTGGTGTTTAAATTAGAACAACGTTGGGTTACTCCTGCTCGTGACCTGTAAAACAAAACACCGTTACCTTTCCGTTTTCTTGTTCCTGTATACACTCAAGCTCCTCCCACATTTCTCTCACCTTCTCCATAACTACCTTTTCTTGCATTTTGAAAGTTGTATGTTCTCATCAGCACCTCAGTGGTGTGATTACATTTGGAGATGGTCCTGAACAATTGCCTCGTTCTGAAATAAATAAAATAAATTATTTTCTCATCCCCACCAAAAGCATCCCCCTTTTGCTTTGTGCGACCGGCATCCCCACCTTTGTTCGGAAATCTGAACATGGATATTTGATGAACATGACAACGTGTATCCTAGCTCACGTGACACGACACGTGTCGTATTAAACGCTGCAGTTCACCATTCGATTCATGACGAACGATTAAATTTGATATTTAATTTACTGCATTTTTCGGGTGACATTCAATATACGTATGAAAGAGCTAATTTGAGGTGGGTTATTCCTCGACCCCTTAGATACATTAGGCTGAAGGTCTTTTGGAATTTGCTGGAAGTTACTGAAATTGCCAGCCGGAAACAGTGATGCGTTCCTTTGGCATCACTTCTTCAAAAAATAATTCTGTGCAACGAAGATACGAGAACATTTTCTTTATTCTGCAGAATGTATCTGTTTAAGGAATTTTCTTTAAACTACTTTTAATTTTACACTCGTCTTCACTAAAGCCTCAACTCAAGAAAATTGTTTACAATTTCATGCAGTTTATAGTAATTTTACGATGTAGAAAAACACTGTATATAAATAGATCTTGTATTCTTGCCTAATTTGATTAAATTCCTTGATTAAGCTCAAATGGAGGCAAATTGTCCCATTTGGAAGATGTCTGCAAGAGGCAGAGAGAGGATGAGTCTGCTATGTAATTGTTAAGAGGCTGATACTATTGATGCCTCCGATACTATTGATGCCTCCGATACTATTGAAGCCTCTGATACTATTGAAGCCTCTGATACTATTGAAGCCTCCGATACTATTGAAGCCTCTGATACTATTGATGCCTCCGATACTATTGATGCCTCCGATACTATTGAAGCCTCTGATACTATTGAAGCCTCTGATACTATTGAAGCCTCTGATACTATTGATGCCTCCGATACTATTGATGCCTCCGATACTATTGAAGCCTCCGATACTATTGAAGCCTCTGATACTATTGATGCCTCCGATACTATTGATGCCTCCGATACTATTGATGCCTCTGATACTATTGAAGCCTCTGATACTATTGATGCCTCCGATACTATTGATGCCTCCGATACTATTGATGCCTCCGATACTATTGATGCTTCCGATACTATTGATGCCTCCGATACTATTGATGCCTCCGATACTATTGAAGCCTCTGATACTATTGATGCCTCTGATACTATTGATGCCTCCGATACTATTGATGCATCCGATACTATTGATGCCTCCGATACTATTGATGCCTCCGATACTATTGATGCCTCCGATACTATTGATGCCTCCGATACTATTGATGCCTCCGATACTATTGATGCCTGTGATACTATTGATGCCTACGATACTATTGATGCCTCCGATACTATTGATGCCTCCGATTCTATTGATGCCTCCGATACTATTGATGCCTGTGTTACTATTGATGCCTACGATACTATTGATGCCTCCGATACTATTGATGCCTCCGATTCTATTGATGCCTCCGATACTATTGATGCCTCCGATACTATTGATGCCTCCGATACTATTGATGCCTCCAATACTATTGATGCCTCCGATACTATTGATGCCTCCGATACTATTGATGCCTCCGATACTATTGATGCCTCTGATACTATTGATGCTTCTGATACTATTGAAGCCTCTGACACTATTGATTCCTCTGATACTATTGAAGCCTCTGACACTATTGAAGCCTCTGACACTATCACAACGACTGCTAAATGTTATGTTACTACAAGTCTGAATTGGAAATTGGACCTGACTTTATATCAGTGTTTTTTCTTTCGGAAGTCAGGCCTTATTGTCGTGTGTGTGGTGTGTGCTTGTTTTTTAATTTCCCCCAATGAACCTTGAATAATGAATTCAGTACGGCATTTTACCTGGACTCAACTTGGTTAATTAAAGAATTCAGAGAACAGATCGGCAGGAGTTTCTTTATTGAGAAACACGAATCATATCAGATTGACCTGAAGTGAACATAGTACATATCGATATGAAGTGAACATGTGTTTCTAATAAGGAAAATGAAATTTCTCAACCAAAAGTTGAGAGGTGCGGAAGAACCAGAATAACCTTTGACCACAGAAATGCTTTCCGATGCCAGAGCAAATTACCTCGCCTTACAGTTTTATACACAACAAAAACAAAACTTTCCAAGCCTACAATCTGGAGAAAATATATTTTTTAATAAAATGGATTGAAGAGTTAAAATGAATAAAACACAATGTTTTGTTCTGGTTCTTGTTTCACGGCATGCGGCTGCAAACTCTGTTCGCTCCTGCTAAACTACAGTACCTTCAGAAAGTATTCACACCCCTTGACTTTTTTCACATTTTGTTGTGTTACAGCCTGAATTAAAAATTGATTAAATTGAGATTTTTTTGTCACGGATGTACACATAATTCCCCATAATGTCAAAATGGATTTTTTTGAGAAATTTTTTACAAATCAATGCAAACTGAAAAGCCAAAATGTATTGAATCAATAAGTATACAACCCCTTTGCTATGACACTACAAATTAAGCTCAGGTGCATCCAATTTCCTTTGATCATCTTTGAGATGTCTCTACAACTTTATTGGAGTCCACCTTTGGCCAATTCAATTGATTGGAAATGATTTAGAAAGAAGAAGAAGGCAAGAAGCACCTTGATCAGGAAGGTGACCAAGAACCCATGACCACTCTGGCAGAACTACAGAGTTCCTTGGCTGAGATGGGAGAACCTGCCGGAAGGACAACAGTCTCTGCAGCACTAAACAAATCTCGAGTTTATGGGAGAGTGGCCGGATGGAAGCAACACCTGAGAAAAAGGCACATGACAACACACCTGGGGTTTGCAAATAGGCATGTAAAAGACTCGGAGCATGAGGCAAAATATTCTGTGGTCTGATGAGACTAAAATTGAACTCTTTGGCCTGAATGTAAAGCTCTACGGCGGGCGGAAACCGAGCACAGCTTATCATCTATCTTATACCATCTCTACCCTGAAGCATGGTGGTGGCAGCATCATGCTATGGGGATGCTTTTCAGTGGCAGGGACTGGGATACTTGTAAGGATAAGAGTTGTAAAATCAATAGTATCAATAGAGTATCAATAGGATAAGAGTTGTACTGGGAGACTTGTAAGGATAAGAACAATGAATGGGGCAAAATACAGGCAAATCCTTGAGGAGAACCTGCTTCAGAGTGTAAAAGACTTTAGACTGCGGTGAACATTTACGTTCCAACAGGACAATGACCCCAAGCGTGCAGGCAAAGCAACACTGGAATTGCTTCAGAACAAGAACGTGAAAGTCCTTGAGTGGCCCAGCCAAAGTTCAGACTTGAATCCCATTGATAATTATCTGTGGAAAGACTTGAAGATTCCTGTGCACCGACGCTCCCCATCCAACAAGACAGAGCTTGAGCAAATCTGCAAGGAAGAATGGGAGAAACTCCCCAAATCCAGATGTGCAAAGCTGATGCAGACATACCCAAGAGGACTGAAAGCTGTAATCACTGGCAAAGGCGTTTCTACCAAGTATTGACTCAGGGGGCTGAATACTTAAGTACATTATATATTTCTGTATTTCATTTTTAATTTTTTTTTTTTTTTATTCCAAAACTTCATTGTGGAATTTCGTTGTGGGGTACTATGTGTAGATTAGTGCCAAAAATCTCAATTTAATCCATTTTCAATTCAGGCCGTAACACAACACAATGTGAAAAAGGTCAAGGGGTGTGAATACTTTCTGAAAGCACTGTAAAATATTTATATCAGTTCCCTATGTGATTGCTATGATTGTGTTGCGATTATGATTGCTTTGGCTAACCTGCTCGGCCATTCCTGCAATAGGAATTGCAGTGAGTGCGACATTTGAAACCATCGGAGCCATTGCAGAAGGCCGATGGTCCCAAATAATCAATTGTATCTCCGGGACCATAACAGTATGGCCCGAGATGATTCTCTTTTCACAAGCCCAACTGATAGAATTGTCCTCAATATATAAATGAGGACAACGTTGTACGAAACCCACAGATTTATTACATCTGCCTGTTTCACCAAGTCTTGTAGAAACCAAAGACAAATTGTTCACCACCTGTATTACACCCACTTTCTATTCCAAAAAAAAACAAAACACATCGAAGAAGAAATTAGGAGACAAGGTAACTGGAGAAATTTAGGTACAAGTTTCTGTATATTCATTCTCATGCAGGACCATGTGTTCATATCTCATTAGGTAGAATTATGAATGGTGTTGAAGCTTCCATAGGTGTGTGTTGGTGTGGTGATCTTAAATATTTTTGTGATCATTTGTTGGTTACCTGCTGGTCCCTCTTTAGTAATGGATCACTGACCTCTCTCTCTTCATCTGCATCAACGACTACACATTTCATTAATTAATTAATTAATTTGGTATGCAGCCTGTGGCTTCTGGTTGCATTATTTCTGGGAGGACTGTGTCGCAGCTGCAGTGCCCCCTGTAGGTTAGGGCAGGAATTTGGCAAAGGTGCCAGCGATGGCTCACCTCTTCGTGAAGGACGGAGGATCTTTAACATCTAGCAACTAATGCTGGCAGATGGGATGCTCAGTTTAACATCCATCGGAGGGATGGCACACACATTGATGCCTTGCCTTGGTTGTGAAACACCAAGATGGCAGTTTGTAGCTGGGCCAAGATTGTAACCCAGGGTGGTCGGCTCTGAGGCACGTGTGACCACTCCAGCTGATAAGTGATAACACCTTTCTGCGAGCCACGGACAATGCCCCAGATCTAACACTTTGTGATCATTTATTCTCTTTAAGACTGTAACGTGTACCTAGTGGGTACTAAATCGGAGTAATTACCCTGCGCTCGCGAAGCGAAATGCAGGGTTAAGCATTCGGGTCCGTCCGTACGTCGTACGTAAGTGCGTGTCTGCTTTTTAAAAATTCATTTTCTCGGCAACCGTTGGTCCGATTGACATGAAATTTTCACCATAGGAGGGACTCCTCCTGTGGAATATTTTAGTGAATATTATGACGTCACAGGTCACGTGTTACGGGCGCCATCTTGGAAAAACCAAAAAACTTTACCTCGGAGACATGCTGAATGGAGAAGGTGGATCAGACTCGGCAACGGTTGCTGGAGTGAGATGTGCATGGAAGAAGTTTCGGGAACTGAGTGGCGTGCTGATGATGAGGGGAGGGTCGTTGAAGCTGAAGGGAAAGGTGCATGCTGCATGTGTGAGAAGTGTTATGATTTATGGGAGCGGGACATGGGTAATGAACGTAGAGCAGCAACGAAGGCTGGAAAGGGTGGAAATGCGAATGGTTCGGTGGATGTGCGGAGTATCGTTGAGAGAGAGGAAGACAAATGATGAATTGCGAAAGATGATGGGAATAGAGCCTGTGATTGATGCTGTGAAGAGGAACAGGTTGAGATGGTTTGGTCATGTATTGAGGAAGGATGAAAGTGACTGGTTGAGAGGAGTGATGGAAATGAATGTAGAAGGAAGTAGAGGACGGGGAAGACCGAGAAAGACTTGGCTAAAGATGGTGGAAGAAGAAACGCGGGCAAGGGGGTTAACAAGGGGAGATGCAGAAAATAGGGCAAAATGGAGAAGATTGTCATGGGGACCGCAAGGCTAACCCCCGCCCTAGCAGGGAAAATGGCCTTAAAATGAATGTTTTTGTGTTTTGTTGATGCTTCCCAAAGCAAGCGCTTATATACGTATGTATATAATATACAGTATATAAAACATATGCATAATATAATATTTAAAATATATATATATAAATAAATAAATATATATATTGTTGCGGTTTTGCCATAAAGGCAAACCCCATATAGTTAATTGCACGACAACATGTAGCCTGCAGTAGTTAGTTATTTCTTATTAAATGTAAAGATTAGCTCCCCTCCCGATGTTTAGTAAATCAACACCAATATGCATTGAGCTCGGCAGGAATTCAAACGATGTGCAGGTAGGTGTGGCTAAAGTAACCGCCCACATCACCAGCAGGCGGCCAATCAGGTCGAAGCCCACATCATCAGCAAACAACCAATGAGGGGTCGTGGTCATGTCACCAGCAGGCGACCAATCAGGTCGAAGCCCACGTCACCAGCAGGCTACCAATCAGGTCGAAGCCCACGTCACCAGCAAACGACCAACGAGGGGTCGTGGACACGTCACCGGCAGGCAAGCAATGGTGGGTTGTAAAAACCCCCGAATGAAGGAGGAATGAAACCTTCCTGGAAGGAGGCAGGGCTGAATGACCGCACGTGACCAATCTCAGCCAATGGGAGGCTGTGGAACATTCTGGGAAGCCTTTCGGGTCCGATATAACCCAGGGCTCATCACCTTCGCCTCCCTCTCTCTCTCTGATCCAGCCGCCTTCGCCTACCTGCAAGTGTTCATCTCTCCCACGATACATCTCGAAGCTGGTTGTCCGACGTGCTGGGTCATCTTTCCTGCGCTAAGGTTCGTCGTTCGTGTGGACTTCGAAGCGGCGACTCGTCCTGTGGAGCTCCTGCAAGCTACATTTGGTTCCTTTCAAACCTGCTCGTGTCGTCCTTTTCTCCATTGGCCTCGTATCATCCGAAACCGAATTTGGCTTGAATCAGGCCCATCAATTACGCACGGTAACGCCGCTTCCCACACCGTGCAATCTGCTCGGCACGCCATAAGGTGTGTGGAAGTGAGGCTTCAATCTCCGATTTCTTCGGCCGCGTGTCTCAAAGGTATTTGGGATTCATTGACCAGCAAACTCATCGGCGCGTGGCTGGGAGATTAGCGATTTGAGTTGATTAGCAACCCGTCGACCACGAGTTTAGTCGTGATCAACGGCCTGTGGAACCGGAGTTTGAGAGGAAACGGGATCATAAACCCCCCTTAGTACGTTGACCGACCCGGGATCCGCAACAATATATATGTATATACGAGTGAGGTACCCGTACTATGCACGCGTGGGAAGCCAAAAGGAAGCAATGCAGAAATGGCGAATGGGAAACGATGAACCAATAAATTCCACATTCCTGTGTCACCTTCAGTCGAACGTCAGGCATTGACAGCAGGTTTGTGAATGACTGACAAAAACGTACCCGTCTCAATGCTGCTATCCCCAGTCAATGGTGAATCTGCATATGTAGACTAGATGGATTAATGGAAAAAGACCACATATAAGCTTCTAGGTGCATTTTTGGCTAAAAGTTGAGAACCTCACTTTTTAACATAATTAGGGTATGCTGAATTCGATTAACCCAGTTCCCAAGCCGAATTTTGAGTTTTGAATTTCCCACTTCCCACGTGCACAATGTGGTCGTCTTTGTATGATGTCAGGTACATCAAAGAAACGGCGTTATACACCAATTGATGCTGTTTTAAACAATATACCGAGAAGTCTGTCCACAGCACTGCTACCATTTCACGCATTAACTGGGTGTGACACCACCTCCTATTTTGCAAATCACACCAAACGAACATCATGGAAAGTCTTCAAAGAGCACCATAAACTGCTGAAGAACTTGGGCATTGGTGAACTCACAGAGGAGACAATCAAATCTGCAGAAGCGTTCGTCTGCAGAATATATAATGTGCACAGAACAATCTGTTGATTCAGCACGACATATGTTGTTCTCCAAGACTGGTAAACCAGAATCAATGTCACCGACAAGTGATGCTCTTCATTTCCATTTGATGCGAGTACACTATCAAGCCATGGTATGGAGAAATGCTCATTGTGCCATACCTGAACTTCCTGCACCTGTGGAAATGGGATGGAAACGTGGTGATTCAGGGCGAGAGCCTATTCTGATGTCACCGAGTCCAATCCCAGCAAGTTGCCTCGAGATGATTTGTTGTGCATGCCAGAAGCAATGCAAGATTCGACGCTGCAAATGTCGCTATTCAGAGTTGAGGTGCACATCAATGTGTGCCTGTCAGCAACAGAGTGATGATCCGACCCCTTGTATGAATTTGATGTAGTTAGGCAAAACAACATGTGTGACATTTGTTACGTAGTCCTCCCGGTGACTACCTGGTCTCGGTGACCCCCGGACCGTGAGAGGAACTCCGCCAGAAAGATATATTATTTCTGCGCTTTCGTAACGCAATCAATATGAATTCCAATCCATAAGAAACCCCACACCAAGGCTCCGGAACAATCAATGATATATTCCCCGAGCAATCAACAACCATCAACAATCAACAATTAATCACCACTAGTATTCAGATGGCCATCTTATATATGTGTGTCCCCTTTCCCCACTCCCGACCCCTTGGGTACTCACGACCCCTTTGGTCCTGTCCCTCACAATGTCTCTGGGCCCCTCCTGACCAAGATGATGGTCGGCTTCTCCGCACACGGGCGGTTGAACGAACCCCTGGCTGACATGCTCCCAAACGTGCACGTCACGTACCGGGAACAACGGTTGCAGCGCACACCTCCTTGCCAAGCAAAGCGGGCAAAGCAACGCGCCGCTTGTCCTGCGCGCGAGGCCCAAGGTGCGACCCGTACGTGTCCTTGTAGACGGTGAGGCGAACTGTGCCGGACGCTGGGTTCCGTGCACGGACCCACGGCAACTTGACGTGTCAAGGGGTAAGTACCCTGCGCAGGTAACTCCTTTTGTCAGACGGGCTTTCAAACGTAGCAAACGTAGCGTCCTCCCCGCTGCTCAATATCGATACCCCCTCTCGTCGGAGCTCGGCGAGGAAGAAGAGGAAGAAGATCGTCGCTTCTCCCCGGACCTTGTGTCTTTTTCCTTCCGTTTCCGGTCTCCTTTTTCCCAGAAGGGCTCCTGACCCTTTAATCACAACAACCTTTAATCGACTACACATTGATAAGCAAAGACCTGAATAGTAATTCACATGAATTCGTAACACTCCCCCCCTTCAAGAAAGAAAGTTTGAACCCAGCGAAAACTTTATTTGCCAGCCAACTTGGATAAACAAACCAGATAACTCACCCCCCCCCCCCCCCCACCCAAATCATCAGTTCCCCCCGGGCACAGTCATCACTTAAAACTAAAGCAACAATATTTCACCCAATCCACTAGATTAATTCCCTCTGGACCAAGCGTCAACCACTTCTAGTTTCTCTTGAATGACGGTTAAGAGGTGGTGACCAAAGCCCCAAAGTTAAACCTCTCGATAGCACTTTTTCGGGAGGCCCAGCTGAGTATTCCCTACATGGACGCCTTAAGGAATGTGGAGTTCACGGTTAGTCCGGGGAGGAAAGTTCATTACATGGACGCCTTTAAGAACGTGGAGTTCACGGTTAGTCCGTACAGGAAAGTTCACTACCTGGACGCCTTTAAGAACGTGGCATTCACGGTTAGTCCGTGTAGGAGCCCCGGCTCGGCGGCTCCACCGTATATAGTGATTCAACTTCTCCAGACTCCTACCAGTTATGGTGGGACCCCTTGTCCCAGCCGTTACCTGACTGGCGGTCTCCTTCGCGGCCATTGCTCTGACATTCATTCTTTCGGGAGGTGCCGTAACTCTGGGAGCCTCCATAGTAATATCGGCTGCTGCCCACACCAAAACTACCGCCAAGTGGTCCTCTTCTGTAGACCGCTCGATGCCTACGAAATGCCTTCCCTACTGTTATGGTCCGACCTTCCAAATCCTTACCATTCCAATTCTTCTCTGCCTCCCTGGCGTCTCTTGTGCTTGCAAACGTGACAAAGCCGAACCCTCTTGACCGTTGCGTTTCCCTGTCTTTTACCACCCGCACTTCCACCAGCGGCCCATATCTGTTGAAGACAGAGGTCAGAACTTCTTCCTCTGTGTTGAAGTTCAGTCCCCCTACAAATAACTTGGAACTTTTGTCGCCATCCCGAGCTGGTGTGGTGTTATTTTCCCTGCTGTGCTCTTTACCAACCCTCGGGTTACCATAAATTTGCCCCCCGGCCAAATCATTCCCGATAATCACAGATACTCCCTCCACAGGAAGCGTGGCTTGTAAACCGACGGTGACCGGTCCTGACACCAAATCGGATTCCAAATGGATGACATGAAGTGGGGCACTAACACAGCCACCGATCCCTTGTAACCGAACACTATCACCAGTTGCGGTACTCTTTGACAATGGCAAAATGCCTTCAAGCATTAAGGATTGATGGGCTCCTGTGTCCCTCAAAACCCTAACCGGTCTTGGGTTAGTCAAGTCTCCCTTGAGTGAGACAAACCCCTCATAAATAAATGGTTGGTAACTCTTCTGTGGGCGATTTCTTACACTAGCCATCGCATTCGGAGTTGTAATAGTCGGACTCCGCTCTGGGTTGTCCCTTTTCATGAGGTAACAACTGGACATCAAGTGTCCAGGTTTCTTGCAAAAAGCGCAAGTAGGCCCAGAGGAAAAACTCGTGGTCTGCCTCGGGCCCCCCGAAAAATAAGTTTGTCTTGGGCCCGTAGCCCCCTGATTTCGAACCGTTCGGGTATCAGCGTTGTCCCCATAATCATCTCGAGGCCGCCGCCATGTATTGTCGTTCTCCGCACCTGCTGTTCCACACCTCCCCTGCAGAGATCTAGGCGAGGAGTTAGGTTCGTGGACCCCTATCTGGTGTGTTAAGGCATAATCATCTGCCATGGTGGCTGCGTCCCACAACTTCGGTACTTTCTTTTCCTGCAGGTACACTTTGATGTCCTCGTGGACACACTGTTGAAATTCCTCCACCAGCATCAGGTCACGCAATGCTTCGAAGTCGTTCCCGACTCCTTTTGACTCACACCACCGATCAAACATATTTTCTTTCACTCTAGCAAACTCCACATGGGTCTCACTCTCCCTCTTCCTGGCATTCCTGAATTTTTGCCGGTAAGCTTCCGGAACCAACTCATAGGCTTTGAGGATGTGCTTCTTCAATACCTCATAATCTGCACATTGGTCCATTGGTAGCACCGAATAAATCTCTTGAGCTTTTCCCACCAGCACACTTTGCACTAGTATGGTCCAGGCCTCCTCCGGCCAGTTTAACTGTCGAGCCACTTTCTCAAAGTGTGGAAAAAATTTTGCGACTTCCTTTTCACTGAAGGGTGGAACCAGCCTCACATGTCTGCCCACATCCCAGGTGTTCTGGCTAGGTGTCGACCCCGTCAGCAAGGGTGGTACCTCTCCCCGTTCTCTCATTAAATCCAGCTCCTTGAATTTAATCTCTTGCTGAAGCGCCAGATCACGTTCCTTCAACTCCCTTTCGGCTTTTCTCTCCTCTGCTTCGAGTTCCCTGGCAGCTCTCCTCTCCTCTGCTTTTCTCCCTTCTAACCTTTCCTGGAGTTCTCGTTCCACTCTCCTTTCCTCTGCTTGTTTCTCTTGTCTCCTCTCTTCTGCTTTCCTTTCTTCTTCTGCTCTTTCCTTTTCTGCTTTCCTTTCTTCTTCTGCTAACCTTTCCTGGAGTTCTCGTTCCACTCTCCTTTCCTCTGCTTGTTTCTCTTCTCTCCTCTCTTCTGCTTTCCTTTTTTCTTCTTTTAACCTTTCCTGGAGTTCTCGTTCCACTCTCCTTTCCTCTGCTTGTTTCTCTTCTCTCCTCTCTTCTGCTTTCCTTTCTTCTTCTTTAATCCGTTCCTGGCTCCGTAATTGCAACTCCAGTTTCCGGAGCTCAACGTCTTCTGGTTCTTCGGGTAGCCACTGCCAGGCTAACTCGTCCCATGTTTCTAATCCCACCATAGACTGTATCACCGTGGTCTGCAATTCTGCCTTCCTCAAATTAGTTCGGACCTCCAAGTTAAAATGTTTGGCCAATTTCAAGAGGTCCGACTTTAGTAACGCTCGGAACTGTGCCTCACTCGGGGTTACCGCAAAGTTCTGTGCCACAAACGCCATGGTACCTATCGTTAACACCTGTTAACCTTCACCCAAGACTTTACCCCCAATTTCCCCCAAAATTTACCAATTAATACTTAATTAATAAATTTTAATTAATAAAAATATTATTTTATTATTTTATACAATTTTAGATCCCGGACGTAGACCCAATTGCGAATCCGCAAATCGTAATTTGGACGAGCCCCCAATTCTGTTACGTAGTCCTCCCAGTGACTACCTGGTCTCGGTGACCCCCGGACCGTGAGAGGAACTCCGCCAGAAAGATATATTATTTCTGCGCTTTCGTAACGCAATCAATATGAATTCCAATCCATAAGAAACCCCACACCAAGGATCCGGAACAATCAATGATATATTCCCCGAGCAATCAACAACCATCAACAATCAACAATTAATCACCACTAGTATTCAGATGGCCATCTTATATATGTGTGTCCCCTTTCCCCACTCCCGACCCCTTGGGTACTCACGACCCCTTTGGTCTCTGTCCCTCACAATGTCTCTGGGCCCCTCCTGACCAAGATGATGGTCGGCTTCTCCGCACACGGGCGGTTGAACGAACCCCTGGCTGACGTGCTCCCAAACGTGCACGTCACGTACCGGGAACAACGGTTGCAGCGCACACCTCCTTGCCAAGCAAAGCGGGCAAAGCAACGCGCCGCTTGTCCAGCGCGCGAGGCCCAAGGTGCGACCCGTACGCGTCCTTGTAGACGGTGAGGCGAACTGTGCCGGACGCTGGGTTCCGTGCATGGACCCACGGCAACTTGACGTGTCAAGGGGTAAGTACCCTGCGCAGGTAACTCCTTTTGTCAGACGGGCTTTCAAACGTAGCAAACGTAGCGTCCTCCCCGCTGCTCAATATCGATACCCCCTCTCGTCGGAGCTCGGCGAGGAAGAAGAGGAAGAAGATCGTCGCTTCTCCCCGGACCTCGTGTCTTTTTCCTTCCGTTTCCGGTCTCCTTTTTCCCAGAAGGGCTCCTGACCCTTTAATCACAACAACCTTTAATCGACTACACATTGATAAGCAAAGACCTGAATAGTAATTCACATGAATTCGTAACACATTCCTGAATGTTTGTGCTTCATGGCCATGTAGACTTAATTTTAGAATAAATGGTTGTATGAAACATTGTCTTATTAAAACCATTTCCCATTTTATAGTGTCAAATTTCAATTTCAGTTTGAATGTCTCTTTCAATATGTCGCCAACCATAATGTAGACTAGATGGATTTATGAAAAAAAAGTCCATGTATAAGCTTCTAGGTGCAGTTTGGGGTCAAAGTTGTAAATTTAAAGTAAAAGAGCTGCATGTATATACATGATATATAAATGCTTGTTCAAATAAATTGTCCAAAAATGGCAATTTGGCGGCCATTTTGTTTATGCTAATTAGAAGGTCAAAAACTCCAAATTCGGCTTGGGAGCCCGCTTAATCAAATTCAGCATACCCTAATTATGCTAAAAAGTGAGGTTCCCAACTTTTACCCAAAAATGCACCTAACATTCACATTTCTCAGTCTAGTCTAATGGCGACTCCGTGAATGTCATGGTTAGAAAGTAGAAACCCTCACGTCTTTCCTCAGTCATATTTAATCTCAATATCTATATTTTCATTCCAAACAGCATCATTCCAATCATACATTAATATTACAACAAAATACTGTGTTAAATCACGATTGTATTGAAACATTATCAAAGCAGCTCATTGTCGTCATCTGTTCACTTCCGGATTTGGGCCAGCTCCGTATGGAGTAAATTTCAAAATCATAATTTTATTGAGGAACTTGTAAAACTCCTACCTACCTTACAACATCCGCTGGGACCCCAAAACGTTCCACCACAGAAGATTTTGTGGGGCTAGCCCCAAAACTGGTGGTGTAGTTAGGGAACGGACGGATGGACAGACACTCCTGTTTTATAATATATACTAGTATAAAGTCCGTCAAAAATGACGGGTTGGAACAGTTTATTTGACGGTGCAGCCTCGTGAGCGTGCCAAAGTCTGAAGCCTGAGCGTAGTGTCAGGTGTGCTTATATCTTCTTTATTTATTAGATATCTTGCAGACGTAAATGAACACTTGGTTTACTCTACGCACTTTGCACGTCACGTTCGGCGAATGTCACCTCCCTGTGCCTTGCATTTATTGCGATTTAAAAAAACAACGCTTCCATACACTGACCTTGAGGCTCGATTTGCACGCCACCGTCTACAATTCCAATGTAAGAGACATAATTACTCTTCTTTTGGGTCTTTGGAGTCCTCTGGGTCTTTTGGGTCCTCTGGATCTTTGGGGTCCTCGGGTCTTTTCGGTCATCTGGGTCTTTGGTGTATTTTTGATATTCGGGGTAATTTGGGTCTTAGGGGTCCTCTGCACCCTCAGGGTCTTTAAGGGTCTTTTTGGTGTTTTGGATTGACAACCTACAGACGTAAATAAACACTCAGTTTACTCTGCGCACTTTGCACGTCACGTTCAGCAAATTTCACCTCCCTATGCGGTGCATTTATTGTAATAAAAAAAAAAACCCGCTTCCGTACACCGACCTTGAGGCTCGGTTTGCAAGCCACCGTCTACAATTCCAATGTAAGAGAGGTAATTACTCTTCTTTTGGGTCTTCAGAGTCCCAAAAGTATTTTGGGTCCTCTGGTTAATTTGGGTATTTTGGGTGCTCAAGCTCTTTTGCATCCTTGGGATCTTCTGGTTCATTTGGGTCTTTTCGGTCATTTGAGTCCTTTGGGTCCTCTGCATCTTTGGGGTCCTCGGGTCTTTTCAGTCATCTAGGTATTTTGGGTCTTTGGGATAATTTGGGTCTTTGGGTGTAACTGGGTCCTCAAGGTCTTTAAAGGTCTTTGGGGTCTTTTTGGTGTTTTAGATTGTTTGGTTCTGTGGGGTTGTTAAGGGTCTTGGGGGTATTTTGGGTTTTCAGGGACATTTTGGTCTTCTGGGTCTTTTCGATTTTTTTTTGGTCTTTGGGGTGTTTTGGGTTTTTAAAGGTCTTTGTGATATTTTGGGTCTCTGGGGTCTTCGTGGTATTTTTGGTGTTTGAGGTGTTTGATGTATTTTGAGTCTTTGGGGTATTTTGGGTCTTCGGGGTCTTTTGGGTTTTTGGGTCTTCGTGGTATTTTCGGTCTTCTGGGTCTTTGGGATATTTTGGGTCCTTGAGGTATTTAAGGGTCTTCGGTGTCTTTTTGGGTCTTTGGGGTATTTTTAGTCCAGTATTTTTGGGTCTTTGTTGTCTTTTGGGTATTTAAGGGTCTTGCGGTCTTTGGGAGTATTTTGGGTCTTCTGAATATTTAAAGGTATTTGGGGTATTTTGGGTCTTCTGGATATTTAAGGGTCTTTGGGGTTTTTTTGGTCTTCAGGGTCTTTTGGGTGTTCGTGGTCTTTTGGGGTCTTTTGCATATTTGTGGTCTTTAAGGGTATTTGGTGTATTTTGGGTCTTTGGGGTCTTTTTGGTCTTTAAGGTTCTTGGGGTCTTTACAGTCTTTTGGGTCTTTGGGGTCTTTATGGGTCTTTGGGGGATTTGGGGTCTTCAGTGTCTTTTGGGTTTTTGTGGTCTTTGGGGTATTTAAGTCTTTGGGGTCTTCGGGGTATTTTGGGTGTTTGGGGTCAATTGGGTTTTCAATGACTTTTCTGTCTTTTGGGTCTTTGGGGTATTTTGGGTCCTTGGGGACATCTGGATCTTCTTGGTATTTTGTATCTTTAACAGTCAACAGGGTATTTTGGGTGTTTGGGGTCTCTTGGGTCTTCTGGGTCCTTGAGGTCTTTTTGGTCTTAGGGTCTTACCAAAATTTTGGGTCTTTGTGATCCATTTGGGTCTTTAGGGTCTTTTCAGTCGTTTTGGGTCTTTGGGGTCTTTTGGGCATTCAGCATATTTTGGGTATTTAGGACATTTTGGGTGTTTGGGGTCCATTGGGTCTTTTTGGTATTTTGGGTCTTTGGGGTATTTTGGATCTTCAGAGTCCTTGGGGGTGTTCTGAGTCCTTGGGGTATTTTGGGTCCTCTTTGTCATTTGGGTCCTTGGGGTTGTTTGGGTCTTTTGGATCCTCAGGGTCTTTTGGGTCCATTGGGTCTTCAGGGTCTTTTCAGTCTTTGGGGTCCTTTGGTCTTTGGGGTATTATGGGTCTTCAAAGTCCTTGGGGTCTTCTGGGTCCTTGGGGTCTTCTAGGTCTTCATTATATTTTGTGTCTTTAACAGTCTACAGGGTATTTTGGGGTTTTTGGGTATTTCGGGTCTCTCGAGTCTTCAGGGTCTTCTGCGTCCTTGAGGTCTTTTGGATTAGTATCTGTAATTTGCTGCTCCAACCGAATGAGCGAACATCATGACGTCTTCGCCACGCATGTCCGCATTACCTGCCAAGCTCCGGAGGAGCCATCCAGCAGTGCGTCATTATGGATGTTTAATTCAGATACTGTCACAAGTGTATGCAAAACTCAGTTACCGACCTGGTTTCGCCCTTGTTGGGGCTTCATAACGGCAACGCAGTGAGCCCTCCATACACTTGTGACTCCGAAAGCCTTTATTGTGGTGTTTTGTGTGCTACCGTGTGGCAGGCAGTGCTTATCGCTCACAGTAAGGTGCATAGTAATCTCTGTGTGTGTGTGTGTGTGTGTGTGTGTGTGTGTGTGTGTGTTGTCTGTGACGGCTGTTTCTCGACAACCACGGGTCCGATATACTTGAAACTTGCCAGGTATATTGCTGGGGACCTGAGGATGTGCCTTTTCAAGGTTTCATATTAATCGGAGAAGTAGTTACCGAGCTATGGCGATTTAGCCGTTCGCCGTTCGCTTTGGCTTTGCGAATGGACCAAACCATTCATGTAAATAGAGGGGGGGGGGGGGGGGGTTCTGTGGTCGTTCGCTTTGGCTTTGCGAATGGACCAAACCATTTCATGTAAATAGAGGGGGGGGGGTTCTGTGGTCGTTACTGCCACGCGGTTTGGAATGTTTTTCCGAACGGGCACCCACGTACGGGCACGTCCTAGTCTATCTATAATTCCAGTAATCTCTGTGTGTGTGTTTGTCTGTGTGTATGTCTGTGTGTCTGTGACCGCTGTTTCTCGACAACCACGGGTCCGATATACTTTAACCTTGCCAGGTATATTGCTGGGGACCTGAGGATGTGCCTTTTCAAGGTTTCATATTAATCGGAGAAGTAGTTACCGAGCTATGTCCAAAAAACGATTCAACCAATCAGAGCAGCGAGCTATCACGTGTGCCGAACGTGCCGAACAGACTCTGCCTCGGACGGCACATTTGAGAGCGTATTCATTTATTTCACGTTGGCAAACTATGTTGGCGTTAAACTATGTTTTAAAACTAATTAAAACTAATTTGCGATTCATCGTAACTGCGATATGCGACCTTCCGGACAGTCAAATGAGGACGTCACTACCGGACTTACGGATAGTCATAGTGACGATGTACTGATGCTGAACGTGGCGAGCAGACGCTGCCTCGGACGGCACATTTGAGAGCCAGGTATTTATTTGACGTTGCAATCTGTGTTGATTGTTGTAAGGTACGATCGATTGTAGTACATGTTGTGGAAAACCATTCAGGTCCTCACAACTTTAGTCCAACGGTTTGGTTTAATTGCATTTAGATCATCACATCATTCCTGTAAGTAGAAATACACAATAAGCATACGATGCGACATCTCATAAAGCCATTCATATCAGTCAATGCAAGCAAGCTAGATATTCTATAAAGGCGTACCATAAACGAGGCTACCGATGTAACATGTCACAAGGGAGAAGTCTCGGAGCACTGACACAGCAACGGGTCTTATAGTCACGCCCCTAGCGGTGACAACAATGACAGCGAGCAGCGAGCATCCCCACCCGGGTTCAGTACGGATACGATTTCACTACATTCACCCCCCCCCGTCAGAATTATACGGCCGCGTGGCTAAAAGCGAGTGAGCGTCAGCATGAATAGGGCGCGGAGTATCAGTCGGCCCAACCGTAGCGGGCCGGGCGGCGAATTTCTCTGCCAGCACGCGTTCGAAACTCCCCGGGTACGGCGTCTCGTAACCCTGTATCCCCGGTGTCAGAGGCGTCAACAGGGTCGGGTGATGAAGGGGGTAACGCCAAGTCGTCGGACCCGGGCAGTCTCGACGGGGGGAGGGTCGGTGGACTGTTGGCGATGGGAGCGTCGGGAGAGGCCATAGTCTCATAGATGGGTTCGACCGGTTCGTCCGATTCCCTACTAAGGTCGTCGACCCCGCAAGGGGCAAGATGACGAACGGAGACAGTAGTCTCACGACCATCAGACGTCATCACACGAGCATGCTCAGGATTAGCCTGGAGAATCTGCACTTTGTCCACAAGGGGGTCGTACTTGCTCGCGCGAACCGCCCGTTTAAGGTAGGCCGGCCCGGGCCCAGCGAGCCAACTGGGCAAAGACCGTATACACCCCGAGCTCCTGGGGTGGTGGAAAAGTCGCTCGTGGGGAGTTTGGTTAGTTGCCGTACTCAGGAGTGCCCGGATTGAGTTCAACGCCGCAGGTAGCGACCAAGCCCATTTATCGAGGCCCCGGCCGTGGGTCCGGAGATGGAGCATGACGGCCCTCCAGATAATCCCGTTGAAGCGTTCGATCTGCCCATTAGCCTGGGGTCTGTACGGCGTGGTGTAACTAGACGCAATGTTGTTTTGGAGCAGATAGCCGCGCACCTCCTGAGACAAGAAGACTGCACCCCGGTCGGTATGGACATAGGCCGGGTAACCGAACATTGAGAACAAGTTCTGTAAGCATCGCATCACCGTGGCAGCAGTCATGTCCGCGCACATATAAGCAAAGGGGAATCGTGAGTACTCATCAACGATAGTGAGCAGATAGCGAGAGCCGCTCGACACCGGCAAAGGGCCCTTGAAATCCATCGCCAAGCGTTCCCACGGGCGTGTAGCCTTCACCAGAGTCCCCATAGGAGGGTTATAGAAACGCGGTTTGATTTCCGCGCAGATAGCGCAGTCGCGACAGATACGGCGGATATCGTCAATCGAGTAAGGGAGATTCCCACTCCGCACGAAATGAGCGAAACGCGTTACGCCGGGATGGCCCGCAGTAGCATGCAGCACCCGTAGGCCCTCCAACGAGGTGATACCAGCACATGTAGTCGGGCGTGATAAGGCATCGGCGGCCTGGTTATCCTTCCCTGGGCGATATTTGATGGTGTAACAGAAGTCGGCGAGTTCGATACGCCAGCGAGTGATTTTCTCGTTCTTAATGCGCTGGGCGTGTAAGGTGTCGTACATGAACGCAACGCTTTGCTGGTCCGTGATGATTTGGAAGCTCCGCCCGAGTAGGTACGGGCGCCATCGCCGAATAGACTCGACGATCGCATACGCTTCCTTTTCAACGGACGAGTGCCTCCGCTCAGCGGAGGTAAGAGTCCGTGAAAAGAAAGCCACGGGACGTCCCCCTTGGGAGAGGGTCGCCGCGATGGCCTGATCCGAGGCGTCACTTTCGAGGACGAACGAGCCGCTCTCGTCGATGGTCGCTACGGCGGCTCGGGCGATGTCGGTCTTAAGACCTTCAAAGGCCGTCAATGCGGCCGAACTCAGGGGAAAAGTGTCGCAGGCCACAAGGGGGCGAGGTTTCGCGGAGAAATTTTGCACCCATTTGGAGTAATGGGCGAACAGCCCAACGGCGCGTTTCAGGGACGCCCAATCGCAGGGAGGGGCCATGTCGAGCAAAGGTCGCAGACGTTCCTTATCCGGAGAGACAGAGCCATGGGTCACGGTGTACCCCAGAAGATCTATGGTGCGTAGGGAGTATCGGCACTTATCCTCGTTCATAGTTAAGTGATACCGTTGCGCGACCTCAAGGAAGCGCTTCAGATTAGCGTCATGGTGCCCTTGGTCATATCCACAAACCGTAAGGTTATCGAGGTAGACGAAAACATCGGTTAAGTGCTCCCGCGCAACGAGGTCATCCATGGCCCTCTGGAAACAAGCGACCCCGTTCGTCACCCCAAAGGGCAATCGTGTAAATTGGTACAACCGCTGCCCCGACTCGAAAGCGGTATAGATACGATCCGCCCTAGAGATAGGGATCTGGTGGTACGCACTACGGAGATCGAGAGTACTATAGACCGAATACTGGGATACCTGTTGCACTAGCGCGTCCATCCCCGGAAGGGGGTAGGCATCCAGCTGTGTAAAGCGGTTAATCGTTTGGGAATAGTCGATTACCATGCGTTTGCGATGGGCCTCGCTGCGCACCACTAAGACCTGAGCGCGCCACGGCGACCTGCTAGGTTCTATGATGCCGTCCTTCAAGAGCTGAGCCGTTTCGTCCGCAATGAATTGCATGTCCGCGCGAGAGTAGCGTCGCGATTTTACCGCGACGGGGGTACAGTCGGAGGTTAGATTGGGGAACAGCGAAAGCGGCCGGACGTCCATTTGCGCTAGGGCGCACACCGTTAGCGCGTCGTCCGGCCCCACAACAAGAGTGTCAGGCCCACCGAACTCCATTACCAGACGTCCATGCAGCTTAAGAAAATCGTGTCCTAGCAGAATATCAGCACATAATGCGGGTAAAACCATAAGGTGTACATCAGGGAAAACCCGTCCCTTTAGCACGAGTTTCAATCGGCATTCCCCTTTCGTGCTGAGCCGCAGTCCCTGGGAAGCCATGAAGATCCGTCTCGTAGACCGCCCGATCCGCCATCCATGCCTGAGCACAAGTCGTTGGTCGATAAAACTATCCGTAGATCCGGTATCCACCAAGGCCTGAACACAATGGCCCTCAACCATAAGGGGAATAAGGGCTTGAGCCAGGCCAGACGAGGCAGCTGGGAGCGGGACTGAGCCCCCCGAATGGGTCGGTCCAGCCTCGCGGGTGGATCCTACACCAGCAGCAGTTTTGCGAGCGTGGCCGGAGGCTGTGTTGGCCATGGGGATCCCATTATCGTCATCAGAGGGCTTTCCCCAGCATTCCGGTGTTTCGCGATTCAAAATCCGACGAGAAAAGGCCTCCGTAGTATTTGACATTGCCTTTTGACACTCCTGGCAGATAAAGGCTTCCGTAGTATCCGAAATCGCCTTTTTACATTTTTGGTCGCTTTGACAAGAGGCTTCCGTAGTATTCGAAATTGCCTTTTTACATTTTACAAAGGCTTCCGTAGTATTCGAAAGTTGCCTTAACTCTTTTGACGGGGCGGGGGCCGCCGTTAGCTCGTGGGCGACTCGAGGAGTACGAGGGGCTTGGTGAAGTGTGGCCCGTGGTTTGGCCAAGGACGCGGCCTTTGTCCCCGATGGAGAATGAGACGGTGGTGGCTGTCCGGTGGCGCCAATCAAGGTCGTCTGAGCGCCCAGCGGGCCGCAGAGAGCGGCCCTCCCCTTCGAAGTCGGGTAAGGTGCTGGGCTCGTGGGTTCTGCTACGAGCCCGTTCAAGGTTGCTGCGCCCGCGCGGCCGCGGCTGCGCGAGTCGAAGGGCCGCGAGCCGCGTGCCGTTTTCTTGCACACTTTCGCGTAATGTCCCTTTAGCGAGCACAAATGGCAAATAGCGTCACGTGCCGGACACACGACTCGGGCATGACGAGGCCCTCCACAAAAAAAACATGCGGCCCCGCGCAAGGCCTTGGGTCTGCTGGTCGTAACGGCAGCTGTCAGGGTAGGGTCATCCTCCGGAGCATCCCGGTGTTCAGCAGGCGGATCCACGTCCTCGTCAGTGGTACTCTCCGGCCGGGCGTGTAGTGAGGTGCCCGCCAAAAGGCGCGTGCGATCATAGGCGTTCGATTGCATCCGCGCTTCGGTATACACCGTCGCTTGCTCAACCGCCGTAGCGAAGGTCAGGTCGGTCTTCTCCAAGAGTTTGAGACGTAGTTCCTGGGAGGAGACCCCTGCTATGAAGGCATCTAAAAGTCGATCATCTTTAGCTTGCTCGGGAGTCCGTGGCTCCTTGACGCTGTCCAGCATGAGCTGCCGGAGCTCCTGGGCGTAATGATCCATAGGCTTGTTGGGCTGCTGCCGTCGCGTCTGCAGCAAATAACGCGCATACACAGGGCTTTTTTCTTTTATGTAAAGCCGCTTGAGCTCCGCGATGGTAAGATCATACGTCGTGCATTGAGCGACCGCGTGGTAGACCCGGTAGTCGATTTTTGAGTGTAATATCGCCAGCTTCGCGGCAGGCGTCGGAGCGGTCTCAGGCTCGTCAAAGAGATGCTCCAGTTGTCGGAGCCAGTGCTTGAGTTGCAAGCCTCCGTCCGTGGCTTGTGGGTCGGCGCTGAAAATGGACACCGTCAACGTCTTGTTGCCAGCCATGTCAGCAGATCTTAAATGCAATTAAGTGTTGTGGAAAACCATTCAGGTCCACACAACTTTAGTCCAACGGTTTGGTTTAATTGCATTTAGATCATCACATCATTCCTGTAAGTAGAAATACACAATAAGCATACGATGCGACATCTCATAAAGCCATTCATATCAGTCAATGCAAGCAAGCTAGATATTCTATAAAGGCGTACCATAAACGAGGCTACCGATGTAACATGTCACAAGGGAGAAGTCTCGGAGCACTGACACAGCAACGGGTCTTATAGTCACGCCCCTAGCGGTGACAACAATGACAGCGAGCAGCGAGCATCCCCACCCGGGTTCAGTACGGATACGATTTCACTACATTACACGTTTATAATAACTCTGCCGATACAGGCCCGATTAACTGCAGCGCCATCCGAGCTGCGGCGTCGGGACGATACATTCATTGTACGGTCACATCACGCACTTACGGGCACGCCCATGGGCCCATGGGCACGCCCATGCATGCATGGGCGAAGACATTTTTTTTTTTTTTTTTGGCAAGGAACGGGCACCCACGTACGGGCACGTCCTAGTATATATAATCGGTAGATTAAATCAGACGCGGACGTAGCTTCAGGACGGTCGATCTTTAATTCTCGACAAGCTTTCGACCAAACAAAGGTCTTCTTCTTAGTCGTCCCCAAGTTCAGCGGAAGAATATATATATATATATATATATATATATATATATATATATATATATATAGGCCTATATATATATATATATATATATATATATATATATATATATATATATCAAGTAATGAACGGAGGTTGGGAATTATATCCACGATATCCATTTTTCCGTTCTCCAACCTATAGCTTTGTCTTTAAAAACTCAACGTTTCGGCCAGCAACCCAGCGTGCGCCGAGCCTCCACTAGCCTTCATCAAGAGAAGTTCCCTTGTTCACCTCCTCCCAGATATATCTGGGGGGAGGGGTGGGCCTATTCTATCAACCAATCACAAAGCTGCGTTGCGAGACCTCGTGACCATGGACCCATGCTCGGCTTATGTTGCAAGTGTTTTGTGCGTGTTTGAGCGGTGTATTGTGTTTTGTTGTCCGTGTTGCCTATGTCGGCTATGTCCCACTTTGTCTTTGTCCTCCTCCACGCATCGGTGTGTCCCTGGTGTATTTATGCATGAGAGGTCCGTATGCCTGTGGTAACGCCACAGTCTCCTCTGTCAATGGTGCCCGCGTTTGGCCAGTGTGCCAGGCCTCCAGTATTCGCCTCCTGGCCCGGTTCGGGGATGCCGCCAGCACGTTCACATTGTCCCATAGAGGAACATGGCCCGCCCTTATTCCATGCTTGGCGATAGCAGATCTTTCTGGGTGATTACACTCAAAGGCCTTGTGGTGTTCATTAATGCGCTGGCCTAAGGTTCTTCCAGTCTCGCCTATGTATTCTCCACCACAGTCACATGGAATGGTGTATACCACACCTGTGCAGGTACCGCATTATATAGGAAACCCACCCAGACCGAGCGTTACCTCGATTTCACGTCTTGCCATCCACTGCACCATAAAAGAGCTGTGGTGAATACAGTCGTAAAAAGGGCAAGGAATATACCGTCCACCTTGAAGGGCAAAAGGAGAGAGATCAAGCATCTCAAATGGGTATTGAAAGCCAATGGCTACCCAGACCACCTCTGCCCAAAAAATGAAATGGTACTGGCGGCTCCAAGAATCCAGGACGTGCCACAGGAACCACCTAAGGGCTTCTGCGTGCTACCATTTGTGTCACGGGTATCTCAAAGGATTGGCAGGATTTTGAGACCGGTCGGGGTGAGGGTCAACTACCAACCTATATACACCTTGAGACGTGCACTGACCAAGGTCAAAGACAAAAGACTGAAGAATGATTGCACAGGTGTGGTATACACAATTCCATGTGACTGTGGTGGAGAATACATCGGCGAGACTGGAAGAACCTTAGGCCAGCGCATTAATGAACACCACAAGGCCTTTGAGTGTAATCACCCAGAAAGATCTGCTATCGCCAAGCATGGAATAAGGGCGGGCCATGTTCCTCTATGGGACAATGTGAACGTGCTGGCGGCATCCCCGAACCGGGCCAGGAGGCGAATACTGGAGGCCTGGCACACTGGCCAAACGCGGGCACCATTGACAGAGGAGACTGTGGCGTTACCACAGGCATACAGACCTCTCATGCATAAATACACCAGGGACACACCGATGCGTGGAGGAGGACAAAGACAAAGTGGGACATAGCCGACACAGGCAACACGGACAACAAAACACAATACACCGCTCAAACACGCACAAAACACTTGCAACATAAGCCGAGCATGGGTCCATGGTCACGAGGTCTCGCACCGCAGCTTTGTGATTGGTTGATAGAATAGGCCCACCCCTCCCCCCAGATATATCTGGGAGGAGGTGAACAAGGGAACTTCTCTTGATGAAGGCTAGTGGAGGCTCAGCGCACGCTGGGTTGCTGGCCGAAACGTTGAGTTTTTAAAGACAAAGCTATAGGTTGGAGAACGGAAAAATGGATATCGTGGATATATATATATATATATATATATATATATATATATATATATATATATATATATATATATATATATATATATATATTGTTGCGGATCTCAGCGCCGGCCTTTTCCCCTTACCAAGGGGGGATTAGTCCCCCTGTCTTTGACTAGCCGACGGGACCCGGGACCTATGACGTCCTTCCCGGACAGCGCGAAGTAGGGTCGTAGTACTAATCACTAATACCTAAGTACTCGCGCCGCCCAGAAACGAGGAAATAAGCCCCACCAGAATCACGGGTGTTGGTGGATACGCCGAGCGGTAGCGAACCCATGACCTGAGCCGTTAGCAATGACTAAACCCGATCCAAGCGGTTCTTAATCGTGCCACGCTTACCCAATGGAGGAAATCACAGAAACCGTCGAATTTGGAAGAAAGGAAGAACATAATTTATTTACACTTTGTGCAATAATCAGAAGAAGAAAACACAGTGCAGTCTTAATCACAGTCTTAACTTATCCCTGGACAAACAGGCCCATTCACACTCAAACACACTCACACGGGGTTGCAGACGAACAGGTCGATGGCCCAGGGATGGCGTCCAGGCATCTCGCTCTCTGGTCCCCAACTCGCACCGCAAAGCAGATGAAACAGACGGCAGGAGCTCTCCGCGTGTCGTTTTCGCGAACGGTAGGGCTGGCTTTGCCGATTACACTGGCGGCTGTGGCCACGTACGTAATAAGCAAATAGTTCAATATTCGCTTCTCAATCAAGGGCTCTTGACACTGTCGTGTGCACGCCGGTCCTCTGAGTCCTCCAACCAGTGCTTGGCTTCAGCCCTCTCGATACAGTTCTCTTGCAACTTGAGCGCCTGCCCCTCCCTTCTCATAACTGAGGTGGGGGCCTCGCGCAAAGGGTTTTATTGCCACACCCTTGGAACCCTCTGGAACTTACTAGACGCGTCTTACCACACCCTATCACGCCATGCCCTCCGAGCCCTGGTTGGCTGTTACTCTTACCGTCACCGCCTCTGACGTGCTGCTTGTCGTGGCCACACCCCGAACCCACGCTCCTCCCTCTTTTCAGGCCTACCTCGTGGTACCCGACTAGTTTCGAGCGAACTAAGGGCAGCGAACGCTGCTGGCAGCCAAAGCGCCACACACAGAGGGATCAGCCAAAATGTGGCGCGGGATTGAGTTTGCCCATCGGTGGAATTAGAGGGTGGCCGCAAAATGAAAAGGACCTAAGCTCATTTCTTTACACAACGCAGATGTCACTAGGGAAATGGTCTACTCTTCCACATACTATGACATAACTAATTCTAAGTGGGCCTACGTGTTGCTTGTGGACTAACTATGGGGGGGCAAACCTTTAACCTTTAATGATGTTATATGTACAATCTCAAAACCGCAACAATATATATATATATGTATATATATATATATATATATATATTTGCTACGGTTTTGAGATTTGCACATATTGATCATTAAAGGTTAAAGGGTTGCCCCCCATAGTTAGTTCCACGAGCAACACGTAGGCCCACTTGTAGTATTAGTTATGTCATAGTATGTGTAAGTATAGGCAATTTGCCCGATTGATACTGCGTTGTGTAAAGACATGAGTTTAGGTCCTTTTCATTTTGCATCCACCCTCCAATTCCACCTCAATGGGCATAATTGATCCCACACCCCATTTGGCTGACCCACTCATTTGTTACACTTTGGCTGCCCGCAGCATTTGTTACGCTTTGGCTGCCTGCAGCATTTGTTACGCTTTGGCTGCCCGCAGCATTTGCTGCCCTTTGCTCACTCACTAGTCGAGTAACACGAGGTAGGCCTGAGAAGGAGGAGGAGCGTGGGGTCGGGGTGGGGCGGCGTCAAGGCGGAGCGTCAGAGGCGATGATGGTAAGAGCCACCAGCCAACCAGGGCTCTAACGGCATGGCGTGAGGGGGGCGTGAAGAGGCGCGTCTGGTGAGTTCTAGAAGTTTTGCAGGGCGTGCCTATATAAGTGACTGCACAAAGCCCTTGAAAGGACTGCCCTGGGAAAGGACTTATCAAAGGTCTCGCAGAGAAAAGGACTGCACAGGACTGAAGCGAAGGACTGAAGCGAAGGACTGCACGGGACACTCGCAGAGAGAAGCACTAGCGTTGGAGGACTCGCGTGCACATGGCATTGGTGAAAAGACTTGTGTGGAAAGAACTTGACTCGCATCACTTGTTTTGAGGCATTGAACTGTATCTCGCATATAACATACGCGCCAGAGGAGAGGAAGAAGAGGCGTTGAGTACATGGCTGCAGACAGACGCGCCGGTGGCGAATAGCGCCTACCTCAGCCACGCGAGTAAACACGGTAATAACCTGCGAGTGAGTAACCGCTAACCGCCAAAGTCCGCTCCCTACCAAATCGCCCCGTATTAACCCTTGTGTGCCAAACGACACGCGGAGAGTTCCTGCCTTCTCTACTTACCATCTGCATGGGACGAGCCGGAGACCGGAGGGAGCTACACGAGAGCCATCCTTGGATGCGGACCATCATCCTGCAGCTACAAACCCCGTGTGTGTGTGTGTGTGTGATGGGCCCGTTTGTCCTGGGTATTAAGTGAAGACTGTATCCAAGGCTGCACTGTGTCCCCCTTTTCTCTGAACCATTGTGAATAGTGTAAATAAATCTTGTTATTCCTTTCTTCCCAATTCGATCGCCTTTGTGATTTCTCCATTGGCTAAGCGTGGTACGAATAAGATCGCTAGAACCGGGTTCACCATCTAAACGGCACGGATCGCGTGTACGCACCGCTCGGCGTCTCAACACGCGTGGTTCGTGCGGGGCTTATTTCCTCGCTTCCAGGGTAGTGTGAGTAATTAGGTAATAGCGAACTCTAGTCCTAATACCCTATTTCGCGCTGTCTGGGAGTGACGTCATAGGTCCCAGGTCCCGCCAGGCCAGGCAAAGACAAGGGGACTAAACCCCCCTTGGTAAGGGGAGAAGGCTGGCGTCGAGATCCGCAACAATATATATATATATATATATATATATACATATATATATATATATATATATATATTCCTCATGACATTTTCTCAATCTGATTAGATCACGGCGGTGATTGGCTTAATTCTGTTGCCATGGCAACTATCTCGGTGACCTGGTTTGTGTACGCAATATTTCAAAAACCGTTGAAGATTTCGCTTTCATACTACACAGATCTATTCCTCAAAACACCCAAAAGGTGGGGGCGTGGGGGATCTAGAGTATCAGCTCCTTGTTTTGCATTAACATATCAGTCATATCATTATAATAGGAATAATAAAAAAGATAGGTTGAATTCTTGAAACAAGTACTTTCCTGATTGAATCCCTTTGTGCAATTAACATTGTGTTTAGTGTCTGTCTTATAAGACAACTGTTTACACAAACCATGTAGTATTAAGTTATACAACTAATAAAAAATATTGCTACATATATGTATTCTTTTTTTTCCTTTTTTTTCATATATATATATATATATATATATATATACACATATATATGTATGGATATTTATACCTAGATATGTCTTATGAATCAGTGGAGCATGTGGCCGTGACCTCTTGGCTAACAATCCTCGACAGACTTTCCAGTTGTTTCTCCCTGTAGATCTTGCATCTCTGACCATCCGTTACCCCACCAAGTTGACTGTACTATTTTCTTTGTCCAAGGTCAGGTTCTATTCAACAATCTACGCGTGGGACTCAGTCGTTGCGTACTGGAACATCTATAAAAAAAATTCCGTTGTCTTTGCGTCCCACAGCTGCGCTGTTTTGTTATTTAAACAGCTGTCACTTAGAAAAACTAATGAGTGAAAATAGTTTTGAATGCTTTAGATCTTTGTCTTAAAGGAATTCCTATTTCCAGAGCTTTTCATTCGACTTTTCCATCTATCTTGATCCCTAAATTGCTCCCTCAAAACGAGCTCATTGTGGAGGGTGGAGAGGGAAGCGATGAATGGTGCAATCTCAAGCACACGAGATTCTTGATTATTTCATTGGCAAAAGTACATCCACATATCTCTTATAAGCCAATGAAGTTTGAGGTATTTATGGTCATTCTCTCGAACAGGTAGGTACCTTTGAGAAGTCGCTGAGAGACAAACACCATGTGGTTCGCACTGCATGGGAACACACCATGTTCAATAATTTCTGTGCATGGAAGGAAAAGAATGTGCCCCATGCTGTTTAATGCGTTAACACAGAGTCTGGTGTTTGTTAAAATAGACAGGATTTGTGTAAACTGCACCCACGTCCCTCCTTATTTATCGTTTGTGAGGAAATTTACTCCGTGATTACTCCACGGCCATTTTCTCCAACTCATCACCGATGAGATAACCGAAAGGGTGTCTCGAGAGTTTAAAAAAATTCGTAATAATCGAGAAACACCTTTTGCGAGTCGACACAACGTTTGATTTGATAAAGTGTTCCGAAGGTCACGGAAACAATTGATGTTCACCGTTTGGAATGTAGGACTGCTGTGTTGCGGGACGCGTTGCTGGGTGATGTATACATTTTAAGATGTGTTGCTTATTGAGGAGAATAATCTATCACTACAATGACTTTCTAACAGCCGTGGCTTTTCACTTAAGTCCCAAAATCGGACAAAGACTTGCGAGATGTATAAAACTGAGATATTGTTTTAAGGTCCAAAGATAAACGTCTTATGAAAGATCTAAACACCTTGTATATCTAATACAGAACTTCCAGGAAAATTAAACACGAGATACAATCCTCACCATCACAATCAAACACAACTACAGCTAAATCGGTGACACGAGTCTCGCCGTCGTAAATCAACACTTCCCAACTAAAAGCAATGTTTAAAGAAAGATGCAAAAACTTCCATCAGAAATGATCCAATATCAAATATTGAGTTAAAAATTTTTTCCCCTGTTTTGACTCCTGTGGCCCTAAGTCCTCACCCCCTGGGGCATGTGCAGGGCGTCAAATCCAGAAAATCATTACATATTTCATACGTCCCACAATACAATGTTGATTGCATACATACAAAGTTTCATAAAAACAAGACCGAAAGACTAACAGCCACGTAGCCGGGATTGTAAAACATTATAAACCACAAACACGTATGATTAGCTTTTCAAACAGTCGCTAATGCTGTTTATAACATTAAACAAAGAAATTTGGAGGAATCCCAAAATCCATGAGGTAAGTTTTACTTACAGAACTGAGGGAAGATCTACTGTAATCTATATACCCCACAATGGTTTGGTAATAACATGCTATTAAAAAACCGAGGTGAATTCCTTACTTCCGCGGTTGTTAGTACCGTACACCACTTATCATCGATGCATGAACCATACACCGCTTCAATCCATTACCTTTGTATTCACGACATTGGGATTAAAGTGTTGTGGTCATATTTACTGTATTATTACGAAACCGATAGTACTGAAACGATACACTACTGTATTAAGAAATCTGGGCTTAATTTGTCTGAAGTGGACCAAAGGTGAGGCATGAAGCCTAAGGCCCATACGTAACGTTTTGATGGAAGAGACGTAACACCGATGCTTTCGATATTTGATGGTTATTTTAACAAGCGGGTTGTTTGTGTTTCACACTGAATGAAAAACGTAAGGGTAGAGCAGGGTGATTGTGATATATGACAGGTTCAACGATATGTTCGGCCTGAACGAAATTGAAATCAAAATGCTGGAGTATGGAGAGTCAACCGCCGTACTGCCATAATGACATCAGACATAATCACATCACCCTGTCATGTGACCAGATCCTCAGCTCTGATTGGTATATGTTTAAGGGGACACACAAACGGACAGTCAAACTCTGTTCTAGACAGCTTTGCCCAATGGGTCGTTAAGGGTCTTCGGGGTATTTTGGGTTTTCAGGGACTTTTTGGTCTTTGGGGTATTTTAGGTCTTCATGGTCTTTTTGGTCTTTTGGGTCTTTCCGATTTTTTCAAAGTCTTTGGGGTTTGTTGGGTCTTTGGGATATTTTGGGTCTCAAAAAATGTATTTTGAGTCTTTGGGGTATTTTGAATCTTCGGGGTCTTTTGGGTCTTCGGGGTCTTCTGGATATTTAAGTCACTGGGGTATTTTGCAACTTTGTGGTCTTTTGGGTCTTTAAGGGTATTTGGTGTATTTTGGGTCTTTGGCATCTTTTGGGGTATTTAAGGGTATTTTGTGTATTTTGGGTCTTTGGGATATTTTGGGTCTTTAAGGGTATTGGGGTCTTTTCAGTTTTTGGGTCTTTAACGGTCTTCAGGGTCATTTGGGTTTTATGGGTCTTTGGTGAATTTTGGGTCTTCAGGGCATTTTGGGTTTTTGTGGTCTTTTGGGTATTTAAGGGTCAGTAGGGTATCTTGGGTCGTTAATGGTCTTCAGGGTCATTTTGGTCTTTTGGGTCTTCGGGGTATTTTGGGTGTTTGGGGTCCATTGGGTCTTCAAGGTCTTTTCTGTATTTTGGATCTTTGGGGTCTTTTGGGTCTTGAGAGTCCTTGGGGTCTTCTGGGTCTTTGGGGATTTTTGGGTCTTCAGGGCCTTTTATGGTATTTTGGGTATTTAAGGGTCTTCATGATATTTTGGGTCTTCGGGGTATTTTTGGTGTTGGGGTACATTGGGTCCACAGGGACTTTTCGGTATTTTGGATATTCTGAGTCCTTGGGGTCTTTTGGGTCATCTGTGTCATTTGGGTCCTTGGGGTATTTTGGGTCCTCAGTGTCTTTTGGGTCTTCGGGGTATTTTGGGTGTTTGGGGTCCATTGGGTTTTCAGGGACTTTTCGGTCTTTTGGTTCTTCAGGGTATTTTGGATCTTCAGAGTCCTTGGGGGTCTTCTGAGTCCTTGGGGGTCTTTTGAGTCCTCTTTGTCATTTAAGTCTTTGGGGTTGTTTGGGTCTTTTGGATCCTCGGGGTCTTTTGGATCTTCGGGATATTTTGGGTCTTCATGGTCTTTTGTGGCTTTAACAGTCTACAGGGTATTTTGGGTCTTCGGATATTTTGGGTGTTTGGTGTCCATTGGGTCTTCAGGGTCTTCTGGATCCTCAGTCTGTTAGGTCTTTTAACCGGTGGACACAGTCATGTTCAAAGATTGCGCATTAAATCCTCCCACTCCAATCCCTGCTAAAGCACTACTTAAATCCTTTAAAACCTACCCTTATGAAGGGGGACAGGATACACATACAGACAAACACACACATTGTGTTTTATATGGTAGACTCGCTGAATGCACCCGGCGTTGCCCGGGTTCTTTTTGAATTAATTTAATCTTCTGTACTTAGGTCTGACGCGAGCCCAGTATCAGTTAGTGCTCAACGATTCCTTGTTCTTTCTTCTGTCGGGCCCCGCAAGAGAGAATTTTGAAAGCATGTGTTGCAATCAGTCAGATATTCCTATTAAGTGCATAAGTTGTACTTCAAGAGAATTTTGAAAGAAGAAGATTTATTGCGAAAAGGGCCCAGCCTCGACCAAGGCATCCTCGACCGGCCTCGCCACCGAGCCGATAACCTTCCCGGAGCTCGTCCCGACATTTTGGTTTCAGAGGTTTCCTCCTATCTTTCACCGTTCAGAAGATTAGCGCGTGCAGACAAACAAACAAACAAAAACTTTCTTTTATATATATAGATAATAGATTAAAGATAGATTAACTATATAACCTGCAAGGTGCATGGTGCTGTGAAGCGATTTATCATTTAATAAATTATATAACCTGCAATGTGCATGGTGTTGCTAAGTGATTTGTAATATAATTAATTATATAACCTGCAATGTGCATGGTGCTCCGAAGCGATTTATTATATAATTATATAACGTGCAATGTGCATGGTGCTCCTGAGCAATTTATTATATAAATATTGTTATGTCGGTGGGGTAGTGATATGTCGAGCCAGATAGATCTGTGTAGGTAACTTGCTTCGTCTGTCATGGTAAGGAATCTACCTTGTAATAAGTTTCATGTGTAGGCGTTTTGTCGGTTAAGAGTATACCTGTGAGCATACCAGGATGTTCGAGTGATAAGTAGAGTTAGGGATTAAAGAGTAGCACCCCTGTGTGTCTCACCTGGTCAGCCAAACCTTTGTCCCTTATGGCAATGCACACCTGTAGACACCATAGATAGGTCCCTAGCGCAACACTAAATGATTCCCTTCCCCTGACATGACTTCGGAAGAAAACCAGGCCAGGACACCGCCGCATAGCCGCTGCCAATTACACCTCCGACAGGCCTATCCACCTTGAGTGCCACACGCTATGACCACGGAACAGGGGAGAGAGTTGGGTTGGCGCGGTAGGCATGAACCTCCAGCCGGCTAGTCAGTGGAGGGCACTGATTGGGTAGCGCACCAAGGCTGATGTGACGTCACCAGCAAGGTTATTTAAGAGAGCGCCGAACGCCATTGAAAGAGTGAGAGAGAGAGAGTGAGAGTGAGAGTGAGAGTGAGAGAGAGTGAGAGAGAGTGAGAGTGAGAGTGAGAGTGAGTTGGTCTGGAGACAGAGAGGGAGAGAGAGAGTGAAGTTGGATTTGCGCTTGGCTTGGAGCAGCAGCAAACTTGGGATACGCAGTTGGTCTGGAGAGTCTCTCGTGGTTCGCACTCTTGTTTGCACTCTGGGTGCTTGGACATTTCCTCTGCTCTTCTTCGTATGGCGCAGCCCGAGTTGAGTTGAGATATAGCCCGAGTGAGTTCGCTTGCTTCTTGCACGTTTGCTTCGGGAGAGCTGACTGGGACATGACAGGCCGATCGTGTATGAAGATCGACCTTGCTTGGAGCCGCTAGCCTGCGTTGGACGCACGGTGCTTTTCCTGCTGTGGTACCTCGTGGTGCTTGGAGCGAGGCCTGGTGGTGCTCGGAGAGGGCCGCCGAATGGCGCCGTGTTGGACGGCAAACAATACAAGACGACGGACAGATAAGCTCACACCACATTTCACAATTACATGACGTGTTCTTTTCCTTAATTCATATTCCCTCGTCTCGTTTCTGAAATCTGTCATGTGGGGACGTCCCGATGAGGATATTTATTACCGGCGCGTGCTTTTCCCTGTCCCGATTTTCTTTGCAATAAACCCTTGCATTATTTTCCTTTCCCATTCAAAACCTGTGCCCGCTTGAGTTAATCCCTCTACAGGATCGGAGTGTTCGCAGCTAAGCGCTTGCGCAGCTTCCATTTTCCTCCTTCCTCCCATGGAGCCTCCCATGGAGCCTCCCATAAGCCTTCCATTTTCCTCCTCCTTCCTCCAATAAACCCTTGCACATATAGTAAAATCCGTGTTTGGTTGTTGCCTCCGAATAAACCGTTTAGGCCTATCTGCGACCTTCTGGTGTTAACCGGGAGTCGCATGACAATATATAACCTGCAATGTGCATGGTGCTCCTGAGCGATTTATTATATAATTATATAACATGCAATGTGCATGGTGCTCCTGAGCGATTAACTATACAATTAATTATATAACCTGCAATGGGCATGGTGCTCCTGGGTGATGTATTGTATAATTAATTATATGACCTGCAATGTGCATGGTGCTCCTGAGCTATTTATTATATAATTAATTATATAACCTGCAATGTGCATGGTGCTCCTGAGCTATTTATTATATAATTAATTATATAACCTGCAATGTGCATGGTGCTCCTAAGCGATTTATTATATAATTATATAACATGCAATGTGCATGGTGCTCCTGAGCGATTTATTATATAATTATATAACATGCAATGTGCATGGTGCTCCTGAGCGATTTACTATATAATTAATCATATAACCTGCAATGTGCATGGTGCTCCTGAGCGATTTATTGTATAATTCATTACATTAACCTGCAATGTGCATAGTGCTCCTCAGCGATTTATTATATAATTAATTATATAACCTGCAATGTGCATGGTGCTCCTGAGCTATTTATTATATAATTAATGATATAACCTGCAATGTGCATGGTGCTCTTGAGCTATTTATTATACAATTAATTATATGACCTGCAATGTGCATGGTGCTCCTGAGCGATTTATTATATAATTAATTATATAACCTGCAATGTGCATGGTGCTCCTTCGTGATTTATTATATAATTAATTATATAACCTGCAATGTCCATAGTGCTCGTGAGCGATTTATTACATAATTAATTATATAACTTGCAATGTGCACGGTGCTCCTGAGCTATTTATTATATAATTAATGATATAACCTGCAATGTGCATGGTGCTCTTGAGCTATTTATTATATAATTAATTATATGACCTGCAATGTGCATGGTGCTCCTGAGCGATTTATTACATAATTAATTATATAACTTGCAATGTGCATGGTGCTCCTGAGCTATTTATTATATAATTAATTATATGACCTGCAATGTGCATGGTGCTCCTGAGCTATTTATTATATAATTAATTATATGACCTGCAATGTGCATGGTGCTCCTGAACTATTTATTATATAATTAATGATGTAACCTGCAATGTGCATGGTGCTCCTGAGCTATTTATTATATAATTAATTATATGACTTGCAATGTGCAATGTGCATGGTGCTCTTGAGCTATTTATTATATAATTAATTATATGACATGCAATGGCCATAGTGCTCCTGAGCGATTTATTATATAATTAATTATATAACCTGCAATGTGCATGGTGCTCCTTAGCGATTTATTATATAATTAATTATATAACCTACAATGTCCATCGTGCTCCTGAGCGATTTATTATATAATTAATTATATAACCTGCAATGTGCATGGTGCTCCTGAGAGATTTATTATATAATTATATGACCTGCAATGGGCATGGTGCTCTTGAGTGATTTATTATATAATTAATGATATAACCTGCAATGTGCATGGTGCTCTTGAGCTATTTATTATATAATTAATTATATAACCTGCAATGTGCATAGTGCTCCTGAGCGATTTTACATATGTCGTTTTATAGTTCCAGCATGGGCAAGCAGTCGCGTTTTCCCCTCGACTATGGCAATGTAGCCATAATCGATGTTCCATATGCAAATATATACCCTGATTTCCAACGAGGCGTCTGGATTGCGACTTACTATCGGGCTTGTTGAGAACCCTTTGAATGTGCAGTATTTGCTTTTTGGTCGATTTAACGACGAGACAGGAACTCGCTGTGTACGTACGCGCGTGCCAGGTCAACCCATTGTGACGTCACAATTGTCTCCGTGAGACCTGCTCCGAGGAAGTGTAAAAGACATGGCCTTTTATTGCTCTCGGTAAAGACAATATTATTTCACAACAACCGGCCAGAAGTCCACGTTCGGAATACACATTGCGTGACAATCCCGGCATGAGGAAGTCGAAGGGGGATGCGAAAGCAATGTCGCCTTCTCATCCAGAACGCTGCGTGTAAAAAGTGAAACAATTGAGGTTTCACGTTCACCGTAAATGTCACGAAATGTCTGATATCAGTGTTGGCTCATTTCATCGTGCACATGTACAACTCGTTCGTTAACCAAAGGAAAGCAGTAATTCACCAAGCGCCTTCATAAGCGGGTCGAGTTTCTAAATTGCACATCATTTCCTTTGGTTCTAATTTTGTGAACAAGCACGAAAAGGGGAAGCACGAAAAGTTTTTTGTGATTAATGTTCGCTCTTTCACGAGCCTCGACCTTGTATACAAAAAAAAGAAAAAAGGAACAGGTTACCACTTCACCAGACACGCTACAGGTGTATATTCATCAGTCACAAACTCATGGGGGTCATCGATGTCCCTATTATGTAATGCACATGGGTGTGTGGGTTGATCGAGCGTTGCAGGTGAGAGATTGGTGTGTTCACGAAGGAAGATGTAATCATTGGGGGTGCGAGAGGGGGCTTTGGCAGAGCATTGCAGAGGGAGGATGGATGGTGGTGTTTAAAATTGCATGATATAATACAAAGATGGCCCCTCGTAAAGTTGTACAAACTGTTTCGCCATAAATTCACTCAAAACTTGACCATATAAGAATGTTAATGTATCAAATAAAAAGTAAAGTGAATGCAGATACTCGCCGTGCTTTGTCGTGATAACTTTTGTATGAAGTTTTCCTTCCAAAGTTTACCCCGGGAGGAAAGTTGCCCCAACGGCCCTGAAGGGTAAACGAGCTCACGAATGACTTCCATAAGCGGAGGCCGACATGACCGAGGGGTTCTTCGTGCCAGGTGATCTTCCCATCGCCGAGACTTTAATGGGTTTCTCGCAGGGCAGGCGAGTGTAAGACCATCCGCCCGGCGGAAAGCAAATCCGCCTCTTGGGAGAAGGATCTCTTTCTGCTAAACAGGAAGGTTTGGCCGGCCGTCGATGAAAGAATAAGTTTGCTGCTCTGTTCATTAGTACCGTGCGAACCTAGTCAAGGCAGACGGTTCTTTGGTCGCTCTAATGGACTTCGCTTAAACAGTGGAGATGTTACGCCGACGACATATGATGTCTTTTCTTTGTTTGTTTCTTTCACATTTCTAAACCCTTTGGTCAATTAGCTTGTTCTTTTCACCTAACCAACTCATTCACCTCGTTTCGTCATAAGTCGTCCATAACTTTTTTAAACATCATGTGATATATCGGTTATAGCCCGATCCCTCAATGGTGAAGAATCACTTGAAAATTAAATAATTATCGTAACCGAATCCATATTCAGATCTTCACCAAAATCGAATCGATTCGTCCTCGTCTCAGACCTGATCGGTCCACCGAGTTTCGGCTAAATCCGTCCAAAACTTTTTGAGATATCGTGCTATGTATCGCTTTTTGCCCGATCCCTCAATGGTGAAGAATCGCTTTAAAAATTAAATAATTCTCGTAACCGAATCCATATTCAGATCTTCACCAAAATCGAATCGATTCGTCCTCGTCTCAGACCTGATCGGTCCACCGAGTTTCGGCTAAATCCGTCCAAAACTTTTTGAGATATCGTGCTATGTATCGCTTTTCGCCCGATCCCTCAATGGTGAAGAATCGCTTTAAAAATTAAATAATTCTCGTAACCGAATCCATATTCAGATCTTCACCAAAATCGAATCGATTAATCGTTGTCACACACACAACAACTCTTCCAGATTTCGTCCAAATCCGTCCATAACTTTTTGAGATGTCCTGCAATATATCGTTTTTGGCTCTATCTCCCAATGGTGAAGAATCACGTAAAACAATTCTAGTTGCCGGATCCGAATCTTCACCAAAATCTAATCGTTTCGTCTGTGTCACATACGCTACTTCTCTGCCAAATTTCGTCCGAATCCGTCCACAACTTTTGGAGACATCTTGCTCACAGGCAGACCGACAAACAAACAAACAGACATGGGTGAAAACATAACCTCCATCCATCTTTGGTGGCGAAGGTAAAAAGTACCCAGGAATGGTTCAACACAAAACACTGGACTGTTCTGAAGTGATCAGCAATGAGTCCAGATCTAAATCCCATTGAACACCTGTGGGGAGATCTGAAAACAGCAGTTGGGAGAAGGCACCCTTCAAATCTGGGAGAACTGGAGCAGTTTGCACAAGAAGAGTGGCTAACCTGCCAGTAGAGAGGAGAGAAGCAGTAGAGAAGCTCATTCATGGCTATAGGAAGCGCTCGACTGCAGTTATTTTGTCCAAATTCTGTGCTACCAAATATTAAGTCTCGGGTGTCAATAATTTTGTCAATGCCATTTATTTTTATTTTCTGATTTAAAAGGATATATTAATTTCTGAACCAAAAACAAAGGTTCTGTAATATTAACAGTGAAATAAAGAATTGTGGAGACCAAATACTTTTGTCAATTTCAACTTATTTTTAGGGAAAATTGTGAGTTATTTGAAAAAAGTGCAAGGGTGCCAATATTTTTGGCCACGACTGTATACAGTGCCCTCTATTGGTATTGGAAGAGTGAAGTCAAATTTGTTATTATTGCTATATTCTCAAGAAATTTGGATTTGAGATGAAAAGATGAATATGAGGCAAGAGTACACAAGGTGAGTTTTTTAATTTCTTGGTATTTCTATGCAAATATGTTTTACCATTGTAGAACAATAACACCTTTTTATGTGCTCTCCCCCCATTTTAGGTAAGCATCACCTTTTTTAGTAAGTCACTTACTTCATAGTGTATGTGGGTGTGTTTCACACAAAATAAATTAAATCACACAAGACATGTCGGGGTTTTTGTTAATAAATAATTAATATGTATAATTTATTTCGAAAATATTTTAATGTACTCTTGTTGCCTCTGCTACAGAATATATATATATATATATATATATATATATATATATATATATATATATATATATATATATATATATATGTGCCATCGATGGATTTGTGCTATCGACCAATCGCTCTGCGCTATCAATGGATCCATCGTTTACGCAGGCATTGGTAGATGGCGCAGGCATCGATCGATCATAACAGTACCACATACCAGTGGTAAGCTCGGCCGCCCTAATTAAAAGATAAGTTTGGTGCATAGCCGAGGGCGCATCCCCTGATTGGAAAGCCACGTGGCTCAGGTAAACAGTGGTCAGACAGAAAACCCTGGGACCACGTTGTAGACAAATTGGCGCTCACAGTTATTCGTGATCTGTGGCCTCAAGCCCGGTAAGTCCATGGTGAACTGAGGATCCCCCTCATCGTAGATCCGGAACCCGTGACAACATACTTTTTCGGTAGATCGATGACAAAAAAAAATCTCAATGTTATCCATTTTAAATTCGGGGTGTAACACAACAAATTGTTAAAAAGTCAAGGGGCGTGATACGTTCTTTTGTTTTAGGTTCTGAGGCATACTTTTCAAGAAGTAGGTTGCTGAGTTTGGACCAAATTCAAATGACAATTTTATGCCTTTTGCACGTCCACATGAGCGTTACTTGTTTTTACATTCCCTGTTACATTAACATATTGTTTTATGATTGAAAGTGTACCGTCGCTTTAAAATCCTTCCACAATGAGGCAAAATGCTAAGGGCTCTTAAACCAGAGAGATGTTTACTGTCTGTCGTTTCATTGGAGCAAAAAAACATTATCATGGAGGATGTATCAGAAAGTCCATGACCTAATATGAAGTAAATCATTTAAATAAGGTTGATCATTCATGAAGTTGATGTCAAAGATAATTTGAGTGATTTCTTTATCTATTTAGTCAGGTCATTAACTTACTGATCATCACCCCTCTCCCCACCCCAACAATCAAATCGTAGAGAACAATAAACAGAGGCAAATTAAGTTACAAGATGGTTGTTTTTCATCCAAATCACACTTTCTGACCACTAATGTGACTCGTGAATGAAAAATTATAGGAGTGAAGGAAGCGGACGCAGGGAGGCATGCCGATGTCACACCATGAGACAAGGTAAGACCATACATTACGTTAGTGTGTCTGTTGTGCAGACACTGCGTTTATCTCAAAGTGACATTTAGATGGGTAAGTAACTGGGTTATATATCCCTCTTTCAAACACACTAAATAACAGGGATCGCCGAGTGCTTGCCTGGGAAAGTGAGTGATCAGTGTGCATCGTATGTGAGCTCCGGCTGAGCTGATTTATCATCTGCAGACGAGACACGGCTCCACCTGTATAAACTCGCTCCATAAAATAGACATTTTACGTCTTCTTTGCTTCTCTGGTCTTTTCATCTCCGCAAGAAGTATTGGAATGCTAATTGTGGAAAAAGTCGAGCTCATTACACTTTATATTATACTTGCAGATTGAAATGTCACATTTACATTAAAGCATGATATGTACCACACATTATGTGGCATTTTCTATTGATATTCTAGTTATTTGTGTTTTGGAACTCGTGTGTGTGTGTGTGTGTGTGTGTGTGTGTGTGTGTGTGTGTGTGTGTGTGTGTGTGTGTGTGTATAAGATATGAGATGAACAAAAGATTAACATGAACTAAAACACATGTCACTGTAAAACATGAGTATTTCTACTTGATGAACATTCAGTTTTTTATTATTTTCTGTCAAAATTTGATGTAAAGAACAGTTATTTTAACATAGTGTGAATGTGCATGACTAGCATGCGGCTAACGGTGTGATGCATGCATGTTGTAAGTCCCGAGGCAGGGTGAGGGGCATGCAAACCAAGCTCCGTCTCACACGTGTGCTGAGGTGTGTTCACCGAGCGGTATATACAACTGGAGCGCAGCTGCAGCACGTACTCACAGGGCAAGCAGCCGCCATCTTGGAATACCCTTCCCTCGCTAGATCGCGAGAAGTACAGACATAGCTGAGAGTGTGATAAGCATGAATGCATATGAACTTTATCGGGTTCCGTTGATAGATTGATTCACATTTGTTTTCCTCCTTTGTTTGTTTTCCTTCGGAGTCTTGTAATAGAGCCACGGAGGCGACTGACTATGCCGAGTATGATTTTAGTAAGTCAGAAGCGTCAAGTTGAGTTGGTCTGCAAGAATAACTGAGTTTCAGTGCTGCAATAAAATGGAATGAGAATGTGTGTGTGTGTGTGTGTGTGTGTGTGTGTGTGCGTGGGGGGGGGGGGGGGGGGTGGGGGTTAAACTGCAAGTTGATAATCATCCAGAAGCAATTTCCGCTGTGAGTGTCTTTTTTTAAGCATTAATAAAGAAAAAGCAATATGAAACCTGCATATGGAGTTAAAAAGCAATGATACGCACACACACATACACACACGGATACTTTGACAACTGGGAGACCCTGTTCCACTTCCTGAAACCCGCATATGGAGATGTACCAACCAACGACACACACAATAACTCAATATCACTGTGACACACTTCACTGGTCATCAAATACTACAAAGTTGAAACTTCACCGCTGAGAGCCAAATCATAATAATAATAATAATAATAATAATAATAATAATAATAACATCGTTAAACATTTCAAAATGTTATTTAATATAAAATAAAGTTTCCTTACTATAATTAAAAGTTAATATAAAATAAAGTGAAAAGTGATGCTTTTGGTCACTTTCACCTCTCAGGAATGTCTGTGATTGGAGCTGAATGCAAAACAGAACAATGAACATAAACATCTTTTTACCTGAAACCCGTGATCTGAACAGCCTACCTGGACAATGGTAATCCAAGATGGAGGTAATGACTAATGACTAATCGCTGGTGCTAATTGCTACCTACATATGACCACAGCGGGGATTGATCCAGTTATACAGCTCAGTCGGTGTGTTCCATTACCAAGCAGCTTGTAGAGCAAGTGGCCAGAGAAAAACGCCACAAGGTAGAACGAACCTTCAAACTGCCATATATACACCTTCCCAAAGTGGGAACAGACGATAAAACGGGAATTCCTCTGGATTTTTTGCAGTCAAGTGAACTCTAAAGCAACGTAGGCAAAGCGAATGTGAAAATAACATGAAGTCCTCTTACTCGTGATACAATTGAGGGTACTGGAGCTTGTGCGTGAGGGTACTTGTGCACCGTTACCTGAAACGGTGAAACACGCTACACGGAACATGTTTCCGAAGATAATTTGCATCACACGAACTTCGGAACTCCTGATGAGGAGCAAATGAAGTCACTACAACCTTCATCGTATGACCTGTAGTCCTCTTGGCAGGTCTAGTTGATTGACATTGCATAATGATAAGTAATGACCGAACACATCGACGATTTTGACAAGTGGCACGGGTCGCGTTTTGGTGGCCAAACGGAGGTTTTGGTGGCATTTGGCACCCGGGCCAGTGCTTATTTCGAACCCTGATATATATATATATATATATACCATCACAATCACATACATTATGTATACAACAACCCCCCTGCCAAAAAAGGCTGTATACAGCAACCAAAAAAGCTACACAAGGTAATCGCTTTTCTGTTTCAAACCCCACCGCGGTTCCTCTACAGCTGCAGACATTCACAAGTGGCACATACATGATAATCCCAATGCTTCCCACAACCATCAGCCGTCACACTCGTTTCACCGTTTATTAGAAACGTGCTTTGAGGCTCCCAAACGTGTATCATGTGCAATGCACACATCATTCGTCATATAAATATCAAGGCCCAATCACGTCTCTCATCCGTAATTGGAGAAAACAACCAACCAATCAGCTCTCACCTTGTCAATTATCCCAGCCTGCGGCTAGGACTCGAGAGATAACAACCCCTCCCCTCCCCTCCTGCCCCCCACCCCCCTCACCCTTCCAGCCCCCCACCCCCCTCACCTTTCCAGCCAAAGAAAGGAATAAAGGGAGTAAAGCTGCATGCACAAAGTAAGCCCTTTGACGTTTCAAACGCAACCTAAGGTCATCTACAACTGCACACATTCACAAGTATCACATGCATGAGAATCCCAATATTCAGGTCGTTCCTCTGAAAATAAAGGAAAACTATCTGAGAAGGCATATTGGCTCTGAATGGGCAGACGTGTAGAACATTCGATGGAAATCAACAGAACATCGATTCAAGTGTGATAATCGCAGTGGGAAACACGAAGCTGACATTTCAGGTGCTATAACCCTGTCTTGTTCTGATGAAGGGCTAGCACTCAAAACATCAGCTTCACCTCGATTGCCGAGGTGGTCAGCATACCTGGATCAATGTTCTGTTGACTCGAAACGTTTTTTAAGGTTTATTCGGCACAAAGTACTTGTTGTTGGTGCATGTTGGTCACAGGTGCAACACCCTCTCAGCATCATCCATGCTGGATACCTCTACAGATCAACCTACAAAATCAATGATGACCTTAATTGGTCCCAATAGAATAGCAGCACCAACAGCAACTCTCCCACACCTCTCCCACACCTCTTCAGCCCCTCTGAACTGCATGTCCATTTTCATGAAGGAATGTCATTGCTCTGTAGACACACATACAGACACACCTGGCAAGGGTCAACCTTTTAAGGGTGTGTGTGTGTGTGTGTGTGTCTGTGTGCGCGTGTGCATGTGTGCGCGTGTGCATGTGTAGGTGAGAAGGAGGTTAATGAGTCTATGTGCTCTACTTACATGGCCTGTTACCCCTCCTCAGCAATTTTCCAAGCCCCTTCCACATTAGAACGCGTGCATGAGTGAAGGCGGTGAAACTACACCCCGCCTCACATAGTCAGGCCAAGTTGACATTGTCCAGGCAGAGTATTTGGCCATACAGTCCCAAGCCAGTGTGGGGTTCTTGATGGATGACATGAATTATCACGAAGGTCTGCAGTGCATGGCGTTAAGTCGTTGATGTGAAGATTAGATACCCCTGCTTAAATACTGTGCACACATAACAGGGCTGCATGTGCATCGTAAGAGTAAATGATTTTGTACTGCCAATTCCGTTCAGCAGAAAAACGCCTCTGGCAAATTGCACCATAAGCGAATGGACAACACATTGGTTCCACCATAATCTATGGGCACCGAGTAACACCCCTCCTTCCGCAACTTTTTGTCGTCCGTCTTTAACATGTATAACCACCATGAGGCCAATAACTCCGTAACTTTACGATATCCAACACGTCCCAAAACCATCTTCGGGAAAAACTCACCCAGCTGGGCAGTGCCACGTAAACCCCTCTCCGGGGCGGCGCCGCTAGTTGCTATGGTTCGGCCGTGGAAGAATAACGTACAAACGCACAAACAAACAAACAAGAAAGACGTCATGCAAACAAATTTGAACATTTTGAACAAAATTTTGAACTAAACAAATTTGACAAAAAAATAATCGGTAGTTAAATTCAGTGACCTGATATGCATATCCTGTTCAAATGCCAAGTCAATCTGATGAAAATTGAAGATTTTAGAAATTTAAACTGTTGTTGACCTTTGGCATATGTTGACCTTTTGGCCGATGTTGACATCAAAAGTAATTGGTGGGTGAATTCAATGACCAAATATGAAAATCCTCTTCAAATTTAAGTGAACAGGATTAAAATTGACAATTTTATAGATTTGAAAAAGTTGTTGATATTTTGGCCTCTGTTAACCTATAGAAAAGAGACATAAAATGTCATAGCCCCCATGGTTTTAGTAATTTTGCTGTACGGAGTTAAAGGCTGCCAGTTGGCCATCTTTGGTCAGATTACAAAACAAAATCTTCTGTATATGTTTGCTCTCATGTATTGTCTTTTGCCAAGTTTGAACAAAATCGGTCCATGCATGTCGAGAAATGGTTGGGGACACGTTTAAGTAACAAAATGGCTGTCAATCGGCCATCTTGGATCTGGCCTCAACCAAGCTCAAGGAACCGGACACAGCCCTCTCCATTCCACAGATCTACCACTATCTCTACTGTTGATGTGATTCCCTCTCTGCCTCTCTCGTCTCCCACTCCCTTTATTACACGTTTTATGTGTTTTCTGTTTATGTCTGTGTTTTATGTGTTGCTCTTACACGAGCCTCGGTTTTGTATACAAAAAAAAATACAAAAAATCTCAAAAAAAATGACGTGTCAAGTTTGACCCGTCATCTGTCATTCATTTTCAGTGCCAAATTTGAACAAGATCGGTAAATGCATCTCCGATAAATGGTTGAGGAAATGTTCAACATCGGGTATTTTACAACTAAAATGGCCACTAGTCGGCCATCTTTGATTGCATCGCGAAACAAAATGATGTGCAAATGTATACCATCATGCATTGTCTTTGTGCCAAGTATGAACAAATTTGGTTCGTACATCTCCGAGATATGGTTGCGGACGGACGGATCTACGAGACCCAATCCATAAGCCCCCGTTTCAGACTAAGTCCAACGGGGGCAAATAAACATGCAGACAACTAGTTTGCATTTCCTGAGTTGATAAATAAATCTGCAGCCAAGTCCAATGTGGATTAATCTCTATATATAAAGGAGGAGTGTCTGTGTGTGTCTGTGTGTGTGTGTGTGTGTGTGTGTGTGTCTGTCTGGATGTCCGCTTATAACTCAAGAACTACACATCGGAAAAAAGTTTTAGACACAGATTCGGAATCAGCATAAAATCCCGGTGGTTTTAGGCTACGTTTTATTTTAATATCAATGGTTTAAAAAAACCGCGCCAGCTGCAATTCCATGGTGTAGTTTGTGGCGGCGCTAGACGTTCGGGGTGTATTGCAATGGTTTGTCGGGTTTGGCTGTGGGTCCAGAATAGCTCCCATTTCCTTATGTTCTTCCACTTTTATTTTGATTCTTCTGTTACAACGCCTTCCTTATCTACCTTATATCCCCCCCGACGAGGCCTCTACATAATTTCATGCGGCAGAATTTCGTGCATTTTGAGTGAAAGAAGTGAGAGGAAGTTGTAGGAGGAAGAAGAGGGGCGGTCACTGTGGAGGCTTCGATCGTGAGTGGAAATGGCGGGAATTGCGTTTGTATCGCAAAGTAAAGGATCTTCATTCATTTCTGAACTTGCATTGGTGGATTGTTATACATCTGCATTATTTTTCATTAAAAAACTTTATGTTGAACTTTAAGGCTCCAAGCACGGACTATATATTATATAGCCCTCATTGAGGTAAAAATAAAAGTAAAAAGCCTGCTATCACTTGCCAAGCTAGCCGTTCCCCCCTCCCCCTCCACTCCCCCTCTCCCCCTCCACTCCCCCTCTCCCTCCCCTCCCCCCTCCCACTCCCACTCCCCCTCCCCCTCCCCTCATCCCCCTCCCCCTCCCCCTCGTTATGTATACAGTATGTATGTGTGTATATATATGTATATGTATATATATATTATTTGCGAGTTTAATAAAGGGGAATACATTTGCACATGGGGCGAGTGTGCAAAAATCCCGACTCAACCCATGATATTCATACATTGTAATATATACACATATGTATGTGCTGTCACCCGATCTAGATAGGCATATTTCGACCTCGGTAAAGCGGAGCTGAAGGCATTCTCGTATGCATCACATTATGGGACGTAATATGCAAGGCCACGGAAATTCACAACGTACGTTTTTCCAGTAATACGATTAAGAACTGAAAGTTTTTATTGGTACATCGATCTTGCACGGTGAAAATAGTACGGTCCAATAAATGTCGAGGTATTTTTGTGAGGACTTGCCGAAAATGTTGTTGATTGCCATATTGTTCGCGAATATAAAGTCATAAATGAGCAAACTTAAATACCCAATGCATTTATGTCAGGGCTTTATAGTAGACAATGTTTAAGGTATTGCTGTCTCTTGTATACATTTAGTGTTTTATTTGAACGTACGGCAGGCTTTGAGGTCTAGAATGGCCGACCGGCCGAGAACTCAAATCCAGGCATGCAAAGTCCACGCTCCACCCTCTCCTGGCTGTGGAAATGACATACCTCCGTCCGAGCCAATGTGAGATGTGGGGCATGCATAGGTCACCTGAAGTACGAGGGTCACTTGCCGATTGTGCCGTTATTTCATGTTTAAACATCAATTATATTGAGAATTGAAAGTTTTTTTTAATTGTGAGTTTGACCTTCCGTATGTGCAAAATAATGTGGTGCAGAAATTTTCTGAGGAGTTGGCTCAATGGTTTGAAATTTTGTAAGTAGCAAACAAACAAATAAAGTTTTCCAATATTCAAATTATCCGTCGACATAGAACGACAAAAGCTATGTGAAAGATTAGTATTCTTCTCGATACAGAAAATGTATTATATACTTTCTAACAAATTAAATATACATATAAGTGTTGGTAAAGTGAATACGTTGGCATGCCTTAAAGTACTTACATAACTTGTTTCTAGAACATTCTGAAAACGTATAACAAACAGCCATAATGGACCACTATCTCATGTGGTTTTTTTTTTAATGAACGTATGCACAGAATGAACACGCTTGTTGGAAAGAATCACTTGGGTCAGTTTCAAGCCAACTGTTTAGAAAACAGTTTATCCTGAATTTAAATGATCTCTTTGCTCCTAAAAGTAATCGACGAGGTGCGTCTATAAATTTCCATTCCTGTTTGAAGCGAATGGTGCTAATTGGAGTGGTGCAGGGGTTATAGAGGTTAGGGAGAATGATGCCATCCAACGTCCCCTCCCAGAGTTCTCACCCACATCTATCCACCTCTCAAATATTGTCAGGGGTGAACATAAAATACATAGAGTGCGTCATATATAATTGTAATATCAAACGCAAAGGAATTCTATGCATGTAAGATACATGTCTGTACATGTGACATACAGTCCGGATAAAAGTGCTGATCAGCGTTATCCCAGCACAACGTAGTTGGAGGCACACACTCCAGATTTCCATGCAGATGCAGTCTGAGGCAACAGTACCGTATGGCTTGGTTTTCTGCACATGCATATCAAACAAACTTTTTTCCGTCAAATGAATAACATATTTCTTCAGACCTTTAATGACAAAATAAGTCAGTGATTTAATATTCAAACATGTGTGTGTTTTTATTTTGATGTACCAGACTCTTTCCAGAGCAAGCATCTGCGCTGTTGACGCAGTTTCTTGGCAAGGGCTACACTGGGTGGTTTGCCGTCGCCTTTCCAGTGTTGTTTGTCCGTGCTCTATCGTTTTTTAAGTGCTGAGCATCAAGCACAGAAGCAGCACGTACCATCTTTAAACTCACTGGTATGACTCGGCCGAGGTTTGAACCACCGACCTCCCAGACTCGGAGTGGCCGTGGTAACTATTACACCACCGAGTGTGGTTGCGTGTGATATCCATACACGATGAAGATATTGTATATGTATTACATATTGTATACATACACGCACCCCTCACATAAACAATGTTGGTAAACCTCAAGGTTTTAAACTTTTGTAACGTTTCATATGAAATATTTTGACCGATGCAAAACCAGGCCGAATGAAATTTGAGACAAAATAAAGTTGAAAGAAACAAGAGCAACCGGAATACTAACTGTTCCTGTTGCGCACGCCTAAGCAGAGGTAATGCTTTCAAAGCGAAGACAAATATGGAAGATATGCTCGTCTTGGTGTTTCTTTTTAGTGAGACGCACATTCTGTGAACAAAAGATAAATACATTGGGGGGGGGGGGGGGGGATTACATTGTCACTACATTATCTGCGAGGATTTGGCGTGACGTCGCAATGTTACAGCTCAAAGTGAATAATAAAATAAAAACTTAGCAACTGTCATGGCAAATTAGCTTGATTAGTAAATTCACTTTTATCTTGATTTTCAGCAATCTTTTTATTCTGATCATCTCGGGGCCAAATCAAACCTGTTTTGTTCTACCGTTTCCGCAGCCGATAATACATCACGCTTTTCTTTAACTCGCACAGCCAATTCATAGACTTAATTTATTTTTGGACCAATTGACAATATATTATTATTCCTATAAATGCTCTCACGGTGCAATCCGCACGATCTTCTTACTCATTCCGATATTCCACGTTCTTTATATTATTGGGAGCAATGCACGATCTTCATATTATTATATTACTTCGAGCAATCCAGGTTATTTATATTTTTACATTATTTGGGGCAATCCGTGATCTTTTTGATGTATTCGTAATATCAGTCCTTGACCCTTTTATTCTTCTACTCTCAAAGTGCGGCACTCTGCCCATACATTCAAAGAACAAACTGCGCGTATGCATTGTGAGGAAATTGCGTCCAGAACCCAACATGTGCTTTTGAATGACTGGCAAAATATATTTATCATTGTGACAGCAAAATATTTGCGAGTATTTAGTGTACTGTTGCAATGAATGTGAAAAAGATCAAAGGAAGGACATTTAAATTTGATCCAAACAGCGATGGTACGTCTTTTATATCCACTTTTACTAACAGCACGGATTAATGAAATGCAGACAATTCTTCATTTGTGGATTTACAAATCTGTGACTTTATGAACATAATGCAAGCATATCGAAATATAGTACAATTGTTATTTACCAAATGTTATACATTTACAAAATGCTGATGAGTGCGCTGTTTTAACACACACATATATACACATAAACATATGTATATATATATATATATATATATATATATATATATATATATATATATACAGTGAAACCTTGACTTACGAGTTTAATTCGTTCTGTGACCGAGCTCGTAACTCAATTTGCTCGTTTCTCAAATTAAATTTCCCCATTAAAATGCATTGAAATGCTATTAATCCGTTCCAGCCCGCCAAAAACCACACCAATTTTTTTTAAAATATACAGTATATATAAAAATATCTCGCGCTTTATATTTCACCTGTATGCAGCATGCAAGTTGGCAGGATGGCCTGGACTGGAGGTACGCACACTTGACTCTAAACTGTCCAGCCTGGGTTTGAATCCCGACCCAGCTATAACCTGTCATGTCGGTGTTTCACAGGCAGGGTGATTCATCAATGTGTGTACCGCTAAACTGGGCGCCCCGTTTGCGTCCCATTAGTTGTTGGATGTTAAGGATCTCACCGTGTCTTCCACAAAGAGAAGGCGAGCTATCGCCGGCACTCTGAACAAGTTGTGGCCTGGCATGCTCTTCTCCTCTGCCGTTATATACGTCCTCCTCGGCATCTTTTTCCAGAAGAGCCCTGTCTCGTCACAGTTGAAGATTTGCTGCGGGATGTATCCTTCGGCTTCTATCAGTTCGGCAAAAGTTATAATAAAATCTTCAGCTGCCTTCACATCCGAGCTTGCTGCCTCACCGTGCCCGACGACGGAGTGAATGCCGGTCCTCTTCTTAAAATTATCAAACCATCCCCGACTGGCTTTGAATGACTCTTCCGATGCCTCGTCCGTTGATGTTCCCGCCGTCTGCTGCACCAAATCCCCGTAAATGTCTCGTGCCTTCTCACAGATGATGCTCTCGGTCACGGTATCTCCTGCGAGCTGCTTCTCCGTCAACCACACAAACAACAACTTCTCCATCTCTTCATGGACAGAGGTCCGGAGCTTTGAAATAATCGTAACGCCCTTGGCTGGCGTTATAGCCTTTATCGACTCCTTCTGCTTCAAAATCGTACATATCGTAGAAGTACTACGATCGTACTGCCTCGCCAAATCGACAACATGCACACCTCGCTCATGTTTTTCGACGATTGCGTGTTTTATATCCAAGCACATCATCCTCCTCTTCTTCTCAGTACTGCCCTTGGCACTCAATTTCTTAGGACCCATGGTTAAAACTAAGAAATTTTCCAAAATAACCAAAATGCGAAAACAAAGCAGCAGCGATATACGGCAGAGATGCTTGCACGGCAAGATAACCACGTGACCGGAACCCACCTGGTGGCGGGTGGCGTAAGCTCGTAACTCAGATCTCGGCTCGCATCTCAAAGCAAAAAACCGCCCGAGCGACGGCTCGTATCTCGGAAAACTCGTAAGTTGGTGCACTCGTAAGTCAAGGTTTCACTGTATGTATATATATATATATATATATATATATATATATATATATTATACACACACACACACACACATATATATACACATATACAGCGATTCATATACAAAGCAGGAGAAAATAATTACAAACATACATATTAAACAAATGTTATTGCATGATTTCCAAGGCACACCCATATGTTATATATATATATATATATATATATATATATATATATATATATATATGAATATATATATATATATATATATATATATATATATATATATAATCATAATGGTTGTGAAAAAACAGGTCAGAATTGCCAAAAGACATTTTTTGAATAAAAACAATAACATTATAAATCCTCGCCCGAAGAGCTGGAGGCGGAATGCGTGTTCTCACTAACATCATCAAAAGGGGTAGAGTTTGGCTCAGATTGGGCCTTCACCTCTGCGCTCTGGGGGCCACTGTCCGGCCTGAGCGAGTGTGCAGTGGAAACATTGCTTTCTGCCTCAGAACAGCACTCCTCTGCACTCCCACCTTTGGAGGCTCTATCATTGTCCACGCTGCTCGAATCATCTTTGTTCTCGCTTCTGGTCTTTTCCTGATTATCTTTGTCCTTCTGAGCCTGGGCCTCCTTTGAGTGCCTCCATTTC